>NW_022589705.1:23457827-23550211 GCF_004348235.1 Phoca vitulina
TTCTTCTTCTTCTTCTTCTTCTTCTTCTTCTTCTTCTTCTTCTTCTTCTTCTTCTTTCTTCTTCTCCCTTCTTCTTCTAAGATTTATTTATTTGAGAGAGAGAGAGGTGGGGGAGGGGCAGGGGGAGAGAAAGAGAGAATCCCCAGACTCCCTGCTGAGCACGAAGCCTAACATGGGGCTTGATCCCAGGACCCTGAGATCATAACCTGAGCCAAAACCAAGAATCCGATGCTTCACCAACTGAGCCACCCAGATGCTCCATGGATATATTCTAAATTTTTCTGAAGAAGTTTTTCATTTAAAAAATAATTTTTAGGGGGACCTGATCTGTCTTTCACTCAAATAAACTATGGAGATTTGGCCCAGTCTTATGCTTGCCTTTCTTTTCCATGATATGGCACTGGGCACACTTCTAAACAAAACTCTTCTTGCCCTTCTCAACATCACCCATTTTTATTTTTATTTTTATTTTTTTAATTTAAATTCAATTAGCCAACATACAGTACATCATTAGTTTTTGATATAGTGTTCAGTGATTCATTAGTTGCGTATAACACCCCGTGCTCATCACACCATGTGTCCTCCTTAATGCCCATCACCCAGTTGCCCCATCCCCCCTCCCACCTCCCTTTCTGCAATCCTCAGTTTGTTTCCCAGAATCAAGAGTCTTTCATGGGTTATCTCCCTCTCTGATTTCTTCCCATTCAGTTTTCTCTTCCCCGATGATCCTCTGTGCTATTCCTTATATTCCACATATGAGTGAAACTGTATGATAATTGTCTTTTTCTGCTGGACATCACCCATTTTTAAATTGCTCTTTTGTTGCGTGTGAAGTGAAGGTGAGTACTTGCAAGCCAGCCAGCCGGCTTTCTCTAGCAGACCCTATTTCTTAATTAAAAAATTTTAAATTGTTGTATAATATACTTTTTGACTTTTTTTTTAGATTTTATTTATTTGAGAGAGAGAGTGAGAGAGCACAAGCAGGGGGAGGAAGGGCAGAGGGGCAGAGGGACGGGGAGAAGCAGACTCCCCTCTGAGCAGGGAGCCCAGGACCCTGGGATCATGACCTGAGCTGAAGACAGGAGCTTAATCAAGCCAGCCACCCAGGCGCCCCCCTTTTTGACTTTTTTTTTTTGTGAAAACTTGCCATTTTAATCATTTTTAAGTGTACGGTTCAGTGGCATAAAGTATATTTACTTGCTGTGCAGCCATCACCACTATCCATCTCTAGAACTTTCTCAGACATCCCAAACTGAAACTCTGTATCCAATAAACAATAACTCCCCTTTCTCTCCTTCCTCCAGCTCCTGGTAACTACTATTCTACATTCTGTCTCTATGTATTGAACTATTCTAACTACCTCATATAAGTGGAATCCCACAGCATTTGTCTTTTTGTGTCTGGTTTCTTTCACTTAGCATAATGCCTCAAGGTTCATCCATGTTGTAGCATGTGACACAATTTTGTTCTTTTTAAAGGCTGAATAATATTCCATTGTATGTATCTATGACATTTTGTTTGTCCATTCATCTTTTCATAAGAATTTACTTAGCCTATGAAGTTTTATGCCCATTTTCAGATGAAGAAACTGAGGCTCAGATAAAGAACTTCCCCAGTAAGTGGTGAATTTGAATCCCGATGCCTAAGTAAAGAGCGTGAAGTCTTAACCATTATGCTCTGCTCTTCCTCTGTTTTTGAGTGAGAGGTACAGGTAGCTAAATTCTGTACTGAGGGTGAGGAAATCCACCCAGGCTGGATTGGGATAGGAGGTCTTCATGGCAGCTGTAGCCCTGGCTCTGACTCTCAAAGGAGTTGAAAGATTTAAATAAACTCTGGGCTGCAAGAGCCAAGTCATAAAATGGTGGGGATGGGATTTGCATTGAGGGGAAGTGTTATGTAAGGACCTGTAGGACCAGATGTTTTCCACAGTGGGGGATCATATGCCAAGCAAAACACCTGTTGAAAAAGTAAGGTAAGCAGTGACCCAAGGGGTTTCTCACAGCCTTGGCAGGACTGTTCTTCCTTAAACTTGGCCATTGGATGCAGAGGGTTAAAAGGATCTTGAAAACTGAATGTACCTTTTCCCCCCAAACCTGTGGTACATTTAACTTTGTAGATCAAATGATATTTTAAGTGACCTAGAAGGATTAGTTATTTAAAACAACCTGCCATTTCTTATTAATCTAGTGTGGGTTATAGACAGTTTCTTCACTTCACGTTACATTACACCAAGTCATTCATCAACACCTTCGAAAGACAATCCATTTTTTCACTGTTATCTCCTCTGCTGGGGCATGAATAGGTGAAGACAACAAGATAATGTGAGCAGTTAAGAATTCAACGAGTGTTTAAATAGTAGCACTTGAGGCTTTAAGATCATGAGCTGCTCAAGAGCAAAACCCCTGTCTTCTGGCCCTCTATCCCCCTTGGAGCCTAGCACAAAGTAATCATCCAAACTTTGCAACTGCAGTCTCCGGAATGGCTCTGAACCGAAAGGCAGGGATTGCTTGGAGTGTAGAGGAAACAGGCTCCTGGTTTGGACTCAGCCACTCTGGTGGGGTGACCAAGGACCAATTATTTAAATGTTCTGGGCATCAATATCCTTATTTGGAAAATGGGAATCACAATGCCTGAGTTAAGTAAATCAGTTCACATTTTAAAACTCATTTTTAGGAGCCCTTATTAAGAACCTTGGGGTTGGGGCGCCTGGGTGGCTCAGTCGTTAAGCATCTGCCTTTGGCTCAGGTCATGATCCCAGGGTCCTGGGATCGAGCCCCGCATCGGGCTCCCCGCTCAGTGGGGAGCCTGCTTCTCCCTCTCCCACTCCCCCTGCTTGTGTTCCCTCTCTCGCTGTGTCTATCCCTGTCAAATAAATAAATAAAATCTTTAAAAAAAAAAAAGAACCTTGGGGCTGACTCCATTTCAAGATAATCATTATAATAAACAGCAGTGGAGAATTTGGAGACTTCTATCGTAAGAGATAGATTCATTTCAGAGATTTCAGTTAGAAAATAACAGTTTTGAGAGGTGTCTGGTGAGTGATGATTTGTTCAATGAAGTAAGAACTTACCGTTTGTACTTTCAGTGCTTGTCCTTCCCAGGTGCTTGGCACAGTCATATCAGCTTGTCACTCCATGGGACAAAGTTCATGTCCTTATTTTAACTAAGTCTCTCTTCAGTCTGTGTATTAAACAAACACATGCAGGGGCGCCTGGGTGGCTCAGTCGTTAAGCGTCTGCCTTCGGCTCAGGTCATGATCTCAGGGTCCTGGGATAGAGCCCTGCATCAGGTTCCTTGCTCAGCAGGAAGCCTGCTTCTCCCTCTCCCACTTCCCCTGCTTGTGTTCCTTCTCTTGCTGTGTATCTCTCTGTCAAATAAATAAATAAAATCGTTAAAAAAAAAAAAAAAACCACACATGCACAAATGTCAGAGCTCCAAAATATGTGAGAAAAATTGATAGAACTGCAAGGAGAAATAGACAAGTTTATAAGTATAATTGGAGACTTCAAGGCTCCTCTCCGAACAATTGATAGAACAACTAGACAGAAAACTAGGAAGGATACAGAAGGACTTAACAAGACCATCAACCAACAAGATCTAAGAGACATTGATGGAACACTCCACTCAACAATAGTAGAATACATATTCTTTTGAAATACCTGTGAAACATATACCAAGATAGACTATATCCTGGGCTATAAAACAAACTTAAACAAATTTAGAAGAACTGAGAATACACAAAGTGTGTCTCCAAAAACAATGGGATCAGACTGGAAATCATTAAAAGCAACAAGAAAATTTCCAAACACTTGAAAACTAAACAACACTGTTAGGTAAGACATAGGTCAAAGAGGAAATCTCAAGAGAAACAAACAAAAAATACACTGATTGAACTGAATAAAAATGAAAATAGAGCATATCAAAATTTGTGGTACATGGCTTAATCAGTGCTGAGAGGGAAATACATAGCACCAAATGCATACATTAAAAAAAAGGAAAAGTTTTAAATCAATAATCTAAACTTCCCCCTCAAGAACCTAGAAATAGGGGCGCCTGGGTGGCTCAGTCATTAAGCATCTGCCTTCAGCTCAGGTCATGATCTCAGAGTCCTGGGATCGAGCCCCACATCGGGTTCCCTGCTCAGCAGGAAGCCTGCTTCTCCCTCTCCCACTTCCCCTGCTTGTGTTCCCTTTCTCGCTGTGTCTTTCTCTGTCAAATAAAGAAATAAAAATCTTAAAAAAAAAAAAAGAACCTAGATATAAAAGAGCAAATATTTTCTAATTCATTTTGGAAAGCCAGTATTGTCCTGATACCAAAACCAAGTAAAGAGAGTACAAAAAAGGAGAACTAAAGACTAATATCCCTCTTAAATATGGATACAAAAAGTTTAATAAAGTATTAGCAAATTGAATTCAGCAAAAACTTATACAACATGACTATTGCTATAAGTAGGGCTTATTCCAGGGATGCAAGGCTGATCCAATATTCAAAAATCAGTAACATAATCCATCGCATCAAAGACTAAAGAAGAAAAAAATCACACAATCATGTCAATAGAATTGTGGAGAAAGCATTTGACAAAATCCAACACCTATTCATGATAAAAACCCTCACACACTAGGAATAAAGAACTTCCTCAACTTGAGTTTTTTGAATCTACAAAAACCTATAAGCAGATGCTAAGACCTTTCTTTCTAAGATAAAGAACAAGGTAAGGATGTCCCCTCTTACTGCTCCTTTTCAATATCATACTTAAAATCCTAGCTAATGAAATAAGACAAGAAGATAAAATGAAAGGTATACAGATTGGAAAGGAAGAAATAAAACTGTCTTTGTTCATTTATGACATGATTGTTCATGTAGAAAATCTAAAAGAATAAAAAAAAAAACCTTCTGAAACTAAAAAGAATTATAGCAAAGTTATAGGATGCAAAGTTAATATACCAAAGTCAGTTGCTTTCCTATATACTAACAACAAACAAATGGAATTTAAAATTAAAAGCACAATATCATTTACATTAGAGCCAAAATTTTTAATATTTAGGTATAAATATAATAAAATATGTACATGATCTATATGAAGTAAATGAAAAAACTCTGATGAGAGAAATTAAAGAAAAACTAAACAAATGGAGAGATATTCCATATTCATGGATAAAAAGACTCGATATTGTCAAGATGTCAGTTCTTCCCTACTTCATCTATAGATTCAACAAAATCCCAATGAAACTCCCAGCAAGTTATTTTGTGGATATCAGCAAACTGATTCTGAAATTTATATTCAAGGACAAAAGACCTAGAATAGCCAATACAATATTAAAGAGGAAGAACAAAATTACTCAACTTCAAGACTTACTGTAAAGTTACAGTAATCAATACAGTGTGGTACTGGAAAAAAAATGACAAATAAGTAAATGAAACAAAATAGAGAGCCCAGAAATAGACCCACATAAATACAGTCAACCAATCCTTGAAAAATGAGCAATGGCAATACAATGGAGATAAGACAGTCTTTCAAAATTAGTGCTGGAACAACTGGACATCCACATGCAAAAAAAATGCATCTACACACAGACCTTATATCCATAAAAAAACTATCTGAAAATGGAGCACAGATTTGAATATAAAATGCAGAACTATAAAACACCTAGAAGACAACACAGCAGAAAATCTAGGTGACCTTGGATTTGGTGATGACTATGTTAAGACGAAAGGCCTGAACCATCAAAGAAATAATTGATAAGTTGGACTTCACCAAGATTAAAAACTTCTGTTCTGCAAAGGACACTGCAAAGAGAATGACAAGACAAGACTTAGAGTGGGAGAAAATATTTGCAAAAGATATATCTGATAGAAGATTGTTATCTAAAAT
The DNA here is from genome assembly GCF_004348235.1 of Phoca vitulina. Lineage (NCBI taxonomy): Eukaryota > Metazoa > Chordata > Mammalia > Carnivora > Phocidae > Phoca > Phoca vitulina. The sequence continues at coordinate 23,463,700 of NW_022589705.1, forward strand.
ACAGAAAGAACACTTAAAATTCAACAGTAAGAGAATGGAAAACCCAATTTAAAAATGGGCAAAAGATCAGGGAAATACAAATCAAAACCATGATGAAATACCACCTCACACCAGTCAGAATGGTTAAAATTAACAAGTCAGGAAACAACAGATGTTGGTGAGGATGCGGAGAAAGGGGAACACTCTTGCACTGTTGGTGGGAATGCAAACTGGTGCAGCCACTCTTGAAAACAGTATGGAGATTCCTCAAAAAATTAAAAATAGAACTACCCTATGACCCAGTAATTGCACTACAAGGTATTTATCTAAAAGATACAAAAATAATGATTTGAAGGGGCACCCGCACCCCAATGTTTATAGCAGCAATGTCCACAATAGCCAAACTATGGTAAGAGCCCAGATATCCATCAACAGATGATAAAGAAGATGTGGTGTATATATACAATGGAATATTACTCAGTCATCAAAAAGAACAAAATTTTGCCACTTGCAACAATGTGTACGGAACTAGAGTGTATTATGTTAAGCAAAATAAGTCAGTCAGAGAAAGACAAATACCATATGATTTCACTCATATGTGGAATTTAAGAAACAAAATAGGTGAACATAGGGGAAGGGAAGGAAAAGTAAAATAAGATAAAAACAGAGAGGGAGACAAACCATAAGAAATGCTTAACCATAGGGAACAAACTGAGGATTGCTGGAGGGGAAGGGGTGATGGGCATTAAGGAGGGCACTTGATGGAATGAGCACTAGGTGTTGTATGCAACTGATGAATCACTAAATTCTACCTCTGAAACTAATAATACACTATACGTTAACTAAAATGAATTTAAATTTAAAAAATTTTTTAAATAAAATAAAAATGGGCAAAAGACCTGCACAAACACCTCTCACCAAAGAAGATATGTGGTTAGCAAATATATGAAAATATGCTCAACATGTCATTAGGGAACTGCAAATTCAAACAAAGAGATACCTCTACACACCTATTAGAGTGACCCAAATCAAAAAACTGACATCAAATGCTGCCAAGGTGTGGAGTAACAATAACTCCTCAGAATGGTTATGCACCTGGAGCCTGGAGGTTGGCAGCCTGGATCAAATCCTGGCTCTACTACTTAAAAAATGTGTGACCTTGAGGACCTGGAAAAGATGGCAGAGGAGTAGGGGACCCTATTCCAACTGGTCCCCGGAATTGAGCTGGATATCCACCAGACCACTCTGAACACCCACGAAATCAGCCTGAGATGTAAGAAGATAGATCTGGATCTCTACAAACAAAATATCACAGGCGGTTGGTTTCGGGGTCCGAAGCAGGGAGCCTTGATTCCTTGGGCAGATGTTGGAGGATAAACAGAAGGGGGAGGGAGCAGAGCCGTGGTGATCCTACACACTTGCAGACCGGTAGCAATGGGGAAAGACTTTAGGGCAGCCCCCCTGACGGAAACCTGGAGCGGCGGCCCTGCCTGCGAACTGCAGGCGGCTGGCGGGTTTAGAAGCACAAAGGACAGAGATGTGCCTGACCTGGAGGCGAGGACTTGGAGCACTTCTGAGGGGCGCACAACCCAGGATGCTGCAGGCTATAGCAGCACAGATAGAAACGGAGATAGTGTGGCCTGGAGAGCTCACTGAAAAACAGACTGCGATCTCTCTGCTCTGAGGCAGAGGGTTGGAAACGATCTCTTCTGCTCTGACTCTCGGAAGAGATGCGGAAAGCTGCTGGGGGAAGCCGCCAGAGAACAAAAGGCCCCAAAAACCGGTTTTCAGTGAGCCCCCCCCCCCAGGGGGCAGGGCAACTCTGCCCAAACAGGGTTGCCTGAGTAAGAGCACGGCAGACCCCTCCCCCAGAAGACAGGCTGGGAGAACAAGAGGCCAGCAACCCTAAGGTCCCTATAAAACAGGTGCATCTGGCTTGGGTTGTGGCCAATAATTTGGACTCTATACATTCCCTCAACCACCCCTCAACAGAATGACTAGGAGGAGGAACCCCCAAAATAGGAAAGACTCAGAGACTATGACTTAATGTCACAGATTTACAAATGGATTCAGATATAACCAAGATGTTGGAGATGGAATTCAGGGTAGCAATTGTGAAGACAATAGCTAGAATGGAGAAATCAGTTAATGGCAACATAGAGTCTCTAAGGGCAGAAATGAAAGCTGATTTGACAGAACTTAAAAATGCTATCAATGAGATCCAATCTAATCTAGATAATCTAACAGCTAGGGTAAGCGAGGCAGAAGAATGGATGAGTGATCTAGAAGACCAATTAATAGACAAGAAGGGAAAAGAGGAGGCCAGGGAAAAACAACTCAAAATCCATGAAAATAGAATCAAAGAAATAAGTGACACCATGAAATGTTCCAATGTCAGAATTATTGGGATCCCTGAGGGGGTGGAGAGAGAGAGAGAGGACAAGAAGATATATTTGAGCAAAGCCTAGCTGAGAACATCCCTAATCTGGGGAATGAAACAAACATTTGTGTCACAGAGGCAGAGAGGACCCCTCCCAAGATCAAGGAAAACAGGCCAACGCCCCAGCATGTAATAGTAAAACTCGCAAATCTTAGAACCAAGGAAACCATCTTAAGGGCAGTTAGGGGGAAGAGATTCCTTATGTGCAAAGGGAGGAACATCAGAATAACGTCAGACCTATCCACAGAGACCTGGCAAGCCAGAAAGGGCTGGCAAGACATATTCAGGGTACTAAACGAGAAGAACATGCAGCCAAGAATACTTTATCCAGCAAGGCTGTCATTTAGAATGGATGGAGAGATGCAGAGTTTCCAAGACCGGCAGAAGCTGAAAGAATATGTGACCACTAAGCTGGCCCTGCAAGAAATATTAAGGGGGTTCTATAAAAGGAGAAAGACCCCAAGAGTGATATAGAACAGAAATTTACAGGGACAATCTATAAAAACAAGGTCTTCACAGGCAACATGATGACAATAAATTCATATCTTTCAATAATCACTCTCAATGTGAACAGCCAAAATGCTCCCATAAAATGGCACAGGGTTGCAGATTGGATAAAAAGACAGGACCCATCCATATGCTGTCTACAAGAGACTCATTTTGAACCTAAAAATACATCCAGACTGAAAGTGAAGGGATGGAGAGCCATCTTCCATGCCAACGGACCTCAAAAGAAAGCTGGGGTAGCAATTCTTATATCAGACAGATTTTAAACTAAAGACTGTAGTTAGAGACACAGAAGGACACTATATCATTCTTAAAGGGTCTATCCAACAAGAAGATCTAACAATTGTAAATATCTACACCCCCAACATGGGAGCCGCCATCTACATAAGCCAACTGTTAACCAAAATAAAGAGTCATATTGATAAAAATACGTTAATTGTAGGACACCTCAATACTCCATTCTCAGCAATAGACAGATCATCTAAGCAGAAAATCAACAAAGAAACAAGAGCTTTGAATGACACACTGGACCAGATGGACCTCATAGATATATACATAGATATATACACCCTAAAACAACAGAATACTCATTCTTCTTGAACGCACATGGAACTTTCTCCAGATTAGACCACATACTGGGTCACGAATCAGGTCTCAACCGATACCAAAAGATTGAGATATTCTCTGCATAATCTCAGACCATAATGCTTTAAAACTGGAACCCAATCACAAGAAAAAATTTGGACGAAATTCAAACACTTGGAAGCTAAAGACCATCCTGCTTAAGAATGTTTGGGTCAACCAGGAAACCAAAGAACTTAAACAATTCATGGAAACCAATGAGAACGAAAACCCATTCGTCCAAAACCTATGGGATACTGCAAAGGCGGTCCTAAGGGGGAAATAGATAGCCATCCAAGCCTCACTCAAAAAAATAGAAAAATCCCAAATTCACCAACTGACTTTACACCTTAAAGAACTAAAGAAAAAGCAACAAACGATGCCTAAGCCACACATTAGAAGAGAAATATTAAGATTAGAGGAGAGATCAATGAATTAGAAACCAGAAACACAGTAGATCAGATCAACTTCTTTGAAGGAATTAATAAGATCGATAAACCACTGGCCAGACTTACCCAAAAGAAAAGAGAAAGGATTAATGAAATTATGAATGAAAGGGGAGAGATCACAACTAATACCAAGGAAATAGAAACAACTATTAGAAATTATTATCAAAAACTATATGCCAATAAATTGAGCAACCTGGAAGAAATGGATGCCTTCCTGGAAACCTATAAACTCCCCAGACTGAAACAGGAAAAAATTGACAACATGACTAGGCCAATAACCAGTAACGAGATTGAAGCAGTGAACAAAAACCTCCCAAAAAAGAAGAGTCCAGGGCCTGATGGATTCCCTGGGGAATTCTACCAAACATTCAAAGAAGAAATAATACCTATTCTCCTGAAACTGTTTCAAAAAAATAGAAACAGAAGGAATGCCTCCAGACTCATTCTATGAGGCCAGCATTACCTTAATCCCCAAACCACGCAAAGACCCCATCAGAAAGGAGAATTTTAGGCCAATATCCCTGATGAATATGGATTCAAAAATTCTCAACAAAATCTTAGCTAATAGGATCCAACAATACATTAAAAGGATCATCCACCACAACCAAGTGGGATTTTTTTCCCGGGATGCAAGGATGGTTCAAAATTCACAAATCAATCAATGTGATAGAACACATTAATAAGAGGAGAGATAAGAACCATATGGCTCTCTCAATTGATGCAGAAAAAGCATTTGACAAAATACAGCATCTTTTCCTGATTAAAACTCTTCAGAGTATACGGATAGAGGGAACATTCCTCAAGTTCATAAAATCGATCTATGAAAAACCCACAGCAAATATCATCCTCAACGGGGAAAAGCTGAGAGCCTTTCCTTTAAGATCAGGAACACGACAAGGATGCCCACTCTCGCCACTGTTGTTCAACATAGTACTAGAAGTCCTAGCAACAGCAATCAGACAACAAAAAGAAATAAAAGGTATTCAAATTGGCAAAAAAGAAGCCAAACTCTCGTTCTTCGCAAATGACATGATACTTTATGTGGTAAATCCAAAAGACTCCACCCCCAAATTACTAGAACTCATCCAGCAATTCAGTAATGTGGCAGGATACAAAATCAATGCACAGAAATCAGTTCCTTTCTTATACACTAACAATGCAACTGTAGAAAGAGAAATTAGAGAAACAATTCCATTTACAATAGCACCAAAAACCATAAGATACCTCGGAATAAACCTAACCAAAGAAGTAAAGGATCTATACTTTAGGAACTACAGAATGCTCATGAAAGAAATTGAAGAAGACACAAAAAGATGGAAAAACATTCCATGCTCATGGATTGGAAGAATAAACATTGTTAAAATGTCTATGCTGCCCAGAGCAATCTATACCTTCAATGCCATCCCGATCAAAATTCCAATGACATTTTTCAAAGTGCTGGAACAAACAATCCTAAAATTTGTATGGAATCAGAAAAGACCCCGAATCTCCAAGGAAATGTTGAAAAAGAAAAACAAAGCTGGGGGCATCACGTTGCCCAATTTCAAGCTATATTACAAAGCAGTGATCACCAGGACAGCATGGTACTGGCACAAAAACAGACATATAGACCAATGGAACAGAATAGAGAGCCCAGATATGGACCCTCAACTCTATGGTCAACTAATCTTCAACAAAGCAGGAAAAAATGTGCAGTGGAAAAAAGACAATCTCTTCAATAAATGGTGCTGGGAAAATTGGACAGCTATATACAGAAGAATGAAACTCGACCATTCTCTAACACCTCTCCTAGAGGAGAACATAGGCAGTAACCTCTTTGACATCAGCCACAGCAACTTCTTTCAAGATACGTCTCCAAAGGCTAGTGAAACAAAAGCAAAAATGAACTTTTGGGACTTCATCAAGATCAAAAGCTTCTACACAGCAAAGGAAACAGTCAACAAAACAAAGAGGCAACCCACAGAATGGGAGAAGATATTTGCAAATGACACTACAGATAAAGGGCTGATACCCAAGATCTATAAAGAACTTCTCAAACTCAACACCCAAAAAACAAATAATCAAGTCAAAAAAATGGGCAGAAGACATGAACAGACACTTCTCCAAAGAAGACATACGAATGGCTAACAGACACATGAAAAAATATTCATCATCATTAGCCATCAGGAAAATTCAAATCAAAACCACATTGAGATACCACCTTACACCAGTTAGAATGGCAAAAATTGACAAGGCAAGAAAAAACAAATGTTGGAGAGGTTGTGGAGAAAGGAGAACCCTTTTACACTGTTGGTGGGAATGCAAGTTGGTACCGCCACTTTGGAAAACAGTGTGGAGGTGCCTCAAAAAATTAAAAATAGAGCTACCCTCTGACCCAGCAATTGCACTACTGGGTATTTACCCCAAAGACACAGATGTAGTGAAAAGAAAGGCCATATGCAACCCAATGTTCATAGCAGCAATGTCCGCAATAGCCAAGCTGTGGAAAGAGCCGAGATGCCCTTCAACAGATGAATGGATAAAGAAGATGTGGTCCATCTATACAATGGAATATTACTCAGCCATCAGAAAGGATGAATACCCAAATTTTATATCAACCTGGATGGGACTGGAGGAGATTATGCTAAGTGAAATAAGTCAAGCAGAGAAAGTCAATTATCATATGGTTTCACTTATTTGTGGAACATAAGGAATAGCATGGAGGACATTAGGAGAAGGAAGGCAAAAATGAAGGAGGGGAATCGGAGGGAGAGACGAACCATGAGAGCCTATGGACTCTGAGAAACAAACTGAGGATTTTAGAGGGGAGGGGTGTGGGGAGGATGGGTTAGCCCAGTGATGGGTATTAAGGAGGGCACGTACTGCCTGGAGCACTGGGTGTTATATGAAAACAATGAATCGTGTATCACTACATCAAAAACGAATGATGTATGGTGACTAACATAACATAATAAAATAAAATTTAAAAAAAAAAGAAATATGTGACCTTGATCAGGTCATCAGCTGCTCAGAACCTCAGACTCCCCATCTGCAAATGGAAATAGTAATAACTATATTCTCATAGAGCGGTTGCAATTTTTAAGCTACATTGAATTTTCACAAACTCACCACACCCATGTAACCATCACCTTGATTGTAAAATAGAACATTTCACTGACTTCAGACATCTTTCTTGTGCTCTCTTTCTATCATTATGTCCCAAGTACTCACCATCCTGATGTCTAATGGCATAGATTAGCTTTATCTGCTTTGTACTTCTTGTCAACGAATCATACAGAATGTAGTATTTTGTATCTGACATCTTTTCTAAATATAACTTTCTGAGATTCATTCATTGCATGTAATTATAAATTGCTCACTCACATTATTATGTAGTATTACATTGTGTGACTATTCCGTAATGTAGTTACCATTCAGCTCTTGTTGGGCATTTAGGTTCATAGAGTTGCTTTAGGGATTGAGTGATACATGATGAACTTTCACAAACTGAACATACCCACGTAACCAAAACTTAGGTCCAGAAACAAAAGCCTTCCTCCTGTTCCCTTCCTGTCACTATGCTCCAAGAACAACTGTTATTTTGATTTCAAATATTATATAATTCTTTAAAGTAATACCCATTAATTTTTTTAAGGATTTTATTTATTTGACAGAGAGAGAGCGCACAAGGAGAGGGAGCGGCAGGCAGAGGGAGAGGGAGAAGTAGGCCCCCTGCAGAGCAGGGAACTGATGTGGGGCTCAATCCCAGGACCCTGGGATTGCAGACACTTAACCTACTGAGTCAGCCAGGTGTCCCAAGCATCTGACTCTTGATCTCAGCTCAGGTCTTGATCTCAAATCAGGTCATGAGTTCAACTGGGTTCCACACTGGGCATGGAGCCTACTTTAAAAAAGAAATATGGGGAGAGAAAAAAGGATTTACTTTTATTTCTATCATCCAAGGAAATGAGGGCATAATCAGATCCTCTGTGATTTTGAGGTTTAAGTAGAAATGCTAACCAAAGTTTAGAACAGTGTTTTTCAAACAGTGGGTCTTGAATCATGAATGGGTCACAACCAGTGTTTCTTAAATAGAATAACAGGATAGATAAAGATTATATCTGTATGAATCACGCGTTATAAGGGCAAGTTCTGTGAAGCTTTTGTTTCAAATTCATCTATAAGCGTGTGTGCTTGTGTATGTGTGTGCATGCATTGGGTTGAATAAATGTATTTCTCACTGTGGATTGAGACAATCATTTTAGGTGGGCCAAGAGGAAGGCCAGTCTGATGCCATTCTTCTAAGGCTGACTGATGCCCCAGGTTATTCATGTAAGCTAAAAACGTTGTGCCCTGCACCCTACAACACTTGGAGTGTAGGAGAGAGCAACACGGATGGCCCTTGGCTCTGAGCGCCTGGGCTCATACTTTCTGAAGGAACTGAGCAAATGGTATCATGACCTGGGTCGACGAGACAGGAGGTCAGGTGCAGACAAGCGTTGCCTGTAAGATCATGCAGACCTCACTTTCACGTTGGAGGATAATGTGAGACTACTGTCTGGAGGCTTGGCTGGAAATCAGACTGACTCACCCTTTAAGATCTTGGAAACCCCTGGCCAGTTGGACTGCTCAGAAAAAGAGAAAATCCTCCAGGGGAAGCTACTAGGCTTCTGGCTTATTCAGTGCGTAAGTAATTACTTGGAAAAAATAAAATTGAAATGAGTGTATTTTCACTTTGAGTTTATGGCACAATTTACACTAACTCAGCCATGCACTCATTCAGGAAATGTTTAATTTGAAGTTCTAGATCTATCTATCTATCATCCTCCCACCTTTTGTCTGACTACTTATCAAAGTGTAACAGCAAAGTATAAATACCATTATAACAGGCAATTTACACTTGGCCATGAAAAGAGATGCTCAATACATATTTCTTGAATGAATAAATGAATGACTTCTTCTGTGTGCTTTCCATTTGATTCTAAAGTCCACAAGAGCAGAGACTAAGTCTGTTTTTGTTCAATATTACATTCCTAGTATACACATGTAGTAGGAGCTCAAAAATATTTATTGTTTGAATGTATTTGGAGAAGTGTTTTTTTAATTCTTTACATTAAACATATGTTGCTTTTAAAATCAGAAAAAAGGGGTGCCTGGGTGGCTCAGTCGTTAAGCGTCTGCCTTCAGCTCAGGTCATGATCCCAGGGTCCTGCGATAGAGCCTTGCATCGGGCTCTCTGCTCTGCAGGAAGCCTGCTTCTTCCTCTCCCACTCCCCCTGCTTGTGTTCCCTCTCTCGCTGTGTCTCTCTCTGTCAAATAAATAAATAAAATCTTAAAAAAAAATAAAATCAGAAAAAAATATTATACCATATGATGTATACCATACTAAAGATAATATTATTAAAAGAATAATTAAATAAGTACTTGTTATCTAAAATAAGGATTAGTACTTTATTCCAAAATATAAACACATCATCCTGACCATCTTCTTGGTATTGAATTATTCTGTTAAGAAACCGGGCAGCCTCCCAGATAGCAAAGCATTCAGCCCTTCACCTGATACCTTTTCCTGATAACTATGATCATTTCTCTCTCTGTCTCTCTCTCTCATGTCTAGAGAAAAGAATACTTGGATTTTTTAAAAATTTCTTTTTAAAGATTTATTTATTTATTTGAGAGAGAGAGCATGTGTGTGCATGTGTGAGTGGGGGACGGGCAGAAGGAGAGAGGATCTCCAGCAGACTCCCCGCTGAGTGAGGAGGTCGATGTGGGGCTTGATCTCCCCACCCAGAGATCATGACCTGAATGGAAATCAAGAGGCGGATGCTTAACCAACTAAGCCATCCCAAGAGTATTTGGATTTCTTAAACGTGAAATAAATAATTTCTTTTATAGTGCACACAAAGAAAAATCCCAACCCCCTGTGAGCAGTCTCTTCTTTAAATCTCCATGTGAACAGGAGACCTCTCAAGGCTCTGACCTTTATCTTCAAAGCCCAGTGTGAGTTACAAAAGAGACCTTCTAGGTTTTTGAGCTCTAAATTCAGATCAGTTTGAACCATCTGCTTCATTTAAGATCTTTTCTAAAGGAGCCTTCAAATGTTTATAATACAAAAGCATTTAGGAGAAAAAAAAACAAGTCCTCCATGTGTAGCTCTAAGGAGATCCTATAACATTTTAGAACCCCTCAAATGTGAAGTCTTCTTATCTCCATTTTATTCAAGGTCACACACCTTGTGGTTCAGAAAAACTTGAAAATGAGTTATTCAATATTTCTACTGTAAAAATGTTAAGCAATAGTGCACTTCTAACTTAACCAAATGGAGCCACCCACAACCTCTGCCCCAGACTTAGAATGTCTTTCACCTCTGCCCTAGTTTCTTTGATGATTTTAAAAAATAATTCTGGTCATTTTTCTGATAGGTTATCGATAGTAGTGGTGGAAAGCGGTGGGGTTGGCAGGGACAATGGGCTGCAGAAATATCCAGCACAGTCCATATTTCCCCTTGATCACAGCGAAGAACTGTCAATGAGGAGAGGGGAAGGGACTTCCCAGGACAAAGGGCCGGGGAGCAGGGGTAATTGTTGTCTGGTAATTATATCCCCACTTGCCCCATGTCATATATGGGGAGTAACTGTGCTGTGTGTGTGTCTGTGTGTGTCCCTGGGACAGGCTTGAGGAGCTGCTTGTTTATTTCCTCAACGGGGAAGGGCAAATATAAGACCTCCTAGTTACTGCCAGCCAGGTCGTAAGAGCAAAGGGTCTCTCCTAAAAGGCATTATTTGATCCATACAGTAGATGCTCTTTGAACAGGTTGTTCACAACAAGGTGCTTAAAATCATCAGAATGTTAAATAAGAGCTTACATGTTAACTTTTGGCTGCCTTCTTAGGTGTTCAAATAGGAAATGAAGTTAGATGTTAATGTCGAATCTCCTCTTCTGGGCAAGCAGTGGGCCCTGCAGGTGGACATGGGAAGGTGAAGCTAGCTTGCAGCTGTGGGCTTGGAGGCCGAAGTGTCACAAGAGAGAGCAGGAGGCAGAGCCTGGAGAGATCCACTGAGGTCCTTTGACCCCTGGGGGAGGGCTGTTTAAAGAACATGGGCAAGGCTGCAGGTGGAGAGGAAGCTGTGAAGGACACCAAACATCACCCTAGTCCCTCATTAGTTCTTGTTTTATGGGTAGAGAGGAACAGGATTATCCTAAGTTTACTTGATGGAAAACTTTAACCCATTTATAAATAAGATGGATTGATGTCAAAAACTGTGAAGAGTTTGACATTTTACCCTACTTGCAAGCTCAGAGGTTAGCCTGCAATTTGATGGTCCTGGCAGAAGAGCCGAGACTTCTGGGTCAAAGGTAGAGAGGACTTCATTACTCACAAAGTAAATGTCAAAGTATGAGCATTTGTGTCCCAACTCCCATAGGGTGATGCAAGAAGGGTCAGTTGACACCTGCACACATCATGGACTCTCTCACAGGGAAGGGAGCTTCAGGTTAGGAAAACCAAATATTTCATAATGGAAAGTAACCGTGCCTGCTCTTTGTTCTGAAAGTAAACTTTATTATACTAGACAATAAGCATGTCTACCTACACTGTCTTGGATTCTGGACACTTTTCCCATGGGTCTACCACTTCATTGGCTACTCTGATGAATCTGACCAATAGAGGCTGAGACCAAATCTGTTCAATTTGTGTAATAGAACATCTAATTAGGCTATTATCAGTAGGACTCCAATCAGTAGGCTGAGGCCAACCTGCAGAACTGACCTCAACCATGCCTCCCAGGGTTGCAGATCCAGGCAGCTGAATAAATCCCATATACCATCAGGTTCTACCTTAGAAAGTCAGGGGATTTTTCTCCCTGTATTTCTTTTTCTTTTTTTTCTTTTTTTTTTTTAAGATTTTATTTATTTATGTGACAGAGAGAGAGACAGCAAGAGAGGGAACACAAGCAGGGGGAGTGGGAGAGGGAGAAGCAGGCTTCCCACTGAGCAGGGAGCCCAATGCAGGGCTCGATCCCAGGACCCCGGGATCATGACCTGAGCCGAAAGCAAACGCTTAATGGCTGAGCCACCCAGGCGTCCCATCTCCTTGTATTTCTGTATTGATCTTTCCACTTGGCCTGAGACATTAATCCAGGTACCGCAGGATGTATCAGTGATTACACAGGTTTTGCTTCACCCTACAGGAGAAGTCTAGGGAAATCCTCTCATCTGTAGCAACCCTGCCCACTGAGTTGAGGCCAACTTGAATGCCTCCCAGGGATGAGGCAGTAGCATTGATCACTTCAACTACAGTCAGGGACTAATTTTTTGGTACCACTTTTTCTAATTGGATGAGTCCTGATATAGGGATAACTATACACAGGGTGCACATAAATAATGAGTCCATTATCTCTTGGGGAATCTCCTCTGAGAACCAAGGGTGGACTCTCTGGGGAGAGATCGCTGAGGTTGGGAGGGCTACATGAGTTACTGGTGTTGCTTCCTTAAACCCTTGAAGATTTCTTATGACCATGGTTAAGTTGCAAATCACTGTGTTTTCAGAAGGCAGGGAGCTTAATGCCTAAGTTCCACAAAGTAGGTATAGTCCCGAGAGCATATGTACATCATGCCCATGAAATGAAAGCGTTGTTTAAAATTGTGAGGGTTCCTAAGTAGGATCCCTATCATTTAAAGGGAGATGTTGACAGTGCCTCCAATGTCACCTCTTGGCCAACCGCAAACCTTGACATTCCCAGCTAAGTTTAAATAATTGAGGTTAGTCTTTCTTTTTAGGACTGCCTGAGGGCAGTCAGTCCTATTTGTTCATGCCACCAGCTGGGGGTGGGGGGTTGGGGGGGCATTTGTCTATCAGAAAAAAATGACTTAGTGATAGTTATAAGAGTAGGGGTAGAGAGACATCTGGAAGTGTTAACAGGTATTATCTTTATGGGAGGTGCAGGATCTGGGGCCATCCCCTGCCTTCTCTGACTGACTCCTCAGTAAGGGTAGGGTACCTAGTTGTCAAATCACAGTCAGAGCCATCAGGTAGATGACAACAGATTGTGCAGTCAGTTAAATCAAAGGCCCTTGCAATGGTTTGGGAGAATCTCACCAGGGGTTTTCCTTCATGAGGAAGTCTCCAGAGGCGATTCTGAAAAGCAAAGATCATTCAGATCTCTCTCTCTGTCTCTCTCTTCCCCTTGGGGCCTGAGACGCTTCCATCCCAGGTGCTACTGTTGTCTGCCCTCCACTGCCTTTCAATATCACTGCATCTACTTTCAGTGTTGATAATTTCACCTCTTCTTCAATCATCCCCTAATCACACCCAGACCTTTTATTCCAGAAAAAAAAAAAGTGCAAGAGTGGGACGCCTGGGTGGCTCAGTCAGTTAAGCGTCCAACTCTTAATTTCAGCTCAGGTCTTGATCTTAGGGTCGTGAGTTCAAGCCCCGCATTGGGCTCCACACTGGGCATGGAGCCTACTTAAAAAAAAAGTTTCAAGAGTAACTTGGACATTTTAATAAAAGTTATACAGACCCATTATAGCCCCCACATTGGCCTGTGTGGGCCAACATAGGGGAATTTGGTGATGATTACTCAACCAAGTGGCAACTATCTTTATGATCTGGGACAACGTCGATCCAACCAGAGAATCCAGGTGGCTGAACCAGAATTAAGTCTAAATCTCCCAAGCCCCCTTTCGACTGGGCTGCCATCTGGTGGGTGTGCCAACCATGTTTGGCCTGGGGTTGCTATTAGGGAAAAGAAAGACATACTGTGCCCAAGAATGGTCATGGAGAAATCTCAGATTTTCAAAATAAGTCCATATAACCTCCCATTCTTTTTGTCCCGACCATTACCTAGAAAGCAGCCAGGAGGAAATGATCCCTTTCTGAGGACAGCTGCATTCAGTGGCCAAACCGCCTTACTCATGTGTGTGGACTAGCAGAAGGTGAAGGAGGCAGAGTCAGAAATTTTTTGAGTAAATGCCAGATGTCTGTGGACATTAAGGAGCATGGAAGGTCCATACAATATCTGTACTATCAGCAACTGAGGCAACAGTAGAGGGCAGAGGAAGGGCTCAGGGGCGCACAGAAGGAAAGAGCCTCTCCAGGTCAATAAGGCTTTATAGTTATTTTTACTTTCGAACAGTGTGGTGTCTGCTCATGGCTCAAACAAATGAGCTTGCAATGCTTTCTTTACTGGTTCAGCAATTTACCTTGGATGGAGATCCTCATGGCTGATACCATCTACTTCGGCCTTGGGAACCCCTTGACTCAGTAGCCACACCACATTCTTTTCTGGCTGGTGTTACTGGGTTTGCACCCTTTGGCTAACTTGAGCTTGGTTCACACAGCAGCAACTCTTTTTTTAAGGAGTCTACCTCAATCTGGGGCATTTGCTACCCCATTATCAAAATAACATCTCTTATGACTTCATCTAGTTCCAGTGTAAGTTTTCCAGCTGAGGACTGACCATAAGAATTTAAGTAAAATTCTTTGGGTCAGTTTCTCATTCTCCAATGGGTCATCTGCATCAGCACTGTCAATCCAATCCCAGGCAGTAAGAGTTCAAATATTAGTTAAACTTCATCTATGTTTTGCCATGGAAGTTTGTGTCAGGGAAATCTCCCTAAAGAGCCATGATAATTATGACTACAAAAGCTCCTGAGACATTTTGCTCTTGTCTGAATGGACCTGAGGGTGGGATGATGGACCAAAGGCATGACTAAGCCATAAAATGATCCAGCTGTTGACATTCTTCCAAAAAAAAAAAAAAGGCCAAAAATTCCCGCCCATCCAGGATGAATATTTAGTACCAGTTGTTATAGTGGGGCAGACCTGAAGCCACCTGCCAGATTGGTGAGGGTCTCTCTGCACAGAGATGAGTTAGCAACTCTCCAAGCACTGTTTCACACAGCTGACTTTGAACCTACTTCCTGGTACTCAGCCTGTAATTCTTCAATTCCTCCTGATAATTAGTAAAAACATGGAGAACTATTTAATGCCTCATTGGTCATAAAACTTGGTCAACGTGCGCACTACCAATTCCCAGGGACTTCCCTCAAAATCTGTTCTCATCATCTTTCCTCTTAAATTTCTTTCTCTCTCTCTCTCTCTTTTTTTTTTAGAGAGGTGGAGTGGGAGAGGGGCAGAGGGAGAGAGAATCTTAAGCAGGCTCCACGCCCAGTGCAGGGCCTGAGATGGGCTCCATCTCACAACCCTGAGATCATGACCTGAGCCAAAATCAAGGGTCGGACACTTAAACAACTGAGCCACCCAGGTGCCCCAACACAAAATAGACCATAAAACAAAGACTGTAATAAGTGACAAAGATAGGCAGTATATAATGATAAAGGGGTCAATCCAACCAGAGGGTATAACTTTTGTAAATATGTATTCCTGGAAAATAAAGGGAGTGTATAATAAACAAAGTGTGGCCTGCCCCACACTCACTCCTCCACTGGTGCAGATGGAGGATCCCTTCTGGGGGGTCCATGCCTAGGAATTCCAGGCAGAGAGCAGACATGAGCAGAAGAAGAAGCGCATGACACTGAAGACAGCTCCTGGTAGACTACTCACAGACAAAACCTTTCCAAATACTTAAAGAGGAAAGTAAACTTTTAAGGAAGGAAAGATGATATTGGGGCACAGTGGATTAGGATCTAGACATTTCACTCTACCCCAAAGTGGAGAAATGAGTTGCAATGGATTTGTCAAGGTCAAGGCCACATTTTCTAAGGTGGAGCCTTGGGTGAGGATATAAAAACATTGACACAGAAATCATCTTAAATAAAACTAATGAAACTGAATAAAGGAAACCTCCTAAAATGGACCAAAGGCCACAAGGAGTTCTCACGCCCCATCACTCATGGTCAACTGAAGACCCCAAGAGGAAGAGATTTACATTCCCAAAAAGAAGAAGCCTACTTTACTACTCCAGCAGGAAGAAGGAAGAGTTTCTTCTTGCCTGGCAACAAGCTCAGCCAATAAGAAAATGCTATAACCCCACCAATCAGAGACCATCACCACCCTGAACTTTTGCTTTCCTTCAATGGACTATTGTCACAACTGGCATCTATTGGGTAGAGAGCAGGGATGCTACTAAATATCCTAAATTGCACAGGAGAGCCCTCAACAACAAAGAATTATCAGGCCCCAAATGTCCACAGTGCCAAGCTGGGAAACCCTGAAAAGTCTCTCCTATATCAACAGCACATACATTTATGGCACTTGTTTGGCTGGCTAGCTTTTAAAATGTTGTGGTTCCTAACAAATGTAGAAAGTGTAGAGGGAGTTCCTCTATTTCATTTTTGAGGTTAAAATGAGACTTTATTGACATCTTACATCTTAACTTTTAGCACACGCCAATGGAGGATTTTCAGACACCTTTTTCAGGACTAACACTAACACCACCATTCAACAAGCACTTAGGTGACATTGCTCAAGGGCTATCATAACGTGAAGGTTAATGAAGAATGACAACAGTCACTAACATCATGCCCAGAGTCTTAGTAGAGCTAGAGACAGCATGAGGTAGGGATGAGTGAGGTAGGGGTGAGGGACATGGGCTCTGAGGGAATGGCCTGGTCCTGTCCCAGCTCCAGCACCAGTCTTTGGCCTTTGGCAGTGAGTTGCCTTTCTGTGCTTCAGTTTTCTCAGTGGGGGATGAAGATTATAGTAGAGTCCTACCTCTTAGAGCTGTTGTGAGAATTAACTACTGACACACATAAAGAAATTAGAAAGCACAATAAGCTTACCAAGATGGTGGGCATTCCATTTATGTGGTGTTGCGGCATGACTATAGCACGAGGACAGTTTATATTTTCTTTGACTGATCAGCTTTTATTTTTTAAGATTTTATTTATTTATTTGAGAGAGAGAGAGAAGAGCGGTGGGTAGAGGGAGAGGGAGAAGGAGAAGCAGACTCCCTGCTGAGCGTGGAGCCCCAGGCAGGGACTTGATCCTAGGACCCAGGCAGGCGCTTAACCCACTGAGCCACCCAGGCGCCCCTGACTGATCAGCTTTAAAATTTTGTGGTTCTTAACAAATGCTAAAATGTTGGAGAGATTCCCCTTTCTTCCATCTTTGAGGTTAAAATGAGACTTTATCGTTATTTTTTATATTGTGTTTCAAATTTACACAAAGAGATTAATGAGCGTGTCTGCACTGTGATTCTTCAGCGGATCACTAATAGTTACAACAGCGAAAGAGCAAAAGTCTTCACAATATCTGGAACGAGAGGCATTATTAAGCAGCTGTTGTTTTTCTCAGTTCCATGATGCGCCACTAGAGAGTTCCAGAAGACCGTTTTTTAAAAACTTAAGACGGCTGCTTTGGGTTTTGGTTAAATTGTAGCATGAATAGTCACAAGATGGTGCCAAAAGATTCCTTTTGAAAACCTGAGCGGTCAGTTCCGCCTTTGGTTGGTTAAATTAGACCAAAAATAGTACACAGTTATATTTAACTGGAACAAAAATACCACACATGGGGTCAAGTACAACATTTCAATTCAACATACGCCAAATCTTTTCTTTCTCCGTTCTAAATCCTAGTGATAGAAGAACTCCTGGAGAAAAATTTTGTTTCTATTAATTATTAAAGTTTTCATGACAAAATTTTTTTAAAAAATTACACTTCACTGGTGGGGATTTAGCAGCCCCATCGCATAGGAAAAAAAAGAGGGGGGGTTCCTGGGATCTGCCGTAAAGAGCCCCAATTCCCTGCTTTGACAGTGGACGGTGAAGGCGGAGCTGCCGTGGTGACTCCTGGTTTCTCTGCCACGTTCACACCTGAGCAAATGGGGGACGGCGCGGCGAGCACTGCCGCAGGGCTCTCTGGAGCGCTGGGCGTTGTGAAGGAAAAGCTCCAGCTAGGATTTTAGGTAACAAAAATTAATGGCATGCAGGGTCTTCCGTGCCAGTCCCTGTCTCCTCCCCCGGGGGGCCAATCCTCTGAGGCCGTGGGTGGAGCCTGAGGAGCCTCTTGCACCTGCAGCGCACACCCCCTCCCCGCCCCCACCGCCGCCGGTCGCCCCCGGGAGGTGCGAAGAACCCGCTGCTGCCCAACACACGTTCCAAAGGGCGCCTGCGCAGAACTTTTGAGAGCCTGAGGTAACAACCCTAGAGAAAAGGAGCTCGAGGTCTTTCGGATGTCCCAATAGGACTGTTCAAATAGTGAGAATTCCTTGGACATCGTTGTTTCACTTTCTCTCTTTCATACTTAGGTAAAGTACAGGCTTAAGAACAGTAATGAAGTAAGAAAGAGCCCTGAAGTCTGGAGCCAGAGTTCCAATTTTGTCATGCTGAGAGGGGAAGAGTAGAAGAGGGAGGAGGAAAAGAGAAGGCAAGAGGGAAGAGAAGATGACGGTCCAGGGATTGCTCTATGCGGGCGCAGTGTGAGCACCCGCCCAAAGCAAACTCATTTAGTAATCAAAGGAATTCCACCGGTTTGGTGTTTTTGCCTTCATTTGACAGATAGCCAAACTGAGAATTTGAGAAGTGACTTTTTCAAGGTCACACACCGGGAAGGGGTGGAACCAGAAGTCAACCCAGATAACAGAGATGCCAACCATGTGGAATTTTAATAAAAACCTACTACTAGCCGTCCATAACCTTTAGTATTTACTCTGTGGTGGTGGTTGTCAGGGGAACATACAGAAAACAGGTTATTTGTTCTCTATTGCTTTGACTGAAGGGGCGATGGCCACAGAGGAT
Source organism: Phoca vitulina (assembly GCF_004348235.1). NCBI lineage: Eukaryota > Metazoa > Chordata > Mammalia > Carnivora > Phocidae > Phoca > Phoca vitulina. The sequence goes on from NW_022589705.1 coordinate 23,482,375, forward strand.
ATCCACGTGACTTAGCCTCTGCCCTGCGGAAGGGACTCCCATTAAGGAGGTCCCAGCTTGCTGGGCGGTCCCCAGTTTAGAGTAGAAGAAGCGCCTCCATGCTGTCCGCCAGGGCCTACCTGATAAAAACTTGGCTTCCTCCAAGCTGGTAATTTCCCTTCTACTGTTTGTTGATGCGCTATAAAAAGGAAAGTGCTTGTAAACAACTCGAGTGCATGAACAATCTAATTAAAAATAATTAAAGTAATAGCTTGTGAAAAAAGTAGTAAAACTAATTATTATAGATTGGCCATGTGGGAAGATGAAAATTGCTGACATTCTTCAGGTCTAAGCTGATCCATTTGACACAGGAAAACACAGTTTACTGGGTCCCTTCTGAGAATAACTCAGTTGACAGAAAAACACAGTTTACCGGTCCCTTCCCCCAACCCAGATTCAAACTCTCCTGCTTCTCATCTCAACCTATCACTTCTTTCTTGGCAGTAGCCACATGCAAGGGACCCTCCAATGATTCTCACTCCAGATTGTTCCTTCGAGGCAAGCATCTGACTTTTTTCTTTTCAACGTAAAGAACCATGACAGTTTGGACTCTGAGAAGCTGGGCACTGAAGGAAGCTGTAGACCTCTAGTGAAGTGATCCATCCGATGCATGACTCCTTTTCCAGGGGAGCGTCTGCACTTGACGGCTAGTCAGCCTTTGCCTGAGCACCTTTCAGCGACGAGCAATGACAGCTGTGGCTGTTCTGGCTGCTGTCAAATATCTTTCGTTTTTGTTTTAAGCTATACTCTGTCCCTTTAATGTCCCACTATTCCTCATTCTATCTCTTGGGGCCTTAGTAAATCAGAAAAAAATGCCTCTCCCAAATATTTGAAGGCCAAACCATGTCAGCTCATGCCTCCCCGGTATCCAGTTCTCCCACCAAACCTGCTAGCTGTTCCATCCCCGGGAGTGGAGCCAGTTGAAGGGTCCTCCAGTTTACCTAGGAGGGTGTTTACCTGAAATGGCCAAATGCAGCCCAGAACAGGGAGGATCAGAGTCTTTGCGGGGAGGAGCAACATCAAGTCCAAAGTAGAACAGGGAATAGGAGAAGGACACTAAACAGTAAATTTGTTAGCTCGGAGGGTCAGGAGGTGAAAAGAAACAATAGGAAGAATTGGTCTAAAAAGGCAGTTCAGAACAAAGACCACCAACAGTAAATTTTTACAGGAGCTCCCCTTTTATGTAGGGATTTGTATGTTTCTGGTGGCCACGCAGGGCCAGATAACCCTCAGTTAAACCCTGGTAGTTCTTCAATTATTTATTATACAACAGGCTATCGAAACTGCCTTTACAACACATTCTAGAATCTTGTAGAACATCTCGTCAAATAACTGGTCATTAGTTGGTAGAATCACCTGACAGTTTGGGGTAATAAGGGGTCTGAGAGGTGTTTAAAATATACACCAGAACATGGAGCAGACTTCCTTTGCTCAGGAAAAGTCTCTCTTTTTCAAGATTTTATTTATTTATGAGAGAGAGAGAGAGCAGAGAGGGAGAAGCAGACCCCCGCTGAACAGGGAACCCAATGCAGGGCTCGATCCCAGGACCCTGAGATCATGACCTGAGCCGAAGTCAGACACTCAACCGACTGAGCCACCCAGGCACCCCAGGAAAAATCTCTTTACTGGACCCTCTTAATTAGGTAAACATAGCTTGATAAAGTGCATGGGAAGCACTTAGCATAGCCAGTAATATCCAATAATACCAGCTCTTATTGCCTCCCGCTTGGACTGAGTCTCAGAGTTTTTGGACAATGGGAGGTAAGTGAAGTAGATGTGGTCATAAGGCAGAGAGATACGGACCATCTTGCAGAATCAAGCAATTATATTAAAAGTCATGTAAAAGTGACAATACCTTGTTCCTACTGTGAGTGAACAAAGCAGGTCATCCTGGTTTCATTTGAAGTATATGTGCTGCCGAAGCGAGCACATCCTGGTTTCATTTGAAATACCACAATGGCATTGTTCAATACCTAGTTCATAGCTGTTTCCTTCTTCCGAATTTCTTAATGGTCACTAGCTGTAGTGTGCTGCCATCATTCACAAGTTCATTGAGTATCTAATGTAATTCATCCGGATCAGGAAATTTGCACTCACTTAGAGCATCAGATTTCATTCCTTCGGCTAGCCTCTCCAGCTTGCTTTGCTGAGCCCCGTGGTAGGTGCTATAGGTAGATGCTCTGTGAGAGTTCTGCGAGTGCTCTCTTACCAGCCTCCACTTCCTTTGGGTTGCAGGCCTCCCTTCAGAGCACATTACGAGCTTCTTGCTCTGTACCTGCTCTCACACAGCAAGACGCCTGGATATTCTGGAAAGTCCTCCAGCTGCAAGCTTAGCTTATCCTTTAAGATTAAAATGAAGTGGAAAACCCAGCTTCTCTCTCCAAATCTCTAGATTACTCTTTTCCTAGTCACTTCTGGGCTCAGCTTCCTGCTTCTGTTAATTCTTAATCCCCACTCCAGCCCCTCACCCCCTACATGCACAGCCCCTTTTCCACACCGTGTCACCCCACCATGGCAACTGCTCCGATTCCTGCACCCCCACACCCTACTCCCGAGAAAAACATCCCACTGTGTCAGTTCATTTCCTCTGAGATTCAGTCACCAGGACAGACTTAGAAATGCAAGAGATTTCTTCAGAAAAAGCTTGTGAAAGGTAAAGGGGAGAGAGATTGCAAGAGAAAAAGAGAGAGTGCTCATGTGCTATATATAGCTATAAGGAGTGGGTTGGGGGAACCTTAGATCATGAAGCAGATCCGACACCTGTGAAGAGAGAAATGGAAGGAAGAAGATTCGTAGGAAGTGCCTCAGAGCACAGCACAGCTCTGGGAAAGTCCTGAGCAGGCAGATGGGAAGTCTAGAGCAAAGACTGCCCATGGGAGGAGTCCTGCATTGGGCAGAAATGGCCCAGCTAGAGCTCTCCACTGAGTTCAGTTACTGGCTGGAGCAGCTCAGGCAGATGGTGGCCTTGGTGTGAACATTGAGGTGGGTCGTGAAGGTGCATCAGCTGGAGGTCAACATAACTTCATTCCTCGCAGCAGCTTCTCCCAGAGAGACATCTGGGTGGCACTCCACAGCTGACTCGGAGCACCATGTAACAGACTTGTACTGAGGTTCCAAAATATAGGGGAGAATGATGGGAGTTATTACAGCATAGCACAGCCAATAATGGAAAACAAATATTGGACTCCACTGTGTTTAAAACTCACTAGGCCATTCTTAACCACTTCCTGGCCCTCTTTGTTGTGGTCCCTGACATCACCCCCCTCACCTCACTTCCCTTGGCTCCTCTGTCTCTTCCTCTCTTCTCTTCCCTCTGGCTTTCAGCCTTCAATTTTTGGTACTTTTTTCATACAAGCCAATTTATCCTTGGGGCTTTCATCTTTCACGTGCAAGGTCTTTTGTGAAATAAAAGATCATCTTCTCTCTTAACAATCCTACTTTCATCTTTACAATTAATGATTTTAGGCCCATTACATAATTTTTCTGTACCATTTCTACAGGGTTTTAGAATCTTAACTGTAGATATTAATTGATAACTGAGTACATTTGCATTTTTGCCAGAGAATTAACAGATATGTCTTCCAAGATCCTTAACATAACTGTCAATCACTTCATGAATGATTTCAACTCAATATAATTCAACAATATTTATGGAGTTCCACTCAGTCCTAGAAACGCTACTAAGTCATTTTGGGAAATTACAAAGAGAGGGGCGCCAGAGGTTGCTCAGTCGGTTAAGCGTCTGCCTTAGGCTCAGGTCATGATCCCAGGGTCCCTGGGTGGAGTCCCATGTTGGACTCCCTGCTCAGTGGGGAGTCTGCTTCTCCTTTTACCCTTCCCCCCACCCCCGCTCTTGATCTCTCTCTCACTCTCTTTCAAATAAATAAATAGGGGCACCTGGGTGGCTCAGTGGTTAAGCCTCTGCCTTTGGCTCAGGTCATGATCCCAGGGTCCTGGGATCGAGCCCCGCATCAGGCGCCCTGCTTGGCGGGAAGCCTGCTTCTCCCTCTCCCACTCCCCCTGCTTGTGTTCCCTCTCTCACTGTGTCTCTCCCTGTCAAATAAAAAAAAAAAAAAACTCAAATAAATAAATAAATAAAATCTTAAAAAAAAAAAAGAAATTGCAAAGAGAAATAAAATTAGCTTCTGCCCCTAAGAAATAAAGCTAGCTTCTAGTTTCTTGAGAGAAAAGTAAGCATATGTAAAAGACACCCCCATACCAACTCAGTGGCTGAGCAGATGTCTAGGTGAGGAGGCTGAAAATGGCTTCTAATATCCTCATTCAGGTGGAGTGATTAAGATGTCATTTATCCAGAGCAAGGATGGGACAAAATGCAGATGGGAGTGGGAATGGAGAAATAGATGATTCTAGCGATAGATGATGTTTCAGTGGCACTCAAATATTTTTTGAGTGGACGAATAAATGAAATGAAAAAGCAATGATACGAGATTTTCAAAAGCAATTGGAAATTCCAACCATAGGAGGGTGGTGAAGGAATGGCCTGCAGGGAAATGGTTAAGTCGTGGGTTTGATGAGGCTGCCCAGAGGAAGGACAGCATAAGAGACGGGACACGCAGAGTCTAGAATCCTCAGAGATGCATACAGGAACAGAATGAGGAAAGAAAAGGCCGAGAAGGAACAATCAGAACAGAGAGAAACAACCTGTCACTGAAGGTAAACTCAGAGTCGCAAGAAGCTAGAATAGAATAGGAAGAAAAAACTGGTTAGATTCGTCTTTGGTGACCCTCAGACCAGCCGTTTCAACCGTGAGAGGACAAAATGCAGAGAGGAGTTTAGCTCTTGTAGGAAGGAGAGAAATCAGGTGTTCGGACACTGAACATTGAAGGAAAAGACACAAAGCCAGAGAAAAGCTGAGCGTGAGGGGAAGGAGTCCGTGGAGGAGTTACTGTGGCCAGGAGAGCAGGAAACATCGTCCTGCCAGAGCCCTGAGGCAACCATTGAATCACTGGTTCAAGGGAAAGGCTAGCTTTGGAAAGTAGTGGGAGGACTGTGTCCTCCACCACAGGACGGGAGATCAGCAGAGAAGAAACGGACTAGTTCTGAGTGGAAAAAAGGGAAATTGAGGGGGAAGTGGGCCTTCCCACCATGTCTTAGAGAGAGAGGGCCAGGTGGGGCTGCGGTCTTTGGAGAGCATAAAAGGTTTGGAAAGGCCGTAGAAGTCAGCCAGAGATGACCTTGAGGAAGCTGGGAAGGTGTGTATTCTCAGCCTCACACTGACTACAATTCATTCACAGCCATAGCTTTTGTCAGAGTTCTTATTTTTCACATGTTCTCTCACATAACTCTTAGAACAATCCTTAAGCTAGGTTCTGTTGTTAAAATCCCATTTGTAAGAGGAGAAAACGAAGCATGGAGAGGTTTAAAAAACATGTTGACAGTGATGGAGCTGGACTGCCAACCTGGTTCGTGTCAGAGCCCAGGCCCTAAACTGCTTTTTTTTCTAGAATACCTTACCTTTCCCAGCATGCCTTACCAAACCTATGCTCTCACCAAGCCCTGCCCCGGAGTCCTCAGTCTGCTTTCCCTCCCTGCGCTCGGGGCCTTCTCAGAGGCTCCTCCCTTACTGAAAGTACCTACCCTATCTCTCCGTCCTTGTCTGCTGAGCAAACTGTTTCAAGGATTTCTTCACGTACACCTTCTCTGTGATGTCATCTCTTTGTGGACGAATCTGAGAGTGAGGTTCTCTTGCTCACGCATACACGATAAAGCACGCGTGCTTTGCTATCACTGAATGGCCAAGCTTGGGGGAACCTTTGTGTCTACGTGGCTGTCGGCTCCTTGAGAGTGTTCCAGTCTCAAAGCAGCGAGGACTTGTTAGTCTGCTCTTTCTGCGTCCTAACCAGTCCCCATCTGTGATGCTAGGTAACACATAACATTTGCAGAATATGATGATGATCTCAACAAATGCTTATTTACCAGCCTTCTCTATAAATGTAAATGGCCCAAACCTCTGCAAGGATTTTAATCAGGAGGTAATTTTTCCTGAAATTAGATTGTTTTATTTTCTGAACTTACACCTAGCTAGGCATTTGGTAATTTCAGCCCCGGGCTTTATCTACCTTTAAATTGTTCAATTGCTCCTGAGTTAAAAGGGAAAGGCTAGCAATTTTCTGCTTCTTCACCGGTCTGTTTCTAGAAATGTGCGAGATTTACTTAACTCTGGTTTCCCTGAGTATCGCTGTCTTTCCAAGGAGCCCTCCAGACGGGGCACTGAGGCAATATTCATCGCTGCAGTTTCCTCCCTGCTCGGGAGCTGCCTTTTCTTGAGTCAGCTTAGTTTATTGGAGGGAAATTCCTAATTGCCCTTAATTCATCATTCTTCTGCCCCTGTTCCCATTCCTGATATATTTTATTGGCTTCATGAAGACAAGATCAAAACACTAAACTAAGTTAAAATAAAAACTAGTTCAATGCTTCAAGTTCCTGAATGTTCTCCCTCACCCACGGTCACTTTTAAGATATTTAAAGAATCTTTCATTGTGTGTTTTTTTCTAAAGCCATTCTTCCATCACTGTCTACTTCAGATTTTCTCAGTTCACTTTTATACCCTCTAAGTATTGTTTCAGTCCTCCCACCCCCCTTTAAAAAAAAAAAAAATCTTCTTTTTAAGTATGTTGGTTTTATAAATCAAGAGCCTTCTGTTTTTCCTCTGGTCACTTTTGGTCACTCTCATGTGATCCTTCCTCATCTAGTAGTTTTTCTGAGCAGTTAATTCATTTCCTGGACACAGAGGATTTTAAAGAATCCTTACTTTGCCTCATTATCCACTTTGCCCCTTCAATCAACCCTTTGTAATAGTATCGGGTTCTTCTAATCCTATTTAGCAACCTCATCTACTTTATAATCAACTCTCCCTTCCCTTCAATGACTAGCTGCTACGGCTCATCCTTCTCCTTGCCTTTCGCCTATGATATTAACCTCTCGGCTGATTAAAATCGCGCTTCCCCATAGCCTTCTGCCAACTGATTTTTAGGAGAGAGTCAAAAATAATTTTATTTTGGGCTCATGGTACATCTTTTTCACTTGTGCCAATAATCATGTATGCTAAACACATTGACTTAAAAGAGAAGCACATTCTTATTGTCGTAAAGCAACCATACTTTTCCCCATGACTTCCCACTAATTATAAAACATTTCATCTCCTCAGGTAATTTTGATAGTCATAGAAGTTACTTTTAAACACTTCTACGTGTTTTCTCTAAAAAAAAGAATCTCATTTTCACAAATATTTTCTTCTTGGTCTTAAACCATCTACTTTTGCTAATACCCACGCTCTAGGTGTTTCTTAGGTTTCTGGTGGAAAGATTTTCCTTACCAATCCAAGCTTGGACTTTTGCCCTTTTTTAGGGGTGAAGGACAGGTTTTTCTAAACTAATTATGAAGTCATTCTCATCTGGAATTCATAACATTCACGTAACAGTCTCAAAGAGCTTCATGAATAAAGATAGCTGCCTGAGAGTGTGACATTCCGAGGTATAAAGGGGTTAAATTATGACCCTCGGCAACCAAACAATAAGGCCCTGACAGAACCAAAGAGAGCCAGCCTCCCTAAATCATTTCTCCTGACTCCTCTCAAGCTCCCACCCCGCCGCATCCCACCTCCCATCCCTTGTCCTTTGTTGCTGGCTCGTTTCCTCTGATTGTAATTCATTCTGTATTCCTTCCTGCTCCTCTGTCTTGGCTAATTGTTCTTTCCCCACACTACAGGGTTTTAATTTCCTCTAGTTATAGCCTTATCACCCCTGTCTACACTTCCTCTCCCTTTCTGACCTATCTCCAGCTCACTGCTGACCTGCAGGGACCCTAGCACTACTGCTTAATTTCCCCCGTACCTTACTTTGCCCGTCACTGAAATGGGAGTGTTAACTCTCCCTTTCTTCCCAAAGCAGCTGCATCAAAATCCAGTCTTTCCAGGACAGTCTTACCAGTCACAAACTGTGGACATGCTGAGTTCTGGGATTATTTTAATGAACATTCCAATTGGTTTCACTAGCAAAGCTGGAAGCTGCGAGGGTATGTCATCCTTTGGGCTCTGTTTGTCCTTATTTTTAACTTTGCGAGGGAGTCTGGCCATACAAATTCTAATTTTCTCTGTTTGGCACATTCACTGACAAGAGCAACTTTCTCTGCACTCTAAAAATTTGGGTGACATCTTGAGCAAACGTACTCTCTTTGTTCCGGAAAAGGACATAGTGGTGTCCTTGGAACTCTGTCATAATGCACAGACTCACTAACCAAGTTTCTTTACAGAGGGTTAAGAGGGGAATCCTCATTTTCCAAAACTGCTACCATTATTACATTAGAAAAGGGGGGTATCCGACGTTTAATGTAGACACATTGATCCCAGGCTGTAAAGGGCGGGGGGAATAGCTAGCACTGGAACATGCGATTGTTGTTTGGTTTGGTTTGGTTTTGCTCTCGCAGATTTGATCCTTCTTTTTACTTTTAGGGTCTGGGGGGAGGGGAAGCGAACGGTCCCCTGACTGAGGAGGTGGAGTGGAGGCCTTTGTTTTAAGACCACGGTTCTGATTACACCTGACAGGGCTGAAACTCGATTCCCACAGAGCTTACTCACACCTTATCTTCTCAGCTCCTGATGATTACAGCAGGAATGAGCAGAAGTTGTCACTTTGGTTCAGTCTGTATACTGCTGAGTAGGATAACAAAAATAAAAGTTCCCTTTTTTGTCTCGAGATTAGCTCCCGGGGAGTTCTCCCTTCCATCTATTTTTATATTGGTCATCGAGGCTAAATCTTAGCGTTCCTGGCTGAGATTCTCAGAGTCTGAGAATAATCACATTTAATAAAAAGTCTGCCTAAGAGAAAGACTCACATAACCTGAGCCGTGGCAATGATTTTGTGGTATTTGGATTCCTGTCTGTAAAAATATTTGGACACCAGATGGTGGATTGTTAGGCGCATTCATCCCAAACCAAAAGTTTAAAAAAATTCACACACACACACACACACACACACACCACAACACGGCGGGAGGAAAAAGTCACCATTAGTTTTGTTTTCCAGTCATGTTGCATGAGTAATGGTAAAAGCAACAGCTAAAACAATAAGATTACTGTGTTGAATTCTTAATGTGTTGTCAGGAATAAAGACTTCAAGTACTGCTGAAGATATGTCCTCCCTCTGAATAACGCATACCTCAAGTACAACTCACTTTGACAGCTTACCAAGTGTACATATTTTCTGAAAAACAAAATCACCCTGCTGGTGGAGGAAGCTGGATGGGGTGACCTATCTCCTATACAGGACTGGATTGAGAGGGAGCCAAATCAGACACTAAGCCAACAGCCTAGGGCCCCAGTCATGAATCCAAAATGACTTTTTCTCCGCAGGTTGATTTTGTTTTTAACGGTCAGTTCTCAGCTATCTGCACTAATGGGTGGGGATGCATAGGATAAATAAACCAAAACAGGATAACAGAAAACTGAATTTATATTTAACTGTGGAATGTATGTTTGTGGGTGGGTTGTTATTTATGTCACACAGTGGTCATGCTCCACGGGGCTTTGGCTGTCTGTGTGTTGTGTTAGAGCAAACGTGCCCTGTTTTCTGAAGGAAATCTGGCCCTGGCCCATGGGTGCACCTTAGTCTGCCTCTTTACAGAGGTAGGTCTATGCAGATACCCGACAGGTTAGGAACCTTCGTTATTCACACATGGATGCCAAGCTCTTCGGCGTATACCTGCATCTAATCAGAGATACAGAGTTTCGACACGTGAGGTCCCTGCCACACAATTTATCCTTGACTTCTCTTCTGCTTGATTCTTATCGAAACTTGATTGCAGAAAATAACGTCTATGGAAGGATGTAGTCTGTCATTTCTTTCAGATATTCTAAACTTTATCCCTGGATCAAATCAGATAATTAAAGAACTTCGTATTTGAACTACATCATTTCATTCCCTCAGAGAACTGTGTTCTTGAGGACTTCGCTTTGCTGTGAGGCCCTAAGTTAAGTCTCCTTGAGTGACACTGTAGGAAACAACTACTGGAAACTCACTTGCTTTATGTATTATTCATGACATCAGTGTCCCTTCCAAAGATGCACAGGAGAACCTTCCTGCGGGTCTCCAGTCTCCTGAGCCCCTGGTCTGTATCTTATAAAACATCGTGAATTTTATGACTGATCTGGTTCTTTTGTTGCTCAGAGCCAAATCTGTGGTCCCTCTGTAGTAACTTCTTGAATCCCTATGATTGGAATTTCTCTGTAGTGGCATTATTTCTTGCCTCACTTTACTGTCTTTTTCTTTTTCTTCTGATTTATTTCATTTGTTTCAATTTTATTGCATGATTTTTATAAGTCACCTAAGGTGCATTTTGAAATGAGTCAGGGATTACATGGATGCATTTATCATTCTTATGGCATTTCCCCAGCAAACATCAATAAGAAAATACCCCCACCCCCAGAGATACCTCCCAAAGTATGACTGATTATGGGGGAAATTTTTAAATGTTTTCATTACCCAGTAACTGATAATTTGAGATATGACAGCTATATACAGTTAATTTGACTGAGACACAGAGGAAATTGAAGGACATGTAGATTTCGGACTGGAGGAGGAAGAAGCAAAAACTCTTTATTGGGTATAACTCTCCCGCTGAGCAAACCAGAACTCACAGGAAGGGAGGAAGGTACCAACTGACTCTTCAGTAGGTGGGGATGGTCCTGAAAGGGCCCATCTGGACCAAGGGCTGAAACCAAAGACAACTTCATCTAGAGGGAAGGGTTACTCTGCTGAAAGAGTGAAGCAGGGCAGGAAGTCATTCCTCAAACACAATTTAATGCTTCACACTTCTTTTAAAATCTTGTTTGTTTGTTTGTTTATTGTTATGCTTCAATTTAAGCAAATCATAACTTGATCCCTATATCTATCCTTGATAGTGACATTTATTTATGAAGGTAAATTCTATCAAATACATGTAACTATGTGCCTGGCACTGAGGATAAACCAACAAGTCAGAAGTGTGTTCTCAACGAGCTCACCCCTTTTTAGCCCTATTTGTCTATTCATTTATTCAAACACCTATTTATTGGGTATCATGTATTTATTTGTTTATTGAGAATCTCATTTAGTTATTGAGTATCTGAAGGGAGGGCTATAAAAATAATGGGGGGAGGACACCTAAGCTATAATGGGCTGGGAGACAAAGAAAGGCCACCCGAGGAGGTGGTATTTGGATTGAGACCTGAAAGCAAAGAGCTTGTCCAGGGGCCAGGGATGGGAAGGGCAAATACTGAGCTGATGGAACAGCATGGGCAAAGTCCTGAGGTGGGAATGAGATGCCCCGGGGGGGGGAGGGGTGCCCTGGAGAGCAGTGAAGGAGGGCCAGTGTGCATGCCATGAAGTGACAAAGTACCTGTAAGGTCAAGCTGGAGGAAAGCGTTAACTTCTTCTCCCAGAGGCCCTTGTGGCCCACACCCTTCAGCTGCCTTAAGTCTTTGCTCAGCCACCCTCTCAATTAGGCCTGCCCTGACCACCTCACCTAAGTTGTAACGGCCCCTCCCTCCAATTAGTTTCCTTTGCACACATCACCTTCTAACAGTATAATACAGTATTTCTATAGATTCCGTTTCTTATTTATCTCCCAGCTACCCTCTTCCATCAGCTTCAGGAAGGCAGGAATTTGTATCTGTTTTGTTAATTGATATATCCCCCAAATCTAGAACAGGGCCTGGCATGTGGCAGGCACTCAATCAATAGCCATTGAACGGAATTCAATTGAAAGGCAATGAACATGCTTAAAAGCATGGATGTGACCCTCTCTTATTTATATTTTTGGAATAGAAACTCTGGATGCTGAGTGAAAAAAATGTTTAAAATCTAAAAGACATTTTTCTACATTATTCTCCATCAGCTCTAGAATCTAAAACCAAGACTTGGCCAGGAAGATGTTAAGCTTCTTTCTTTTTTAAATCACCCAGGTAGACAAAGAAACAGCATGGGTATTATGGAGGCTTTAAGCACATGGGCAAGTGCCACGGAACAAAAGCCGACCATCCTATCTAGTCAGGTCAGGGCAGAAGCACACACTGCGTGCATGCCAACCAACAAAACCCAAAAGAACTGGGATCAATTAAACAACAGGTTATGTTTGTCTTGATTCTCTTTGCTGGGGCTTGCTACTGCCTTGAGGAAGAAACTGTTTACTTTTCATATCAGAGTTTTAAAATTTTTTTCAGATTTCACTCAAAAGCAAAGCAATTTGTACAGGTTAACTCTTTTTAAAGAAGTATATTGAAAGAAATTGCCTCAGGATGGGGTGCTCATACTCCATTAAGAGGAGATTTATTCATTACACAGGCTTAGAAAGCCTAATCTAGGCTGATTCATTCATTCAACAAATATTTATTGAACATTTTATATGTGCATGCCCCTGCTGGGGAGTTTAAGAGATGGTTCTTACACAGGTTCCTTATAAAGCTTACCTTCTAGTTGAGGAAATGACATACGTGCACAAGAAGTTAAATAAGAGTGAACAATGATGGGGCGCCTGGGTGGCTCAGTCGTTAAGCATCTGCCTTCGGCTCAGATCATGATCCCAGGCTCCTGGTATCGAGCCCCACGTCGGGCTCCCTGCTCCACGGGAAGCCTGCTTCTCCCTCTCCCACTCCCCCTGCTTGTGTTCCTGCTCTCACTATCTCTCTGTCAAATAAATAAATAAAATATTAAATGGAATGGTTGGTGGTGATGGTTGTACAACAATATGGATGTACTTAATGCCACTGAACTGTATGCTTTAAATCGCTTAACATAGGGGCGCCTAGGTGGTTCAGTCAGTTAGGGGTGCAGCTTTTGATCTCAGGTGGTGAAATTGGGACCCGCATCGGGCTCCACACTGGGTGGGGAGCCTGCTTGAGATTCTCTCTCTCCTTCTCCCTCTGCCCCTCCACAGCCCCCTCCCTTAAAAAATGCTCCAGATAGTAAATTTTATATTATATGTATTTTACCACAATTTTTTAAAATAGGAAAAATAAAAATAATGACTACAAATAGCTCATCTCGTTCATTGGTACAGTGTTTCTGTTAAAGAGGTCTGTGAGGTGCTTTGCAGTCATTTATAAGCTTTGGGATGTTTTGTCAAATCAAACTACATTCTTTAGATAACGAGTTTGGTTTGCTTTGGTATTTAATGACCTCCCCTTTACCTAAAGCATAGAATTTCCAGATGTGCAACCCCCCCAACCCCCTGCAACACCTAGCAGGAGCTCACAGCCTGGCACACAGTGAGTGCTCCATAAACAGTTTTCAAATAAATAAATAACAGCAAAGGCTAACAACTACTTTGAACATTTATCCAGAAGCAGGTTTACCTTGAAGCTGAGGAAGCCTAAGTTTTAAGATCTCACTTTAAGAAGCCCTTCCCAGACCCTGGGAGGGCCCTCAGCAACATGTTCACATAATCATGTATTCATATAAAATTTGCGAAAGTAAGATTTGTATTCTTTTTATTAGAGAGGACCCCCAAAGTTGTATAACCTTTAGGTCCCACAAAACCTGGATGGACTGCTGTACTTACTGCCTTTGTAACGACTTGCTAATTCCTTTCTATGTTTACCTGGTAGCCCTCATGACAACCCTGTGTTCTCTCCATTTCTCAGATAAGGAAACTGGAGAACTTGACCACAGTTACTCCACAAGGCAGTGATCCGCAAGGATTTGTGCCCTGGCATTTGGGGGTAACACTGCAACTCCACTGAGCACCAGGGGAGGCCAAACCTGACTCCAGTCTATGTTAAATTAGGTGTGTACTTGATAAATACTATAATTTCACTTGATGTAACTATAATAACAACGATGGCTGGTCTTTTAAAATAACCTATGATTTGGGGAGAACATTTATTACACACGTTTTTCCTGCCCCTGTCACCTCCATTTAATATTCTTGTTTAGTAGATGGAAGGAAATTTAGGGAAGAAGGGGGAATGAAAAGGGCGAGGCCGAAGAGGGGGAGAAAGGAACAGAGATGTAATCGTGTGTTAACAAAGATTCTCCACACTGGCTCCTCAGGTCTATCCCTTTCCTTGTGGGGGATGTGCAAGGGTGTTTTGTCTCTTAGGATGTTCCATTTTGGTTTTATCTAGCATTTGTATCTACTCTGTACCCCTAGGACTTCTACTCTGGAGGCCCTGTTTCTAGTCTGAAAGCTCCATAAGTCAGAGGGCAGAAAGGAATCCTTCCTGTAAACATCCTCTGGGCCACTCCCGGAAAAGGTAAGCAGCAACCACTCCTTCCTGTCTTTATTCTGATTCTTGGAGCAAATAATACAATTTTTTTATTTCTCTAAGATTTCTTGAGACCAATGGGAGAACAGAACTGAAATATCACAGGATTAAAAATATCCTCCTATTGAGGATACCTCTCTGTTCAGATTCAGAGCCTCTGGCTTAGAAACCTCATGGGTACTCCTGGCTTCCGTTAAGATGCTGGGCCTAGCACTGTGCCTGGCACTTGGGAAGTGTGCTGACTGACTCCCACTCCTCAGAGAGGTGTAGCCATCAATCCAAAGGCAACATTCACACACCCAGATTTCCATCCCCCACCAGTCATCAAACTTAAATTCTTCCTCATGGTTCACCCCATATCTTACTGCCAAGGACAAGGACAGTGGGTCAATGGAGCCCTGATCTAGAACTCAGGAGATCTGGGTCCTAGTGTCAACAGTGTGGTGGGTGTTGGCCACTTGTATGATATTGGGCAAATCCTTTCATCTTGCTGGGCCTCAGTGTCCTCACCTGTCTCATAGGTGATTTGGAGTAGGGTTTCCTTTCTAGGGTGATCAACTTGTCTATGTCTCAGGAGATCCCCCCAACCCCGGGCAAACTGGGACGGGACAGCTGGTCACCCCGCCATCAGCAAGTACGCAAATCTGACACCAGATTTTTTAAATGTGCTAGATTAAATGGAATAAGGCTGTTTACTTCTACCCCACTCCCCAGGAAACATCAAAAGGGAATTCAGCAGCTGACTCAGGCTGGGACAAAATTCCAAATGTGTAATTTTTAACAGGCTTTTTGGGAAAAGGTTGATTTCAGATCCTGTTAAGAAGTCATCTCTTACAAATGTTCTGGTTAGGGAGGTTGGTATGTTAACGATTAGACAAGAGCTGCTAAAATCTTAGCTGAACAGCCTAAACTATTTCCTTTTAATAAATAGCTTGGCTTCTCATGGAACCACCGTAAAACAGTAGGATTTTCGCCCCTAAAGTGCGTACTTCTAGGTTATGGGGGGGAAGCAAAACAAAAACCAGAAACAACAAACAAAAATAAGCTAAGGTCAGCTCTTTGATCTGCAGCTAAAAGGAAAGCTCAGTCTGGAATATGTTTAAACTTCCCCTCTCTTATGTAGGAATGTGCTGATGTGCCTGCCTGAAACCCCAAATGAGCCCCCTTTACTGGGGAGGATGATTCAGCCAGATTCCAACTATCATCAGCAAACGGGCAGGGCTGGTGTTAGTGAAGCCAATGAAGATTCTAGGATTGTTAACTTCTAGGAGAGAAATGGAGCCCTGGTTGATTTGGGCAAAAGAGGCATTTCAGCTCAATCTGTCAGTTGTTTATTTTTAGATTATTTGAGGATTCCATCCTGCGTCCATGGGCGGTTACGGAACATTATTGATTTGACCGGGTCTTGACAAAGAACGTAAAAGGCAATCTTGGGCCTACACATGCAACCTTCTCCCCATGAGTACGTAGAAATGAAAAGAGGGGTGCCTGACTGCCTCAGTAGGTAGAGCATACAACTTTTCACCTTGGGGTCTTAAGTACGAGCCCCACGTTGAGTATAGAGATTACTTAAAAAATAAAATCTTAAAAGAAAGAGAAAGAAGTGAAAAGACAGTTCCCTGTGTCAATTATTATTCCCTATAGACAATGTTTTAGTGACGCCTTTTTAGGTTATGTCTGTCTGAAAAATTTGTCAGTCATAATAAAATCTGTCCATAGATCGTTATATTTTATAAAACCTTTCCACCTGTATATCATTCAAACTTCATGCATTAAGATAATGTATGTAAGGTAAGACATTATTATCCCCATTTTATAAATGCAGGAGTGGAAGCTCAGAGAAGTTAGGAGTCTTGCCAGCAGACAAAACCGGTAAGTGGCAGAGTTGGGCTCAATCCTAGTTCTTTCCTAATCAAAATCAGGACTCTCATTGAAGTACAAAGCAAAGTGCATTTTGCTTATTAAAATATTCCTTCTAGCATTTTTGCTAATCTTTCTCATACTATTGATATCATCTAAAGAGAATGATTAACAGGAGTTTAGAGAGAGTGTCAGAAGAAGGTCAGAAACAGGGGTTACCGCCCACATTTAAAGGAGCTGCAGGAAGAAGAGAAAACAGCGAAGGGGCGGAGGACCCAACCAGCTCAAGGCTGCCTCCTAAGCCAGGGAGGAACAAGGAAACTTCATCTATAAGGATGATAATTGACCATGACCCCTCCTTGATCTGGTGTTGGAGAGCAAGAGCAAGGGCTTTGCAGGGGGCAAGGGGAAGAGATCCAGGGCCCAGGGGATGGTTGGCTTTGGAGAGGAACATGGACACTTGCATATGGAGCCTTGCAACAGGGTAGCGGACGTTTGACAGACTTAGTGATACCTCTGCAGAAGCTCTCTTATCATGCTTTTAGTTTCTCAGCAGGCGAGTAGTTTTGAGGAGGAGAATCTGTGAAATCCTCTCTTTAGGAGAAAGGGAGAGTAAGTCTCCTGAGGAAACCGGCTAGGGTCTCTAGGCAGCACTAAGTTTTGGAGGTCACTTAAGATTTGATGTCATTGTTGGGTCATAGAGATTAAACCACCAAACCCCAGGCCTCCCTTTGTCCCCGCCCTGAAGCGTGCTCTGCTTTAAAACATACAGCATCTATTATTTTATGTAATCAATAAACATTTGTGTCACCATTAGCTGAGTCCGAGGGGCATAGGTGCAGTGAGGGCATGTTCTCTCCAGGGTCAGGCTTGGAGGTGGGTAGGGAGGAGAGAGAGTGGGGAGGACAGGTTGACGCCACTGGGGCCTTCAGCACCCATCCCTCATGAACAGAGGGAAATCAATGTTCTTTGCAGGCAGCAAGCTCCCTTCAGGGTGGAGGGAAGAAGCAACTGGAGAACATGGCTTTGATTTGAGAACTAAGTCAACTTTGATATATTGAACCCCAGAATTAGACATGACTAATTAGGCCCACTCACTCAAGCCCAAGCTTCAGTGGACCGTCCCAAACATCCCCAAAGAACTTCATCGGAAACTTACAACATGGAGGAGAGAGGGCAGAAAACACATGACCTGCTGTAGGCAGCTCCTGGCCAATAAGAGAAGGGCAAGGAAGGTGTTCCCATCTGGTGCGGGTCCAGTTTCTCCTGCCAAAGTCACCAATCAGGTACATCATTTTATCTGGAGGAGGTGGGGAAGGTGAGTGGGAGAGAAGGAGGCCAGGAGCGTGACACTCATTTATGTCCCCTGCATGGAAGAAAACAGCAGGTATGGGGAAGGAAGTTCTCCTCCTGATAGTCATGAATTGAAAGAAAGGTCGCGGACCATGAGAGCCTACCCAGTCGGGGCGCCTGGGTGGCTCAGTCGTTAAGCGTCTGCCTTCGGCTCAGGTCATGATCCCAGGGTCCTGGGATCGAGCCCCGCATGGGGCTCCCTGCTGAGCAGGGAGCCTGCTTCTCCTTCTCCCTCTGTCTACCACTCTGCCTACTTGTGCTCTCTGTCAAATAAATAAATAAAATCTTAAAAAAAAAGAGAGCCTACCCAGTCTCTTGAACCCTGCTTCAGCCCCAAAGCAAGCACAAGATAGATAAAAGGGAGTGAGAAATTTGAGGGTATAAACAGGAAACCGACTTACCATGTTGGCCTATGTAATTTCAGCTAGCTAACAGGGAAGTGAGGTTTGGAAAAGGAGGTAGGACCAATCAACTGGAGGCCCAGGTAAGGTGGAAGAATGGTTGGCTCTGAAGTTTCAGAAGGAATGTGCTGGAAAGGTGACACAGCCTTTCACATATTTGAAAATCACCATTCATGTCCTCTTGAGTCTTTTTACTAGAATTCAACATACCCAGTTTCTTCACGGGTCCTCATATGAGAATGTTGCAAGTAGATTTTTAAAAAGCCTGGTTGCTGGGGCACCTGGGTGGCTCAGTTGGTTAAGCGTCTGCCTTTGGCTCAGGTCATGATCCCAGAGTCCTGGGATCGAGTCCCCAGTGGGGCTCCCTGCTCAGCAGGGAGTTTGCTTCTTCCTCTCTCGCTGCCTCTGCCCCCATTCATGCACGCAATCTCTCTCTCTCTCTCTCAGATAAATAAATAAAATCTTAAAAAAAATAAAAATTAAAAAAAATTAAAAAGCCTGGTTGCTTTCTACTGAGCTTGCTCCATCTTGTTCCTTTGAAAGGGTGGCCTTGGAAAGAAATCACAGCAAAGACTCTGTCCAGCAGAAGTAGGCAGGGATCTCTTCTGTCCTGGTCATAGACACCCTCCCTCAACTGGTACTGGGAGCCATGGATCTCCTTCCTTTTTCGGCGGTTACCTCCCGCTGCTAACTCACCTCGAGCTCTCTGGCTACCACAACCCCTGTGTCTTTTTTGTTCAAGCACCACTGCCAGGCAAGGGCTGTGCCACCCTGCACCTGAGCAGTTGGGTTTGTTGGACCTCGTGTGTATATTTGCCCATATTAAATAGCAAAGTTTAGAGGAATGATTTCTTTGTGGGTCATTTCAACTCTTACTAAAATTCTTACTTAATGACACTTTTATCCATTTCTTGATCATTTAGTATTATTCCTGAGGTTTTTGGTGGTGAAGGGAAGGGTATAATTTATTTATATCTATTTATTCAGCAATCACATACATTTCTTGAGAACTTTCTACAGGGTCGGTGCTAGGATACAGCAGTAGTAGAGAAACAAGACATGGCTCCTGCTTTCCCAGAATATGCGGTGTAGGATCCGAGGAAGGACCTTTTGGTTTGTGTTTTTGCAGAAGGAAGATCTTAAGTTACCTAGAGACCTGAACTTACTGGAGTTCCTTCTTTGCTCCTCTAGTTATCACAGAGGACTTGACACTTATCCCTTTGAAAGCCAGTCTCTGTACTTCTACTTTGGTACGCGTCTCCTCTCACCTACTTTCTCTCTCTCCTGCACCACCTCTCTCTTTCCTAGGTGATTCCCTTCAGCTCGTGCATCTGCTCACCTTCAAGAACCCTTTCCTTTGATCCGCATTCCCCTCTCCAGCTACTGTTCTGTTCCTTTGTATTCCTTCACAATAAAACTTCTTGGGGGAAAAAAAATCCTCCATGCACGGTGTATCTGAGGCTGGCAAAAGCCTGGATGTGTTTGGAACAGCTGTGAGTGTTGTGGCAGAGAGCTGATAAGCTGGGAAGAGCACTTTCCAGAGGGGTAGGCACAGAGATCAAAGCCCTCTGCAAATATTCTGAAAGAAGGCAGCTGTGTCATAGCAAAGCGGACACTGACTGATTTCTCCTCCGAGAACTTTTGTTGAGCCCTGGTTCTACCATTCTTTAGCTGATGTGACCCTGGTTGAGTTATTCCACTTCTTTGAGCCTCAGTGTTCTTCATCTATCAAGTGGAAGTAGAGATATCTCCCCCGTAATTTTTTGTGGCAATGACAGAGAATTCCTGTAAGTGTGAAACAGGTATTAGTCAATATCACTGTACAGAAATATTCCTTCAATCCATTTAAAAGGAAGGGGTACACCCCCGGTCTGAGTCTGGGCTCCTCCAAAACCAAAGTCTGAGCCAAAGGCTTGCATGCACAGCCCCCAAGTTGTACGTTTGGGAATGTGATCCTGGGGAGCAGGACTGGAAAGAAGGAAGGAGGGAGGGAAGGGCCGTTCAAGGGTGTGATACTAAGTTGGTCAGGGCTATAGGGGCTGCAGGTGACTGGGGCTCAATCCCATGTGGACTTCTGAGGAGCCTTATGACAGGCATTTCAGAACTGCCCCCTCAGGGGACTGAAAGGGGGAGAATTCTAGATTCTCATCTCTATCGATCAAGGGTGACCTGCTGGGCATTGATTGGGCTAGACACACACATGAGAGCCAAGTGGAAGGCCATGTCACATACCTTTGAAATGTACTCAGATTGGATTCCTGGAGCAGTGGCTAGAGTAAGAGGTGTGGTCAGGAGGACTTGAAATGGTGCACAAGATATGGCCCCATCTGACAGAAATGGGAACAGCAGAGGTAGACCTTAAACAGTTATCTATTCTGTTTTATTTTTTTTCCAGCCGTTAAAACCCTTGAAATAATTAGACAGCTTATTGTGCCTTTCTCCAATTTCCCAAATGTGGCATTTGTAATAATAGGGGGTAAAGACTGGCATTGTTCTTGCCTAGGGCGGTTATTTAAAATGACACTAATTGAATCTTAATAAAATCTTAAAAAAAAAAAAAAAAAAAAGGGCACCTGGGTGGCTCAGTTGGTTAAAATGACACTAATTGGAGTGCCCGGGTGGCTCAGTCAGTTAAGCAGCTGACTCTGATTTCAGCTCAGGTCATGATCTCAAGGGTCCTGGGATCGAGCCCCAAGTCGGGTTCCCCACTCAGTGGGGAGTCTGCTTCTCCCTCTCCCTCTAACTCTGCACACTACCCCCCTCCCGCGCTCATGCGTTCCCCCCCAAAATAAATAAATAAATCTTTTTTAAAAATTAAAAAATTTCCTAAATTCAGGAGTACTTTTCAAAATGATTTTAAAACAATTAAATAGACACATCCAAGATTCCATGGCAGCAAGTATTAATGGATCTGATCATCTTACACTCTACACACATAAAATTGAAACAAAGGTTTCAGAAAGCAATAGTTTAATGCAACAGTGTTTGCCTTTGCTATGTGCAATGGGCTCTGATAATTTCTGTTTTCTTCTTTTTAATTTTTTTAAAGATTTATTTATTTATTTGAGAGAGGGGGAGAGAGAGCGCACAGCGGGGGGAGGCGCAGAGGGAGAATGAGAGAGAATCCTCAAGCAGACTCCCCGCTGAGCACAGAGCCTGATCCCAGGACCCTAAGATCATGACCTGAGCCAAAATCAAGAGCCAGACTTTTAACTGACTGAGCCACCCAGATGCCCTTTTATTTTTAATTCAATTACGGAATTATACTAGAATATACGTTTACGGGCGCCTGGGTGACTCAGTTGGTTAAGTGTCTGCCTTCGGCTCAGGTCATGATCCTGCATTCCTGGGATCAAGCCCTGCTTCAGGCTCCCTGCTCAGCGGAGAGCCTGAGTCTCCCTCTGCTTGCTGCTCCCGCTTGCTTGTGCTCTCTCTCTCTTCAAATATATAAAGTCTTAAAAAAACAGAATATATGTTCAATGTAATAAATTCAAACAAGGCAGAGGTTGTTCTAGTAAAAGTTAAAATACCTGCCATCTTTCCAAATTGAATTTCCCAACTTACAGGAGTACTGGGAATTAACAATTTGATGTGTATCCTTTGAAAATGTTTTCTATGCATTTACATATGTACACACACGCACATACACAATTGTTTGTTTTGGTATTTTTTGTAAATGTGAGCATACTTACTCTATTGCCCTAAAATTTGATTTTTTCTCTCTCTCTCTGTTGGAAGGTATTTTTATGTCAATACATTATAATACACCTCAGTTTTTTGAAAGGTTTATAGCTTTCACATTGCACGAATGTATGTATTCCTCTACTGTAGAAGAGTGAGATCTCTAGTTTTTTATTGTTTCAAAGAATGCTACAATGAACATATTTGTGCATATGTGAATATTGTTAAGGAAGAGAATCTTGAAACGGATAAGAACATCTTGATAGGTATTACCAGATTGACTTCCTTAAAGGTAGGTCTGTCGGTACACTGGATGACAGTCAGTTTGTCAAAATTTTTTGTTATTTCTTGGTTTTAAGTCTTGCTTTGTGAGGCCTTTCCCATCATGAAAATTGTAAACATTCTACCATATTTCTGCTTAGTACTGTTATAATTTTGCTTTGTATTTAACATACAACTTTTAAAATCTATCCATTTTTTTTTTTGAATTGGTGAGAAGTGGAGATAAAACTTTATCTTTTCCAAATGGATAGCCAATTTTTCCAACAACATTTGTTAACTATTCTATCCTTTCCCTGTGTTTTGAAATGCTACCTTTATCTTATCTTATATTCTTATATGTGGTCTCTGGCCTGTGCAATTGGTACATTATCTATTTCAGCGAGTCCACATTATTCAACTATGGAAGATTTCTAGTTTGTTTGATAACTGGGGGGGCCATATTGCCCCTGTCATTTTTGTTTTTCTCATTTTCTTGCCTATCCTTCTGTATTTACTTTTGGGACAACTTTTACAACCATTTCATGTTCCATGACAAAAGCCTTTCATGGTTTTGGTCATGATTTGCTTGTGTTTTCTGTAATGAAATCTTACCCAAAGCCATCCACTTACAATAAGGCATGGAGGAATAGATCAGATGTTTGAGGAGAGTGAAGTGTGAAATAATTGTTACGGATAGCAAAAGAGCTAGCTTTCTAGATTGTCCTGCAGGTGAGGAAGCAGCCAAGAATTTATAATAGCACCTTCATCCAGTGTGGGTGCTGCTTTCCATCAGTGCTCATCAGTTTAGGAGTAGGCAGGAGAATGATTTAGTTGGGCTCATGCTGGGATTGGGTGTGGCTAAGATAAGCCTAACAGAGGGAGGGAGGGACAAAAGAAATTAAGATATTTTTATTTATTTATTTATTTTAAAGATTTATTTATTTGAGAGAGAGAGAGAGAACACGAGCAGGGAGGAGGGGCAGAGGGAGGGGGAGAAGCAGGACCCCCCCCCCCCCCCCCCCCCGCCACTGAGCAGGAAGTCCCATGATAGGCTCATCCCAGGTCCCTGGGATCATGACCTGAGCTGAAGGCAGAGGCTTAACTGACTGAGCCACCCAGGCACCCCCAAATTAAGATATTTTTATTTCTTTGTCTTGCTTTCAGTAAAGATAGAATAGAAATATGTGTTTTTCATTCACCGAATAGAGATGCAACTTTCTTATTTTGTTGTTGTCTTAAACATCTTTTTTAAAAAATTCCAGTACAGTTAACACAGTGTTATATTAGTTTCAGGTGCACAATATGGTGATTCAACACTTCCATACAACACTGGGTGCTCATCATGACAAGTGCACTCCTTAATCCCCATCACCCATTTTACCCATCCCCCCACCCACCTCCTGTCCGATAACCATCAGATTGTTCTCCATAGTTAAGAGCCTATTTCTTGATTTGTCTTTCTCTCTCTCCTTTTTTTTTCCTTTTCTCATTTGTTTTGTTTCTATAAACATCTTAATAAAATAAAAATGTTGACTTGTGGGCAAGAAGTCTAAATTATACTGCTTTCTGTATTGTATAAATAATTTATCTTATATATATTATCATGTTATACTTGAGATACTTGTGTTGACAGGAGAGCACTTTTGGTGTAAACCCCTATTTTTTTTAGTGTGTATATATTTCCCTAACATTTTCTTCTGTGCTAAGCATTCTCAAATGTGCTCCCAGGGGGATCTAGAAATGTTGGTGCATATCCATTTGGCTGTTTAGGGATTTTGTTAGAGTGTGGGAAAATTCTGAGGCATTTTCAGGTTATGACATCTGAATATTTCTTTGCAGGTCCAAAGAACAGTTTATTTTTAAAACTGTAAAGATACTATAGTCTTGGTCCTCATCGAGGGGAGAAATTGCTCCTATTTTGAAGTAATATCATTCAAAATAAAATCCCGAGTTATAAAGTTGAAGATCCAAGATCTAGATGAAATGTAAAAGTCTACTAATGTTTCAGATTGTGGTTTATTATATTTTCCTTTACTTAGACAAGCAAAATTCAAGAGCGATTAAAGAAGGCAGTCATAAGGGATATGACAATGGATATGACTGATGATGGATATTCATAAAATCAATCCTCTTCCATTTTTCTCTCCCTGCAAACCCAGGTGATTCTCTGCTCCATCTTGGGAATATAACTCAGAGTCTCTCCTTTGGGGCTTCCCAGACTTGTGGGATGCTCCCCATTCCCATCCCGACTGCCTCGTATGTGGGGAAAGACCCAAAGTAGCTGTAACAATCCCAATGATACCCAGGGCTCAACTACTGGGAAGAGGAAAGGAAGCCCTGTGGGATGGTTTGGAGATGGCCTCTTCCAAAGACATCCGGCTGCCATTTTCATAGTTGCCATCAGCCTTCAGAACCTTCTCCATATCTGCTTCGGCCACAGCAAACTGAACTCAGGCAGTTTTAAAGAAGTTGTTCCTGTGTAGACTCACTGCACCAAAATGTGGTCAAATCAGGTGACCGCAGTTTTCAAGAGTTGTCAGCAGCCTCATGTGCAATTGTTCTGCTCGTGTGTTTTGGATGATCAACCACAACATATTCCCTGAACTTTGAGGTAAGAGAGGGAAAATAAAACATGAAACATCAATGTATTCTTGGCACATACCACCAATTAGAAAATTCACATTTCAGATTCTGACTCCTCTTGACACTTTTTCCCCCACTTCTTCCAACCAATCATAAATCTAGTCAATTTTGCTTAAATATGTACCTCTTACATCTATCTCCTCTTATCCATTAGCACTGCCAAATTCTTGGTTCAAGATTTTATCATCTCTCACTCAGTACATTATAAAAGCCTATTGACTGGTATCGCTCATCTTTTGAAAATGTACTCAATAGTAATTTTCTCCTTAATAATTTTCTATGGATTATCTGCCCAAATGGTTGATTTGGATTCCTTCAAGTTCTGGTCCTTACCTATGTTGCCTGCCTCATCTGTCAGTCTCCCAGTGGTGCTCTGTGCTCCTACCAAATAGAATTACCTGCGCTTCCAGTGCTGGTCCCTTTGCCCAGGGCTGATGTTCAAAATAGTTAAAGAATGGGAAGCAGCCAATCAGAACAAACCTCATAACCACTCAAAACTACTGCATTAGGGCTTTCTGCTGAATATCAGCTTTGGTGCTGTTTCTAGCACCTTGACCCTGATTCTCTTCCTGGGGAGCTTTTGCAGATCATTTACACAGTTCACTGAGGACTAGCATTTGAGCAAGTGCTGGAGGTAAGGATAGTGTCATTTAGGAAGGTTTATGGGCTTGAAGATACTATGATAACATTTCCAGCACCTATAGGGAGTCTGTAGTATTTGAACAGTACACACTATTTGCAGAACCTGAAATGACCTTTTATATTTTTTAAGATGTGCTCAAAACAAAACAAAACAACACTGCTTTGTCTCTGGTTGCTTTGTAAATGGTTTTACTTGCTTCTCTTTCTCAGAATTTAGTCAGCAAGAGACATCTACCTCTCACACAGGTCTACCAGCAGATCAGCTTTTTGACCAGGCTCAATCTTTTTATTTCCAAGCTGAGTAGTAACCATTATGTCCTGAATTGGCCTAAAAATACAGGGAAAAGTTCCAGTACCTTCTCTACCAAGAAAGGGAATAATACATGCTTTTCCTCAATCCAAATCATAGTTGTGTGAACTAGTCATCATTAATCATATTTCCTATATCAGCATCATTAAGAAATTGTTACTAAGTTGCCACACAATACAAAACACCAAGCCAGCATTGAGGAAAATGTAAAGAAAAACCAACACAATCCCTGCTTTCCATAAACAGAGAGTCTGCTGTGGAGATAAGACATGAAAGACTGAAATAAGAATTTCTATGAAAGCACTACCTTATGTATTACTATCAAATAATAAATGCTAAGGCAGGTAAGGGGAAGAAGTGACAATGTCTTTCTTTCAGTTAGGTGAGGCTTTCTGGAGGTGTTGGGTCTTGACCTGAACATTGAAAGGTGGGTAGAGTTTCACCATCGTCTCAGCAGGAGAACCAGCATATGCTACGGACATAGATAACAGAGGGCAGGGTAAAGCAGGGCCTTGACCTTGAGGTAAAGCTAGAAAAGTAACTGGAGTCAGACTGCAAGGAGGATTGCGCCCAAAGGAGGCATTTGGGCTTTAGACTAGGGGTAGATCCCTTAAGTTTTTGAGTAGCAGGAGCTTGATGTAATCAAAGCACATTTTAAAATATTAATCAGGCAATAGTAGCTAGTAAACAGTGTGTGGGGAAGAAATGTGGTATAATGGAAAACAGCAGGGCTCAGGGGTCAAGTACTGGGTTTGAGTCTGGTCTGCCACTTTCAAGCTGGGTAGCCTTGAACCAGTTGCTTAACCTCCAAGTCTCCGTTTAGTCTCTATAAAAATGGAGGTAATACCTCATTCTAGGGGTTATTATGAGAATTAATATTTCACATTTATGCCTGTTGTCTCATTTAGTCCTTACCTCATCATTTTATTTTATTCTGGTAAAATATATATAACAGAAAATTGACCATTTTAGCTCTTTTTAAGATTTAAGA
The DNA here is from genome assembly GCF_004348235.1 of Phoca vitulina. Lineage (NCBI taxonomy): Eukaryota > Metazoa > Chordata > Mammalia > Carnivora > Phocidae > Phoca > Phoca vitulina. Next base: position 23,508,816 of record NW_022589705.1, read on the forward strand.
ACACTCACACTGTTGGGCAATGACCAGCACCATCCATCTCCAGAACTGTTTTCATCTTCCCAAGGTGAAAGTCCATACCCATTAAAAAGTAACTCCCTGTTCCCAGCCCCCAAGCCTTTGCTTTCCACTTTCTGTCTCTATGAATTCAACTACTCTAGGTACCTCATATAAGTGGACTCACATAGCATTTGTCCTTTTGTGCAGGCTTATTTCTCTTAGTATACGTCTTCAAAGTTCATCCATGTTGTAGCATGGGTCAGACTTCCCTTCACTTTCAAGGATGGATAATATTCTATTGAATGTCTTATAGCACTGTTTCATCATGAGAAAATTGGATTTAGAGAGGTTAATCTGCCCAAAATAACATAGCTAAAAAGAGGAAGAGAGAGCCATCTGGTTCCATAGTGCATCCCCATCTCTCCTGTACATTCTGCCTCATGTAGGTTAAGGACCCCCTGCTGCACCTGGCACAGGGTGGCTATTGCAGGAAGACATTCTATTGTTCTCGATTATTTAGCACCACTTCCTCAACTCATCCTGGTAACACAATCTGTCTTTTCCTTGAGGAACTCTTTCTGTGATTCTACCACTGCTCCTGCCCCCCATACAAGAGCCACAAGAGTAAGCATGTTACCCAGGCCAGGACAATCAGAGTCTTGCCCCTTCCCCCTGAAGGGACTGATTCAGGAATAGTCTCATGGGTGCAGTCAGAGTCCTCTCTGGTGCTCTGAGGAGGCCATGAACCAGGGGTCATAGCTGCCATTTTAAGCTAAGCAGGGAGATGGCGAGAGAGGCGGAGTTCTGAGCAATCATCTGACCCCTAGATTTAGACACATTTAAAGCCAACTGCCCCCATCAACTTCCCAGATACATGATCCAATACATTCCTGGTTTTAAGCTAATTGGAGTTGAATTTCTATAACTTGCAAGAGAAAGAAACTTGACTAGTATACTGGATCAAGTGGCCCTCAGTGGAATGGGAAGGATGGAACTAACAAGAAGTATTATGAAGCTGCGTGGCATGAGGAAAAGGGAAAAGTCAAGAGTCCTTCTGAGGTTTGGATACCTGGTGACCAAAAAAAACCCCTCTGTTACTGAAAAAGCAGAAGGAGTTGCTAGGTTGGGTATGAAAGAGAAAGTTACCAGTACTCCCAGGAACCCCGAGGGCTAGCTAGCTTCCAAAGGTAAATGCACAACATTACTTATATCTGTTAACCACTTTGTCCTCTTCCAGAATCTCAAACTCATGAAGTGTCCAAGGTCTGACTGGGATCGAGCTTTTGGACTCTGACCTTTATCCTCCACCTCCACTCAGTAACCTAGTATGAATTCTCCTTTCAAATATAATCCATTCTCTGATTGGCTCATTCATTCACATAACACATACTTGCTGAGTGCTTACGCTATGTCAGCTATTGTGCTAGGTGCTGAGGACAGAGTGCTGAGAAAAGAGACCGGGTTCCCTGTCTTTAAGAAGTGTGTAATCTAGTGGAGAAAACAGACATAGCATGGACTATCACACAAATGAACGTAATTAGAAATTGTCTCATGCGCTATGAAGAAAACAGAGTTTCATAAGAAGTTTACAAGGGGCGCCTAATTTAGATGGAGAAAGGTGAGGGCATTAAGGGATGGCTTCTATGGGGAGTAACACTGAAGCTAAGGCCAGGCCAGGGTGAGAGGTCAACACAGAAAAGGAAAGGTGGAAACCAGAGTAGTTAGTCTCAGCCGCCCCAAAGAAACAAGTGATTCAGGCATTAGGAATGTGAGCCAGGGAGGTTTGAAAATGGTTGCTTTGAACTGGAGCTACTACCCAGGGCCCTTGGAGCAGGGACTGGAGAATACATTAGGTATTGTACGACCCGCTGCTCGTTGCCCAGTCACCGCTCAACGGCTGCTCATTCATTCGTTCCTTTATTTACTCATTTATGAAATATTTATGGAGTACCCACGGGTGGGGGGCATTGTGCTAAACGCTGAGGATTCAGGAGAAGGAAGATATCTAGCCTCGTGCGCAGCAGCAGGACAGAAGCACAGGTGGACCCTGCCTCAGATGGCTCCAAGAGACACCCAGATTATTCCCTTAGGAACGCCTTAGACACAGGCATATGTGTATGTTTGCTAAGCCTTCTTTCTCCAGGTATTCAACCCTCCCAGACTCGTACACTTTTGTTTTCTCAGAGATTTAAATCTAGTCCTTCCAGCAGAAGCAAAGCTTTACCCATACGAAGCTAAGAAACAGATTACATGGGGCCAACATGGCAGACTGACACGGAGCCCGGCATAGCTGCCCAGTCCCACCAGATAAACATAAGGAAAGGTCATCCAAACACAGGAAGACAGCCGTCCCCTTGCCTTTTCCTTTACCCCCTCCCCTTCCTCCCTCTGGCTCCCTTATCCCCAGAGGGTGGACCCAGCGTTTCCCAAAGTTTATTCTGAGAGCTCCAGGCTCCCACAGTGGAACGTGCTGCGGACATGGGAATACAACAGCCTGGCCAACAGGGAAAACCAAAAATATAAACGGAGAGATTTAAGAGATTCCTCCCCCCTCCCAAAGTTGTAGCCGAAATATCTGCTTTTACTGTTATTACTAATATTACTGCTTTTACCGTCTTTGATTTAAGTCAGCCCATCCTGGAAGGAGACCTTCTGAAGTTTATTGCATTTGTCAGTAAACACTTTGCACAGAAAAAAATTAAGCTTTCTTAGGATCTCAGTGCCACTGACTTGATCCACTAAACAAATGCAATAAAATGTTAGGAAATGAAGTCCAGAAAGTCTTACATCTCTAACACTGGCAATGAGTTTAACAAGAATACAAATAACACTAAAACTCCAGGGGGAAAATAAAAGTATCATTTTCTTTAAATCCACTATTGGAATTTTGTAAATAGCTAAAAGCCCTGAGCCCATAAATAGGAAGTCATTTTATCTTTTACTGCCATATTCTGATCAAAACAGTGGTGAGAGCATAGGCTTTGGTTTTTATTTTCCACGTAGGAGAAAACAAGTTAATATTACAGGATTGTATACCTCAATGATTATAAATCAGCATTTGTGATGAAATGTTCAGGACTCATTTCAAAACAGACACAGTGTTTGAAAGCAAAGCATAATGGTGACCTTTCTCATTAGCTGTTGCTCAAACAAAGATATGTTCCAGCAATATCCGATGCTTCCTTCCTGCCAGGGCCTCCACCCAGTGCAATTTAAAACCCTTGTGTTACATCCAAACTAGAACTGGGGATGTGGTGGAGCAGAGTTTCGGCAGCGTTGTGTTTGTTATGACTTTCTAAGGTTTTTTAATGTTTTGTTTTCATAAACGTATTGTCACGAGTTGGGTCTGCAAGATTAAGTATGTGAAACCCTATGAATGAATTCATTATATGAGTATTTATTCTTCTATGCCTCCATCTATTTTTGTGGAAAATAACATCACAGGTTCTCGACCCTGAGGACACTTATTTCGTTGCTCTTTAGTAAATGTTTTTATTAATACACTGTAGGCGAAAAAACAAAAACAATCTTTAAGAGCTATGCTGAACTTGTTTTATGTACAATCCAATGACCACAAATAAACATAAAGCTAAGGAGAGAATGTGAGAAAGAAACAGAAAGAGAGAGAATGAGAGATTGCTTTAATACACATCGTCCTCATTTTCATCATGACTGGTGTTCCTAAATCAGGTAATATAAGTGGAAAATGACCAAAGTCAAGGTGATTTTTCTGTGGAACAATAAATAAGGAAGTCTTTTTTTTTTTTTTTTTTTCTGGTCAAAGATCCAGTGCTTGATCTTTGTAGAAATGACCATAAACTCTTAGTCCAACTCTAAATGACTTACCATTTATATTTTCTATAATGGACATAATTTTAGAATAGAAAGAAAATACATGTTATTTTAAAAGTAATTTTACTTCTTTCTACTTAGGCAATATAAAGAAAGTATATGTATATGAGTTAAAAAGAGCTACTAATAAATCCTACTAATAAATACTAATAAATCCCCATGAAAGGCCAGGTGGGTGGGTGACTCTGACTCAATTTAACCAGTCAGGGACTATCACTGGACTGAGAGTGGACTCTGTCAATCTTTAACAAATTTGCAAAGAATGGGGGAGCTCCTATATCCCCAAAGAAAATCTGGGTCCTACTAGGAAAAGGCAAGAGAGAATGGACAGTGAAGAGGCAACCAGTGACCATCAAATTCAGTATTCCATGGAAGTTGCCATGAAGATTAAATAGTATTGTGGATATAAGACAGTTTATATAGTGCCCAGTGCACTCAAGGGATGGGCTGAGACCCAAGCAAGGTAAATCTCAGTCCTTCCAGAAAATTTGGTGTATAAACACTGGAAGGGGCTCTTTCCTAAAGGATCATGAGATGCCAGGAGGTGAACTTGCAGCTGCCAGTAGCCATCTTTTCCTATGGAGCCTATGGAGAAAGTCTGTCTGTTGCAAGAGAGAATAAGGAATAGAAACCTTTAAGAAACCTTAGAAATGAAAAAAGAGAGCCCTAATAGTATCCTCGAATCCCATGAATCGGGTATGTTTGGAACCCCCTCTGCCCTTGTACCTCTCAGTTATATGAGCCAATAAATTCCTTTTTGTTTTAAGCTACTTTGAGTTTAGTTTCTGCTACATATAACCGAAGAGGTGCAGACCAATGCAGACTTCAAAATCACGAGTTCAAGCATCACACTCTTGTACAACTTGTCGTCTTTCCTGCGAGTTTGTTCAACGGTGTCTTCTCAGGGCACCCGGTTTTCTACCAACTCCTCCACTCTTTCCATATGCATTAGTCCTCTCCTGCCTTTGCTTTCCTCCTTTTGTAACTTAGATTTATGGTTCACCATTTCAAAAACTCCTTGGCCTCCATTTGGCAAAAATTCCATCCATGGAGCCTAACTACCTGTTTTCTCCATGCCTGAACATGAGCAATAGAGAAAAAAATTACACAAAGGAAAGGTTGATTTCACCTCCAGTTCATGACTAGACCTCATATGGGATCCAGGATGGTCAGCAATCCTATACAATTCTCTGGTTGGCTTTCTCTCGTGTTCCCTCATGGTAATATCATCTCTTCCCCACTCAATCTCAGTTGATGACCTTTGCTTCACAGACAAAATGGAACCCATTCTCTATTACTTCTCTTCACATAATGAAAGAGTTGTCCTTCCTATTTTAAGCCCTATTCATCTACCTGAGACTAGGATCTCATCCCCTCCCATCTTGTCAAAACTCTGCACTATCAATTTGCCTTTCCCTAGCCTGTATCTCTAACTTCACTAGGCTAGATAGCTCTGTTTGCCTCTCCAGAGCCACTTCTTATCCTTCCCTACCCTGCCTTTGCTGGGGGAGGTGAGGTCTGTATGACCTGTATCAGCAGGTGATTTTGCCTTTTGTTCTCTTGGGGGTGGGGGGAGGGTTGGCCAATGGGAAGCCCCAGCAGGAGATCTGAGAGAGGGAGGAGCCTGAGATAGGAGCCTATATTTCTCTGACATCTTCACCTCAAAGTCTCTTGGGTTGGCTGTTCCTTTTGAGCAAAGTTATTGTCCTCTCAAGAGAGCCTTCTCCTTCTGAGTTCTGGTAATTTCTCCCTTCCCTCATCCCTTTAAATCTTAGGTCATTGTTCTGCTGCTTCTTGCCCCAGGGTACCTTACAATCACTTGTTGGTTCCCTATATTATAACTACACCATTGTACATAGTCCCTTCCTCTAATGATCCCAAAGTATTTTGTCTGTTTCCTTCTGACTGACACAAGGTAAATCTTACACTCTCCCTCTCTAACGAATTCTCATCAACATATAAACATGCTCAAGCAGCCTAGCCTCACAGATCTTTAATCTTGACCTGTTATCTACTTTTTCTGTCCTACACTCTTGATCACATCCCAGAGCTTGTCATCAATTGGAATTGTTCCATCTCTGAAATCTTAAACTCTAGTATCTGAGCATAATCTCCTAACCTTATCAATATATATTTCATAATTGCATCAAAAGCACTAAAGCCCTTGACTCCTACACCCAACCACCAATTTCTCAGTCTCCTCTTCTCCTCATTCCCTCCACCAGGCAATTTAAAAACAATGATACATTTTTCTTTCAATCTCTTTCTTGCTTAATACCCTCAATTGTATGTCTCCTCGTTCTTCTACATACCAGCCTGGAGTAATCCCAGTCCTGAGTCAATCCAACTGTCCACCTTGTCTACCCTCTTCCTAGCACCCATGGAGAGGAACATGTATTTGTACATATGGGTGCCACTATTCTTTTAACCATCTCTAACCTCCGAACTTTCTAGGTATCCCTAGTCAACATCTTCTTTTTCCTCAACAATATAATTTCAAAACTGCTTAAAATGAAAGGAGGGTCTACACTGTCATTTTACCTTTCTCACTTTTTTAAAAAAAGGTTTATTTATTTATTTGAGAGCAAGCGTGAGAGCGAGCGAGCGAGGGCAGGCAGATGGAGAGCAAGGGCAGGCAGAGGGACAGAATCCTAAGCAGATTCCCTGCTGAGCAAGGAGCCCAATGCGGGGCTCAATCCCATGACCCATGAGATGATGACCAGAGCTAAAATGAAGAGTCAGAGGTTCAACTGATTGAGCCACCCAGCTGCCCCTTCTTTCTCACTTTAACTCACTCCAATCTCTTTCAATCTCACACTGTCCACTGAAGTTACTTTTCCACGGTCAGCAGTACATTCCTAATTTCTCAGGCCAATTGAATTTTCAGGCTTTGCCTTATTTGGCCTCTTGAAGACACTGACAATGTTGTCAAATTTCCTTCTTGAAACCTTCTACTGTCTTGCCTTTCTGTTCAATATTATCTCCTGTCGCTAGAGGTTCCACTCTTTTCCCTCTTCTTTTCCTCCTCTTATTGAATGCTCTTCACATCTCTCCAGGGTGTTCTTACCACTGCCAATGGTCACCAGCATGAGCAACCTAGAAGCACAAGGTCCCTAAGTCTAGAGGTCAAATCTTGCTCCTAAGTTCCAAATCAGTATATCTAATTGCTGAGACTTTTAATTGTATGTTTGACCACTACCCAGAACTCAGTATGTTACAAATGAAATTCACATTACAGTCTGCCTGAGTCTTCCGCCTTAACTGAATGGCAGTGTTTTCCATTTCTGCAGTCACTGGGATCCAACCTTCTGCCAGCATCTTTGACTCATAATGCACCAGTTCTTACCATTTGTTGGGTCACCAAGCTCTTATTGGTTCTAATTCTTTCTCAATAGTTCTGAAATCCATTCATCCTCTCTATTCCTTCTGACCTCATTATTTCTTGCTTAGAATTTTATAACAACCTTCTAAACAATCTCTATAATTCTAATCTACCCATCTTTCATACCACAAAAACCATGATCATTCCAAAACAAAGTTATCATTGTTACTTCCCTTCTCAGAACCTTCAGTGACTCTCCATTGTCTTGACGGTAAAATCCAGACATACTAACATGATATGATAATCTTTAATAGTGTAAATGCCATTGGCTGCAAGGAACAAAAACCAGCTTCTGGCTAACTCAAGAAAAAAAAAGAGTATAGTTTATTGGAAAAATATTGGAGAAATTTATAGAATTGGAGGAATTGAACAACCAAATGCCAGGAAGAACCTGAACCAGGAGAGCTCTGAGGATGTCAGGAGCAGAAGTTAAAAAACCTTAAACGGGGGGGATGCCTGGTTAGGTCAGTCAGTAGAGCGTGCAACTCTTGATCTCAGGGTTGTGAGTTCAAACCCCACATTGGGTGTAGAGTTTACTTAAAAAAAGAAACAAACCTTAACCAGGGCTACCACTTATAATGGTGCTGATTGTACACTGTTTGTGGTGGCCCTTCTCTCTATAGGGTTATCATTAATGGGACTCAATTTAAAGACTCTCAGGCTCTCTGTCCCTTGCTTCTAGGTTCAAAATTCCTAGGAATAATATTCTGAGTGGCCACCTTGATTTCTAGACTCATGGCAGGAGCACATGGCACAGGTGTGACCATCAGAGAGTCCCTCCTGTGTATAGGACATTCGCAAAGAACTGGGAATTACTGTGAGTATATTAGTATATCTAATGGTTGTCCACCATACCTTAAATTTCTTACCTCTCAATTTTCTTTCTCTACTATTCCTCAAATTATGTCATATTTTCTGTCATGATTTATGTTATGCACCAAAAGTTTATGTATCCTCAAAATTCATATGTTGAAATCTTAACCTCCACTGTAACTCCATGAGAAAATAAATGACTATTTATGTCACCGAGTCTATGCTAATTTGTTACAGTAGTCCAAGCTAACTAAGACAGTGTGCCGCTGGCTGTCTCTCAGAATAAGTCATGCTCTTTCAGACTATCTTCTTTTTGTGGCCTGTCTGGCTTTTTTACCCACTGTTCACTGGGATTTGAATTAACTTCTTCTCTTCACCAGTACACCCTCTTCCCTTCTTCATCTTGGAAAAACTCACTCATCCGTTAAGAATCAACTCAAGGATCACTTCCTCCAGAAGGCCTTCTTTGATTCTTCCAGGCTGATTTCATATTCCTCCTGTATATCATAGCTTCCTGATCTTGACTTTATCACAGCTCTTATTGTAATTCTCTATTAAGGAATCTGTCTCTCTTACCGGTTTGTGAGATCTTTGGGATCAGGGGCTGGTGTGTTTTTTTAATCTGTATTGGTAACAGCGAACATAGCACCCAACTCATTGTTTGACACTCAACATATATTTGTAGAATGAATGACTGAAATTCATGGCTGCCTAGTTCCATTCTCAGTCTGCATTCAACAACATACTCTCTCCAACCCTCTATGCATTGTCTTGTGACACAGTTGGTTATGAATGTGTGACTCTCACTCATGAGATTATGAAAAGCTAGAAGACAATTATTTTTACCTTTTATGACATCTCACTCTGTACTTGTACATGTTAGATAGACAATACATTTTTGTTAAAGAAATAAGTATATTTGACAAAAAACAAAGCTAACACACTCTAAGCCTTATTAATAAATGTTCAGTGCAAAAAAATAGTGTTTGTACTCCTAATGGTTCTTATGTGGATCAGGTCACATTTGAAGTATTGCGTTTGATTCTGGGCAACAGCTCGTATTCCTTCCTTCAGCAAATGTTTATGGAGTGCCTACTTTGTGCCAAGCACCTGTGCTTGGAAATTAAACAGACTTAGGTTTGAATTCTAGTTTTATCATTTATTATGCATATTGGTCAGGATAGACTAGGTTTTGCTGCAGAAACAATCAACTCCAAAATATCAGTGGCTTATCACATCCAGGTTTGTTTCTCATTCATGCTGCATGTCCACCATGGATTGACTATGGCTCTACTCCAGATGGTCTTCAATCCAGGACCAGGGCTGCCTCCATGCTGGGCTTCATGGAAAGAGAGAAAGCATGGTGAATCATGCACTGGCTCTTAAAATTCTGCCAGAAGTGACACACATCATTTTTGCTCACATTTTCTTGGTTGAAGCTTCATATGACCACATCTGGATTCACACACAGAGGAGCAAAGAGGGGTGAGCAGTAATATGATCTACCATAGTATCTGTCCTAACCTGTTCAAGTCTCTGTTTTATCATTCATAAAATCATCATCATTATCATCATCATCATATCATCATCATCATCTCTGCATTGAAGACAGAGGTGAGGGTGTAAAATGTTTGATACATTAAAGTCTGTCAGGAAATGGTAGCTATTTTGGTTTAAAAGTTTACAGGGGTGCCTGGGTGGCTCAGTCGTTTAAGCATCTGCCTTCGGCTCAGGTCATGATCTCAGGGTCCTGGGATCTAGCCCCACATTGGGCTCCCTGCTCGGCGGGGAGCCTGCTTCTCCCTCTCCCTCTGCTGCTCCCCCTGCTTGTGCTCTCTTGCTCTCTGTTTCTCTGTCAAATAAATAAAATCTTTAAAAAAAGTTTACAGACCCTGATATTTAGCTTAAGAAATTACTGTAAGTGAAGCTCTTCAAGTACTTCAGAATAAAGTAAATTAGTTTACTCTTCTTTTGATTTTTTTTTTAAGACCCCACTTAAACTATCTGAACTATGTTTCCAGCCCTGGTTTGCTGTTTTTTCCATCAAATGATTCTAGCCAGAATCAAAATGATCTGTGAAGAAATAAATTGGATAAAAATTCTGTGATTTATTATTCATTTTTTCATGTTCAAAGTCTATTTTCCAAACAGGAGCATAAGCAACTGAGACAGAGCCATGTCTCATACCTTTTTGCATCACTAGAAACTAGCACAATTCCCCACACAGGGCATTTCTTGGTGCTGATAAAGATGTTTGGAAATGGAATTAGCACTTTATGTTGTCATTTCCAGTATCCACTGATTTTCTAAATTTATAGTTACATTTTGAGATATTTATTTTTAAAAGCCTCTTATTTATTCCATTTACACATCATTTTCTATTGAATGATGTCAGAGCAAAGAGCAGGGTTGTCCAACTTGGCGTATAGGTCAAGTTACACAAATGCTGGTAGGATTGCTTACTGGATTCACCCATTGAAAAATAAGTAGAACAACAAGTTACCACTTTTTCATTACTCTTCCTGGCATGACTGAAAGAAATTCTATATAGGTAAAGAGTTGAAAATTCTTTCCATTGAGGTAATTGATTCTAGTTCTTTTAGAAATTTGGTAACCATGAGAACTATCAAATGTGATTTAAAAAATAATATGCACTTGGAAACATTCCAAAAGGAGACTTTGAAGTAAATTATGTATCTTCCTATTTAACCTCTTAAGAAATCTCTTTTGACATGAGGAACAGGCATGATGCTTGGAAGTCACATGGCACCTTTGGAAGTTTCTCTAAACCGCTCGACCCTGTGAACTGGTGTGTGCATAACCACCAGACTATCCCTCAGCAATGTCACCTTATGCAGAATACCTTTGTGACAAGGCAATGCTTTGAAAATAGGAGCAATGGTACCCAGGCTGCCATTCAAACTAATTTACTATTTGGTAAAAACAAAACAAAACAAAACAAAAACAGAGCCCACCAAGTTTGTAATCTCATATAACAATCTCAATAACAATAGGAATTTTATAGGATTGGCAACGGGGATTAGAATAATGCTTTCATGCATTTTTTTCATCAGCTTAAAAAAAGGTTGCTGACAGCTGGTCTGTGTCTTTGCTAAACTTTTTAACTTGGTATTTCTAAAGTTCTAAATACTAGGGCCTAGACTGCCAAGGGAGGGAGAAGTGAAGAACCAGGTCCACAAAAGGGGAATGGATACATCCTCTCTTACCCATAGAGGGAGAAATACTGATTTGAACTAGACCTGAGTAATTTAGATTCACTCAGGTGTTCAGTCTTAATTGTTGCCTGGGAACGAAACACACAGAGAGGGAAATCATCCTAATCAGCTTACACATGACCCCCTTCTTAGTTCTCCGTCAGCATGAAGCAGTTCACAGCTCTCTGGGTTACAAGGCTTCCCCCTCAACATCCTGTAAAAACCCTCAGGGTGTGGACACTCCCACAGCAGAAAAGAGCACTGAAGACGCTGAGGGATGGTAAGGAACTCTCAGACCCCATTCTGTCATCTTTCTTGTTCTCATCACTTTAATTTTCTTTTTTTTTTTTTTACCACGCATTAGCAAAAATGGACTATCACTTAAACCAGTGGTTCCCAAGCCTGTTGAATCACAGGACCACCCATGGAAATTTTTTAAAAAGACAGGGTTCTGGGCTCTAGCACAGACTTTCTGAATCAGGCTCTTTGGGTAGTTGAGCTAGGAATTTGTGTTTTTTGAGTTCCGTGATTCTGATTACCTGCCAACTTTGGGAAGGATTGAGAGGATTGTCAGGCTATGGGCTACCGTGGTCTCTACCTTTGGTAAAAGAGGTGTACCTGGGTCTTGAATCATTTTGGCAATTAGAGAGATCTGGTTAGAGCTACAGCTCTCTCTCACATACACCATGCTGTTGTAGATGCTGAGGAGCCCAAACCTATGGACCAGAGAATATTCCATGCAGGGGCCTCAGTGATTGCATGTCCCAGCAACCTAACAGTCTTAAGCCATCACATCTCCAGGGGGAAAAAATTCCCCAACAGTGCTGCCAAGGCTGTGCTTACACTCAGAATTGATTTTCACCCACTCTAGCTGCTTCTCATCCTACTGTTCACACTGTATAGCATTTGCCCACCTGGGGGTAGCTGGTCCCTAGTTGATTTTATCCAGAACCCCCTTTCCCTTGAGTGTTCATAACAGTACCTGCGAGAGGAACTCATTTAAAAGGAGAAGCCTAGGGGCACCTGAGGGGCTCAGTGGGTTAAGCATCTGCCTTTCGCTCAGGTCATGATCCCGGGGTCCTGAGATCAAGCCCTGCCTCAGGCTCCCTACTCAGCAGGGAGTCGCTTCTCCCTCTCCCTTGGCCCCTCCCTCCCCTCATGCCCTCTCTCTCCCTCTCAAATAAATAAAATCTTTTTAAAAATAAAATAAAAATAAAAGGAGAAGCCTACGCGCACATGATCCAAATTCTACAGTTCCCAATGATAACACTATTATGTGTGATTGTAATTCTCTACATTCTTTCAGCTTATTTCCTGCCACCAGAGTGACGAATGCTCTGATATGTTCCTGAATTTCTGTGATGCGCTGCCATGAAGTCCTGTAATTTGTCTCACTGATGGTGTTGAACTCAGGGTTAGCTTTAAGTGCTGGGCTGTTTTCAGAAAGAGCAGCCTCTAGGCGCGCCTCCCACCTGGTGCTTGCCCAGCGAGATATGATAGCACAAGGGCTCCAGTTCCTTCCCTATCATGCTGTCCTGCTTGGCAAACCTAAGGATTTAGTGCATTTTTAGAAAATTGCAGAGACTTGCTTTGGAAGGTGAGTTTAAGTGTGTGTATGCATATATCTATGTAAATATTTTATAAGTGCGGAGATGGGGCTATGTGTATGTGTATGTGTGACCTTAGGGTGCATGGAGATACCAATAAACTATAAGACACAAATTTGCTAGTGTTTCCTGTATCTCAAAGAGCAATATTATGGCCATTTTGGTATCTCATAATCATAATAGAGCACAGTTGTTACCTGTAGAGATATAATTTTTTTTAAGTAAGCTCTATGCCCAACGTGGGGCTTGAAACTCATGACCCGGAGATCAAGAGTCACATTCTCTACCTACTGAGCCAGCCAGGCACCCCATGTGGAGCTACAATTAATCCTTGAATTGGTTACCCTTCTATGTCAGTGGAAGTCATTATTCAAAGTTGGGAAGATGCCTAGAAAGTCAGGACTGGTGGAGGATGTGGCAGTGGAGAACGGGGTGGAAACACCAGTTTTCTCTGCTTCTCCCACCACCATTCCCTCTGTAAGATAATTTGACAAATCCATCCCCTCCTCCCAGTTATGGAAGAGGAATGCGATAGGTAGAGGATCGGATTGCAGTTTGCAGAAAGGAATCAGGATAAGCTATAGACATTCTTTCTTTCATTCCTGAAACAACTTCCCTTCCTAATAGTGCCCCTAAGTTATTTGTTCTCTCTCTTTTTTTTTTTTTTCAATTTTCCTAAGTCAGGGCAAAACATTTCTCTTTTTTTTAAATTGGGATAACATATAAATAGCATAATATATGTCATTTTAACCATTTATAAATATACAATCCAGTAGCATTAGATTTCTCTACTTAATGGTGAATTCCATGAGTTCACCATGCTGATTGTACCTAGCTTATGTGGCTTCTGGGGGAGATTAGCAAGAGTGTACAAGTCAAAACCCTAGAAGCCTCCAACCTTTCCATCTTCCTCTACAGGTTTCTTAATAGTTTGCTCACTTTTCAATTCAAGGGACTTTTACTGAGGGAGGTTTACCTGTAAAAGGCTATGCCAAGTTGGATGGGAGATACAACACTGCAGACCATCTCCTGTCCCCCAAGGACATCTGCTGGAGAAGAAAGCCAGACCAAAAAACTAATCATCAAACAAAATACAATGTAAACACAAAAGAAAACAGCCAAGTGCTAAAAGGTAGAAGAAGAAGGACAAATTAGGACTAACTGGGGGAGATTAGGAAACGAATAAAATTTCTAAGGGAGGAGAAGGGTGGTCCTGGCAGAACACAGGAAAGAACAGTGCTTGACATATAGTAAGTGCTCAATAGTTATTGAATAGGTGAATGAAATGCAAATGTGAATGAATAAATGAATGAGAGCCAAATCTGAGGAAAGACTGGGAACTGTGAAAGCATAAGGAAACTGATGAATGATGTGTCGTAGCTGGATGTGGTCAGGGTGTACGGTGGGGAGTCGTATCAAGAGGATAGGAGACAGATGCCTGGCTGGCTCAGTCAGTAGAGCAATTCTTGTAAGTTCAAGGCCCACATTGGGTATAAAGATGATTTAAAAAATAAAAACTTAAAAGAAAAAGATGATAGGAGAAAAAGTAGGATCATATTAGGGAAACCTTGGCCCCAAAGAGCAATTTTCGCCAAATTCCCATCAGAATAAATGGAAAGGAAGACCCTAAGGGAAAGACGATAGCTACAGTGAAAGTCCAAGTCCACCACACTCTTAAGAGAAGGCCGTCAGGACACTGGGGTGGGAATGGGGGTGGAGGTGGGGTCCAAGAATTAAGACAAAATTCAGACCACAGGGGAGATTCTATGAAGATATTTATTCAGTGAGTCATAAAACAGTGAAGCAACAGCATGCATTTGACAAACAGGAATGAAAGGCCTACTCAGGCCGTCCCTGGGGCCACAGAGTGGCTGTGGCAGTCACTTCCATCATGGTGTCCATTCTACTTTGAAAGACAGAAAGGGGGGCGCCTGGGTGGCTCAGTCGTTGGACGTCTGCCTTTGGCTCAGGTCATGATCTCAGGGTCCTGGGATCGAGCCCCGCATCAGGCTCCCTGCTCCGCGGGGGGCCTGCTTCTCCCTCTCCCACTCCCCCTGCTTGTATTCCCTCTCTCGCTGTCTCTCTCTCTGTCAAATGAATAAAATCTTTAAAAAAAAAAAAGAAAGAAAGAAAGGTAAATCCGTGATTTGGATCGGCTCTGAAAGTGTTGTGACAGAAGTTCTGTGCTAAATGAAATGGCATAGAATAAAAGGAGAGAGTAGGGTCAACCCTCTGGGGTCAGGGAGAAACCTCACCGACAGGTGACATTGGAACCTCCTCTTTGGAGCACAATGTACAAGGGCGTCAATCGGAGAAGAGAGGCGGGCGATCCGGGCCGAGAGGGTAGCAGAGACAAAGAGGGGCATGAAATCACAGGGCGAGTGAGGCACTGCTTCATACCATAAGCAGCTGCTCACTAATCTACGCAGAGATATTCAGACTGCTAGAGATTAACCATCTGGAGGACCCTCACAGCTGCTCTTTGAGAACCACGGTGTTAACGGACAAAAGGAAACCATGAGAAACAGCGAACATGGCCAAATGGTCAAAGAAGCCGGAAAGTAGGACGCTGCTGTCCAGCACTGCTATGAATGCTAGCCGGATTAATAACAAGTGGTGAATCAACTTGGTGTGTTACAAATGTACGTAGCAATTAGACTACTTTGGTTCCTTACAAATGCAGATTGATCAATATTATTACCGTCCTACCGCCTGCACATCAGAAGTTAGTATCTTTCCCACTGGTCCCATTGTGCCTTTACCCCATAAGCTTGAATTCAGTACTCATCGCTCCACTTCCTCGAGGGCCTATGACAAGGGAAGGCAGCAGTTCTCCCAGGTGAGCAGCCTAATGCTGTGAAGGCTGGAAGCATTTGCTCCCATTTATTGACTGTTGGGCTGGTCCAAAACCCATCTTTCCAGGCTGGCGTGCCTACTTAGTAATTAAAGTGAGGTTTTTATATGGCTTAAAATATTTTAATGTGACTGTTCCCTGAAGGTCCACAGCAAAGTTTGGTTTAATAAATTTAATAACTAATTAAGACACCCTCAATTTCAACCCCCATTAGGTTAATTTTTTAATGAGTTTCAGAATGTCTCTCAAGACGTTTCTTCCCTAGATGTGGTGAGAAACACACACATGCACGCATGCACCCCAAGGATGGATTTGAGGCTTTGGTATGCCAGGCACTAGCTGTGTAACTTCGGGGAAAATCACTGAACCCCTTTGGGCTGCCTTTTCCTTATCTATAAAGGAAAAGGTTTGGACAAGGTTTTCAAATTCCCTTCCATAGCTCGGAGGACCATAGGGGAAGGGAGAGAAAACTAAAGGGGGAGAAATCAGAAAGGGAGACAAACCATGAACCATGAGAGACTATGGACTCCGGGAAACAAACTGAGGGTTTCAGAAGGGACAGGGGTGGGGGGATGGGGTAGCCAGGTGATGGGTATTAAGGAGGGCACGTGTGGTGATGAGCACTGGGTGTTATAGGCAACTAATGAATCATGGAACACTACAGCAAAAACTAATGATGTACTGTACAGTGGCTAACTGGACATAATAAAAACAAAAACCAAAAACCAAATTCCCTTCCAATTCTTACCTTTTATTAAGTCCACAGCAGAATGGCTGTTCTCAGTATTTCCCCTTTAAGGGAAGCAGAGGATCCTAAACTGTACAAAATACACTGTGTGTGTGTGTGTGTGTGTGTGTGTGTACGAATGAACCTCAAACCATCTCATGGCTTTGTGCAAGTAGCAGAATTAGGAATGGGGATGTTATCCGTGTACAGAAAAATTCCTTAGAAGATATTATTAACTGGCCAATAAACATAAAATTTGAAGACAATTTGGAGTTACCAAGATGTATTTATTTTCCCCAGAGTACTTAACCCCTCTGCTCCCGGGAGCTTGGGTTGTTTTCCCTTTCGGTGCTACATCTTGGAGATGGAGAAGAATAACTCTAACCAACCCTCCAGTAGGGATTGTAGGGGAAAGCAAATCAACAGCCTGCTCTTTTGTCTTCCTTCTCCTCTCTCCTTGTCTGGCAGATCACACTGTGGAATATTTACCTTGATGGGGGAAGGAGGAGAGAATTTCAAAGAAAGGGAAAGAGGAAAACTAAAATATTAACTATTTCATGGCACAGTGGGCCGGTCCTTCTTCCCAGGTAGACTTGGGGAGTATAGTCTTATTCACACATATGCATGCATGCATGCACGTGCACGGTAGAATAAAATGCAGAATCAGATCTACCTAGCACCTACAAAAATAAATGGTACTTTAAAAAAATAACTATTTTATAATTTGTTTAAAATCCTAGTCAAAATGAGCATTTGCTTTCACCTTGAGCAGTAATTGAGGGGAACACGATCTGAAGAAAAACAAGGTCTGAGCTGTCTCATTCAGCATAGCCAAATGTTGATTATCCAAATCCATGACAAATCTGCCTTTCAGTTTCTTTGTGACATGACTCCCTCCCCCTGCATATTTAACTCATCTTTAAGAATGAGAAGTTGGCTTGTTCTCCAATTTCTTCAGAGCTGGATCTTCCCCGAATAGCAACATTATTTTATTTAAAGTCCATTGAATTCCCAGAATTCTAGAAACATCCATATTCAAATGTTAGAATAAAAACACATTCCAAAGTAAGACGAAAAAGTGCACTCTGCTCTAAAGCATGGAAAAATTAAGAGTTGGCTGTTTGGGAAAGTTCCTGCTGCGTCAAAACCAGTTGAAAGCATTGCCTGTCTTCATTTTTAGTATTCATAAAGGCCTCAGTAACAAATTTTGGGGTCATAGCTATGGGAGTTAAACCCACTAGCTGGTTAGTGCCAAGACTCATAATATTCACTAAAGTTAGCTGGCCATTTATAATGCTCAGGAACAGGGTGATGAATACTACAAAAAAGAAAAGGAGAAACGTACAGAGTATTTTTTCCCGATATATCAATATTAGGAACAACAGCAACAATAGAAAATTGGGACTCAGGAATTTCTAATACCTATATTATATCTTTAAAAAATCTCTAAAAATCAATTCTATGTATGAACAGTTATAGCTTAATGTGATCATTTGATGCCTTTATCAGATTGTCCCTATGAGATCATCTTACTCGTATTTCTATAGCCTAATAAGACACTCCTCTCCCTATACTCTCTGAAGAGACACATGAAATAATTTAATATCCAGAATGGTGTCCAGAACTTTTTTTAGGTTGAAAATCCTCCTGCTGGGCTCATGGCTCTGCTTCTACCCAAATGCCCTAATTTGGAATGAAAGATGAAAAATCCCGGGTCTTTGGAATGCCAGAGAACTGAAAACCCAATAATTGGACTAATTTTTTTTTTCTTTTAGTTCAGTGTGGGGCTTGAACTCATGACCCTGAGATCAAGACCGGAGTTGAGATCAAGAGTCGGATGCTTAACCGACTGAGCACCCAGGAGCCCCTGGACTAATTTTTAAAGCAGAATCAGGAAATTGGAAACCTTCTGCCACTCCAGCATTTCGTTTTCTTTCTCATTGCCTTCTAAAACTCCCTCTCTTGTATGTTCCTCCTCCTTTACCCTTTTGCTTTTCCAGCTTCTAAGTTTTGCCAGCTGGCACTCAGTGACGCTACTGGACATAGTTTAAACCAACGCGGGGGCTAAGAAGACCGCCAACCATCTGTCCAGAACCCGGAGGCAGGAAGAGTCTTGCTTGTGCTTTACGAGGCTTGATTTATGCACAGGTGCTGCTCTTTTGCTATGTAAAGCATGCCTGAAGTAAGCATGCAAGCATGACCCATCCAAGAGTCTCATTTTTATCCTGTTGCCTAACAAGGAGGAACTCCTGACCGTTCTTCAGCATATTAGGGCAACAAAGTTGACTTCCACACAACAGCCTATCAAACAAACCAGTGGCCCTATATGGGAATGATGGGAAGGTAGTAACTGTGGTAAACATCCATAAAACCAGTTAGATTTTTCCTTCCCTCTTGGTAGGATGTTTGTAAATGTAGTCATGGCAATAAACACAGAATAGCTGCCTGGAAAGGTTAAAAACAACTTCAGAAATCCTCCCGACCAGCAGTTTCTAAACATAGTTCACGCACATCAAAATCACTTGTGGCGCTTGTTAAAAAGTTGGATTCTCAGACACTTAACCAAGACCTTCTAAGTCACGATCTTTAGGATCAGGGCCCTAGAGTGCTATTTCAAGTATCTCATATCCAGCCAGGTTTCAGAACTCCTGCTAGGCCGATCCACAGTTCCCCACTTATTCTACTTGCTGTTCTCTGGGGGAGCGGACAGCCACTGAGAGTGGGCACAGTGCTTCCTAGGGTAAGGATTCAAAGCAAAATCGGAGAAACTAAGATCCCTAAAAATAAACTGGTGATTTTTTTTTTTTTAAACAGACCCCCAGGTGACATTGTCAAGCCCTGGCCATGAGAAATTTACACCGTAAAGAGCCTGAGTTTCACACTAATGAAGCCTGCACAGCAAGCTCAAGCCACACTCCAGCTATTGTTATTCAAATAACCTTTGTGGGGGCACCTGGCTGGCTCAGTCAGTAGGGCATGGGACTCCTGATCTCGGGGTTGTGAGTTCGAGCCCTGCCTTGGGTGCAGAGATGACTGGGAAATAAAATCTTTAAAAAAACAAAAACAAAACAAAACCACAAATAACCTTTGCTCCTGGAGAGTGAGCTAAGTGGTAGGAGCATAGTGTTGACACTGGATCATTGGCCCATTCTGCCAGAAGCCCCCCGATTCCTCAGGTCAGATAGTCGCCCTTCCCCTAAGTCCCCTTGCTACCCAATCACCGCCCCTATCATATAGCACTTATACAGTAGATTTACACAATAACCGGCTATTTACATGACTTTTTTTCCCACTGTAAACTCCACTGTAAACTAAGGTATCTGTTATTACAATTGTCGGTACCCCAGCATTAAGTACTCACCCAGTGTTTGCTGAATGAATGAATTTGTATTTTAGATGGTTCCAACTTGGTTAGAATTTTCTCTGCGGGATTCCAAATGCATTTATTTTGAAAAGCAACCCACGTGCTTCACAATTTAAAACACTGTCTGTCCCACCTGAGAACAGCAAACAAACAATATTCACAGAGGTTCGGCCCACCTGCCAGTCCAGGTGGCCTGACTTTGTAAATGAAAGTCTTGTTGGAACACAGTTACACCCTTTCATTGACCTTATCGTTTATAGCTGCTTTCACGCTGCAACCACAGGACCAAGTAGTTGCCACAGAGAGACAGAGACTGTATTTCCCCACGAGAAGCCCCAAATATTTATGATCTGGCCTTCTACGGAAGGCTTTGCCAACTCCTGCCCTGGAGTTGGGCGGACCTGTGTGACACTGGGCACATTGCTCAGCTTTTCTGAATTTTGGTTTTTTCATCTGGATAATGGGGATAATAATGGTGTTCTATCTTATAGGGTTTTGCTTGGAATATATGGGATAATCCTTGTAAACCTGAACATACTCTGTGTTCAGCAAATATTAGCTGTTACTTTTATTACTTTGCCTATATTCCCTCTTGTCTTTTTTTGGCTACTCCTCATCTGCCTTAAAATTTTTAATAAAAATAAAGCCAGAGCATTCTCTAGCCTTAGAAGCTTTGCCATTTGAAAGAACTTTGGGTTCAACCACTCTTTGATGATAAACTGCCCCGCTCTTTAGAACAAAGACTTAAATAAGTCTTTATTTCTATAAAAAAATAAAAAAAAATCCAAGACAAGATCTTTGGGTATTTAATAAACATGCTTTGCTATGAGATGCTTGCTTTTGCACAAGCTTCAATCATAAGAGACAGAAGAGGGGCTTGACCTCACACGCATCTATCCCCCCGTTTGGTATCTGTCTTACATGTTATTCCATTGCCTTTAAAATCAGACACCCATAACACTTCTATTAAATGTCCTGAAAAAATGCAGAGGTGGGGGGTGGAGCACTAAGTACATCGAATGGTTTTTTGTAGTGAAAAGGTCTGAGTGATAAATAGGAAACCAAGCCAAGAATCTCTAAAGGCATCTTTTACTTAACTTGGAGCCCTCATTTCTGGAAAGCCGGCTGACCACTCCTGTTAAAAAGTCCTTTCATCAAACAGATGTCCTGCTGAGTGGACTGTAGCTCATGCAAAGGAGGACAGCTCTCTGACTCACCTAACGTCTTACTTATTAATTTCTTTTTCTGATTGTGGAGCTCAAGTGGAATTTCAGTTTTTCCTTTAGCATTCAAGATTTCTGAAGTCTTGGCACTGACCAAGACTCTGCCCTACAGGAATTTGCAGCAGTAGACAACTCCTACTTTGACTCCTTTCGGTACTCTTCTACCCATCTGTGGAGTTACCTGCTTGGGCACAGTGGCTAACTGCCCAGAGCAACGGGAATTTACAGTTCTTGTTAATGTACAAATCTATGCTCTGTAAGTGGGACTGTAGTGTGGACTTGTATAGTTGGGAGACTCGTGTGTTGGGTTAGAATCGATTTAGATTCAAGAAATTTCTTTGGGAATTTTACCCTGAACTCCCAGGGATAAGCTCACTCAGCTCTTGTGTCAGTCCAGGTCCTCCAAGAAGCAGTCACCAAGAAGGAATTAGGCATGTCTGAAGTTTACTGGGAGCAGAGCCCACAGAGGATATAGGGGGCTAGAGAGTGAGAGGAGGCAGAAGAGCCTTCCAATTGTGATGTAGGTCTAACACATATGAAGAGAGAAGGGGAAGGAGAACTGCACAGTAGCTCTACTCTGAGCTGAGACGAGAAGAGAACGCTCATGTTTGGCAGAATTGGCCTAGCTCTAGAACCCCCCAACTCAGGCGTTGGCTGGGACCAGCCTGGCATGACTGTGGCCACAGGGTGAACATTGGGACATATCCAAAGGTGTGAGAGCTGGCCTTACATCTGGTTCTCTTAAAGGGAGAACTGAACGACACACTTCTGTGGCCACCATCGTCCACTCCTACTGCCTCACAAGGCATCCATTTCAGACAAGTTCAAGCTCATCCATGGTTCCCATAGTCCCCTCTTCCTGAGGAGCAACTTAGAAAAAGGACGTTAGTGGGACAAGCTATTGTCCCACCTCTGTACTTAGTTTTTGAGTCAAAACTGGCACTCACCCTCTCCCTCCTCTACTATCCATTCTAGATCTCCCTCATCCTCTACCTTTACTTCCACAAGTATTGGTGGCTCTCCTGGGTGGTTGAACCCAAACCCTCATTCCTGAGGGGTCTTCATATCCTTCCTGCACTGGGGTTGCTGTATGTGCTCATTCAGTTACAGTTGGGTAACAGATTACCAGGACATACCCAAGTACTTGTGTTCATTCCTGCCCCCATTGTGTAAAAACAGCCCCATCTCTCTTACTGATCAGGATTAATTGTTCCAGATTTTACTCTTTGTCAGCTGGTGTCTGGACACAAAGGTTTTGAAGTATCCAGGTGGCGGTTGTACCTTGGAATTCAGTGGGACTCCTTGCTCTGTTTCATGGCAAGGGGGCACTTCCTTTGGGAACCAGGACTTCTAACTGTGCACTTCTCAGAATTACTGGGATAAGTCATTGGGAATAATGGCAAGAATACTTCTGCTTCCATCCTTAATATTATTCTTAGAGGGGATACAGTCCATAAAGGGGTCTCTAAAAGATACGGTGCTCTGAAGGATGGCACTCCATCCTGTAGGTATTGCCACCAAATTGGCACCTCAGCTGTACCTTCACTAGGCCATTCCAATGCTTTAATAACCATTGCCTGGGAATATGTATTGCGAAAGGCAGTTTCTATGATGGCTCCCAATGATCCCCACCTAATGGTGTCCATGCCCTTATGTAATTCCCTCCCCCTGGAGTGCGGCTGGACCTAATGACTTACTTCCCACAAATAGAATACAGCAAAAGTAATGGGATATCACTTCAGATATTAGTTACAAAAAGACTAGCTTCCATCCTGCTCACCCTCTCTTATACTCTTACCTGCTCGCTCTCATGAAAGCGAGCTGCCATGTTGTAAGTTATCCTATAGAGGCTGATGTGGCAAGGGACAGAAGAACTCTGGCTAAAAGGCAGTAAGCTGAGGTCCTCAGTGTAGCATCCTGTAAGAAACTGAATCCTGGGGTGCCTGGGTGGGTCAGTCTTTAAGCGTTTGCCTTCAGCTCAGGTCATGATCCCGGGGTCCTGGGATCGAGCCCCGCGTCGGGCTCCCTGCTCCGCGGGAAGCCTGCTTCTCCCTCTCCCACTCCCCCTGCTTGTGTTCCCTCTCTCACTATGTCTCTCTCTGTCAAATAAATAAAAAATCTTAAAAAAGAAAAGAAAAGAAACTGAATCCTGAGAACAACTACGTGAGTGAGCTTGATTGCAGATCCTCCTTCAGTGGGGCCTGGAGATGAATCCACCTTGGCTGACGTCTTAGTTGCAGCCTTGTGAGAAACCCTGAGCCAGAGGGTCCAGCCAAACCACACCCAGATTTCTAACCTACAGACACTGTGAGATATGTGTTGTTTTAAGCTGCCAAGGTAATTTGTAATGTAGCAATAGATAAGAAATATACTTTCCTATCTTGGGACATTTCTCCTTCTTCACAAAGAAGAAGGCATGCTGCTTGCAGCTCTGTCCATTGGAAAGATCTTCTTTCTTCACTTTCTTTCAAGTCCACCCTGAGAGTGGCTGTAATGTAGCTGCTGTCCATTTTTGGCTTGCTCACGTATGCGAAGTCAACCCATCCAGAACTCAGACTCAGGCTTTGTCCTGTTTAAGCTGGTCATACAGGGACCCCCATATAGGTAGGTGAAAATTGAGGGGGAAACGCTTTTGTAACTGTTGTTGGTGACATGGGGGCCTGGACTACCTGCTCATGAAGCTAAGTTGTGCCTCCCGGTGTTGCCTGGGCTCAATCCTGGATATACTAGCTCCATCTTTTAATCTATCACTGCTGGATCTGTTTGACTTTATAACTTGATGGCACCAAAATAACCTAACTCATCACAGGTAGGTCTAGGTACTCAGTATTCCCTGGTCAAACAGTTCAGGTCTCTAGGGCTCGGTAACATATCAAGAGCTCTGTTTAGCTAGAGATGGCATGACCATGCTCCCAAACTCCAGAAGCCTACCTGTGATTCTCCCAGAGAGACTGACCATACACTCTACTTTTCCACCACTGACAACTTGACCATCATAGATCTCATGGCCTAAGCAGCTCAGCCGCGTATATTGGACTGGGTATAAAGCCCTTTTCTACTCTGGGCCCCACTCAAAGCTGGTAGTCTTCCAAGATACCAGTTTATGGACTAACCCAATATTTAGGTGTAGAATGTGTTGCTTCCAGGACCCCAAAGTGTTATCGGTCACAGTGCTTCCTTCCTTGTAGCAGATGTAAGATGCGGTAATATGTCTCTTACTTTGAAGGCATATCCCAGCACCCCACCCCATCTCCGACCACTGGACCCTGGAAACTGTACTGAAGTGGCAGATCTCTGAATCTTCATAGGGCTTCTTTCCCACCTGCTGGGCACGCACACATCTTACCCACGTCTCCAGTATGTTAACTACCACTTGTTTCTTTTGCCTGATCAGCATGATGTTATCAATGTAATAATGTTCTGAGAGAAGTCCAGCTCTCTCTTTCAGACTATATTGTGATAAGTGGGATAATTAGCATAACCCTGGAGCAAAACTGTAATGTTGTTTTTTATCCCTTGGCTTTCTCCATCTCCAACTTTCAAGTCTGTTAATCTCAATTATACACTTGAGAACAAGGGAAATGACCCCCATTTGGATCCATGGGCCCAGTGGACTCACTGAGACTGGGCTTTATCCAGGACTCTAATTATAAGCTCATGCACCTACCTATTATTTACTCGTTGTTTTTATGTCTCCTCAACTAGAATATAAGTTCTTTGAGAGCCACAACTCCGTAGGTTTTAGTCTCTGCTAACCTCCTACAGCTTCCACATGCTGGCGCATAGTAGGTGCTCAACATTTAACAAATCGATTGCATTATTATTCCAATTTGCATTGTTTTAGTTATGAGTAAGATTGTTTTCCTTGTTCTATAAGCTCTTTCCCTCACTGTCATCATTGTCATTAAATATATGATGATGATGATGATGATGATGATAATAATGAATTTGCTCTCTCTGTTCCTGGCCATGAGCAATTGCCACTTCAGAGCAGTCAAAAGGACTGGTCCAGTCTCAAAAATCTGGTTGTCTAAGGGTGAACTTGACAATGGTTTGCATTACTTCGAGACCAGGTATATATCCTAACCCCTTGTGTTCCTTTAACATCCTGTTGTCCGCTCTAAAGAGGCACTTACATTGCATTATAATTGTCCTTTTACTTGTCTATTACTGTCCTAGATTGGATTCCTTACAGGGAAGAACTTTGTCCTTCCATTGTATATAACCAGGACTTGCCTGACAAAGAATGGGAAATAAATAAGTTGATTAAGTGAATGTTCGTGAACATGAATCAAGTCAGCCTGTTAGGGCTAAACAGCAAATAACAACTTTACTTTAGATAAAAACAGATTCTTTCTGAGCTTCCCTCTAAAATGATGCTCCATATTCAAGCACCAATGTGGAGAATGATCCAGTTGTCTAACTGGATCAGGGCCAAACCTGGACTCAACTCTGGGAGTTTTGAAAAGGAACCTTTTCTGGACTTTCACCCTGGGGCATTCACCCCAGGGATATGTGATGAAACATCTATGTCTTTTTTTTTTTTTTTAAGATTTTATTTATTTGACAGAGAGAGACACAGCGAGAGAGGGAACACAAGCAGGGGGAGTGGGAGAGGGAGAAGCTGGCTTCCCGCCAAGCAGGGAGCCCGATGCGGGGCTCGATCCCAGGACCCTGGGACCGTGACCTGAGCCGAAGGCAGAAGCTTAACAACTGAGCCACCCAGGTGCCCCTGAAACATCTATGTCTTTAAAAATAAACATTCATTGCCTCAAAATAGAAAAAAGGAAAAGAAGGATTACACTCTGTTGACAGGCTTAAAAGTTATTGCACTACGCAAAAATCTAATCTTCTTACATATGTGTATGTATGTGCATTCATGTGCATATTATGTATGTGCATGCATGTATACATATATACACAGGCAGGTATATATAAATAGTTATTACGGAAGTCTAGTTTAGCTTAGTAGGAAAATAAGAAAAGACAAATAATGGCTCAGAGATTTGTCTATATTTTTACTACAGAAGATAATCATTTGGTAGTTCTAAATAGACCTGCTTAAGGACATATATGCCAGTGTATTCATTTAACACACATTAATATTTAACATATTCACTGAATACCTATGTCCTAGGCACTATTGTAGGCACTTGAGAAATACTAATGAGAAAGAAGAGAGGAAGGGAGGGGGAGAGAGAGGGGGAGAGAAAGAGAGAGTAACTTCTGCCCATGTGGGAACACACATTAAACATAATAAAATTACATAGTATGTTAGGTGGTGATAAGTGCTATGGAAAAAAAATTGAGCAAGATAAAATGATTCAGGAGTGCCAGTGAAGGGGGTGGGGGTGGTGGCAGAAGTGTGGGAAGGTGGAAGCTTGCAGAATTAATTGGGATGACCAGAGTAAACCCCATTAATGAGGTGAGATTTGAACAAAAACTTAAAGGAGAGGGAATGAATAAAGTGGATATCTTTGAAATTAACATATCAAATATTGCCTATAGGTCTTGCCATATAATACAGATATCTTAATTAAACTAAGAGTTTCAATGGTTATAATTAAAATGAATATCTAAATTAAGACAGACATAATTCATTTAAAAAATCGAAGTATGAAACAGAACTATAATTAATGAAATTTACTCATCATTCTTTTCTGTTTGTCAAAAGAAGCCTATGTTTACCTAAAGCTTATATAAGGTAAAAATAACTAAGAGAGCTAGAGAAAGAGGGAAAAGTCAACAGAACAAATATGAACACGCTGCCAGGATGCCAAAGAAACACAATTATATCATCTAGTAGCTTGAGTATCAAGGTTTCCTGTTATATAGTGAAGACGGAGGTAGTTCAAAGGACTGCAATAATCATAATAAGGTCAGGATATGATCTCAGATTTGTTTGATGTCACAATCCACCATCTCACTCTTGATGGTGGCCTCTACTACATTTTACTATTACATTTGTGTCTATCATGGGAGATAAAATGTAGGTGAGTTAAATCTTCACAAGAACAGAACAGAAATGTAAATAGGATTTTATGACCACATTGCACTGTTACTTGGTCCCAGAATTGAAGAAATGGTGACTTAAGGACATTATGGTCATAACATTCAAATCTTGTGACACTATGCCTTTGGAAGCCAAGGCTTTAGAAATGCATCTTAAGTGAGAAAATACCAACAAGAACTTTCCAGGATTTGGGATTACTCGCACACCTGTTGAGGATCTGGGTCCCATCATTCCCCATTCCATACATCAGCAGGCCATATTATTTTGAGGCTCCATTGTAGAAAGCCAGAAGGCCAAAAAGAAAATGCCAAAAGGCAACCGACCTATTTCTGAGCTACAGAAGTCATTTCAACTCAAGAGACAGTGTTGCGTAAGCCAAAGTGAACCAAATGCTGAGGTTGGCATGATAGGATAATGGAAAGATTCCTGGACTGAAGACAGATCTGAGTTCCTGTCCTGCCTCTACCATTAACTCATGTGACCTTGGGCAAGTCACTTCACTTCTATGAGCCTTGGTTTCCTCATGCCTGTGAGGCCCAATGCTGTAAAGATTAAAGAAAGCCAATGGGTATATTTCCTTTAGGAGCTAATGATAGGTTGTCACAAATAATTTATTTGTATATCTGTCTTTGGAACCAGAAAGGTTGATTCAGAAAGCTGAGAATGGGAAACTCCAATGCTGGGGAGGTAATGAATACTGAGAGGTAAGCTATCATGAATTGAGTAAGGATTGGCTAACAGGAACTGTACGGACCCCAGAGAGTCCTCTTTAGAACCAGAGTTAAAGGGATAAGTTGGTTCTCCCAGCCTCCCTCTGGGTTCTACACCCTGTACCCCACCACAGTGCAGACGAAGAGAAGCAAAGGCCGTAGCGCTGAAGGCCCAGTTCCTGAAGTGGGGAGGAGAAGAGAGCGGAATGGCAAAGATATTATTAGTTCTTAGATCTATACAATAAGCACAACATTCAGGAGAAGTTAGCCCCTGTCTAAGTGAGAGAGATTCAGAATCCCATTCAAAGCTCTGATAATTCCTCAGCACAGTTTGGAGGTGAGGGAATATTGACAGTTGCGAGCTGTTTCTGGAGTAGCACGTGCTTCGGGAATTCCTAGTCTTTGTTTAAGCAGGAGTGAGCCCGGGAATAAGCATTACAGAAGGAGGGCAATGACAGTGACCAGTGTCCATTTAGTGCCTGGCGTTTGAGCTTTGGCTGACCCCACTGCTCTGGCCACGTCAGTTAGCCTGTCATCCCCTACTTTCCTGCTAGCTTTCCCTTAGAAGGGCCAGCCCTTCCTCTCATTCCATTTGCCTGAACTCTGAGTGGGTTTCAGTTTCTTTTAATCAAAAGCAGCTTGACCAGAAAGAATACCACCAGTGCCTTGCCTGCTGGCTCATAAAATAGACCAGAAACAAGAAGAGTGCTTCTTCCCAATCTCCCGACATCCGCATTCCTGGTGCTGTGCCAAGTCTGTCGCAGCTGCCAGGGTGGCAAGGCACCAGACTCTGCTCCTGGATTTTCGGACTTGGGCTTCACAAACCAAGAGACATCTCTTCACTTTCTTGTTCCCCATGAGTGAAATAGCCCCTGGCCCTGTAGCACTCACTAGGGCGACCAGCCATCCCTACCCTTGAAGCAGGTGGATTTAGACAGTCAGTAGCAGGTCTAAGGAAAAAGTTACCAGGGCTTCTGGGAGCAAGAAGCAACAGCAAGGAGAGGAGATCCCGTTTGTGTGATGGAAGCACTGTGGTAGCTCCCAATCAATTGGCCATCTGGAATTGGCTAAGAACATCCCATAGGGAGATGACGAGGGCATTCTAGACAACAATTGAAGGTTTGTCTCTTAGAGTTTCTTCAGATCCAAGTGGCTGCTCCTATTCTCCACATTATTTCTTCCCAAAGTATGTCCCTGGAAAGGATTTGCCGGAAAGGGTGGTCTGAACCTGAGCTGCCCATATTCAAGTATTATGCCTTATCTTCTCAAAAGAAAACCAAGATCAGAGGGGTTAAAATATCCTTTCTCTACAGCCTCTGGCGCAGGGCCAAGCCCAGGAGGAGGCAGGGCCCTTAGGAATGCCAGGACATCCCTGCTAGGACAGCTTATGGACACAGCTCAGAGGGAAGCCAGACCAGGCCAGTAATGCCAAGGTAGGAAGAAGGAGCCAAGTGGGGAAGAGGGATATCACATGGTGGGCCAGAGGCCAGAGAGAAGTTCAACAAAGGTGCGGATGCCAGAGATGAAGCTTAAATAAATGAGAGGTAGGAAGGACCAAATGGATATTGAGCAGGGAGGGGATAAGACCAGGGAGTGGAACAGAATTTATTAAGATGAAACTGGCAAACTGCCACAGCCCTTCAGTGCTCATTTAGTACACTCCCTTAATATCCTGAAGCAAGGCCTTGAGCTGTCAGCTTCTCACTGGACTCGTAGCACATGGGCCTGGGCGTGCTGGGAACAGAGAAGAAACTCTGAGCCAAAGCGAGAGGGACTTGCCAGAGTCAAGGGCAAAGCTAGGGCCGAGGTGGCTTCCCAGAGGAGAGGATGGCAATAAGAGAACAAGACCGAGGGTGCCTGGGTGGCTCAGTCGTTAAGCGTCTGCCTTCGGCTCAGGTCATGGTCCCAGGGTCCTGGGATCGAGTCCCACATCGGGCTCCCTGTTCGGCGGGAAGCCTGCTTCTCCCTCTCCCACTCCCCCTGCTTGTGTTCCCTCTCTCGCTGTGTCTCTCTCTGTCAAATAAATAAATAAAATCTTTAAAAAAAAAAAAAAAAAAAGAGAACAAGACCGAGCAAAATTATAGGAACTACTGGCCCATTTCATAGATGTCAAGGTCAAAGGGAACAGCTAAAGGGAGTGGTCTCTGGCAGAGGAGTGGGGTGGGATGGAAGATTGTTGCAATGTAGGATTGTGAAAGATAAAGCTAAATCTTTCAAGGAAATCGATCCAATAGGAGATAGGGAAGAGCAAGAGATAGCTCAGTCCCAGGAAATGGGGCAGGCAAAGTGATGCAGGGAAAGCAGGTACCAGTTCGATTGTGGGCGACAAGGTGGGACTCCCCTGAGTGAACTCAAAAGCCCAAGAGAGGGGAGCCTGAGTGGCTCAGTTAGTTAAGCATCTGCCTTTGGCTCAGATCATGATCTCAGGGTCCTGGGATGGAGCCCCAAGTCAGGCTCCCTGCTCAGCAGGGAGTCTGTTTCTCTCTCTCCTTCTGTCCCTCCCCCAGCTTGTGCTTTCTCTTTCTTTCTCTCTCTTACTCTGTCTCTCTCAAGTAAATAATAAAATCCTAAAAAAAAAAAAAAAGCCCAAGAGAAGCAAGTGGAAGAGAGCTATAGAGGGGCACCCAGGGGCATCCAGGGAGAATCATTGCCCAAAGACGTTGAAGCACCGGGATCTTATTTCAGCCTGAGAACCAAAGACCATTTCCAAACTTGCATTGACTAGTAGGGCAAACGCTATTGATGTTCTTGCTAACCGAAGTCTTCCCAGCCTTTGGATGGAAGAGGCAGGTTTTGAACATCTGGATGCTAATTATGAACAGTGGAAATGAGATGAGGACCAGTATGGAACCTAACAAAGAAAGACTCAGGGAGGAGCCAGCAAGAACTCCAAGGCTCAATGGGACTTCTGATACTTCACAGAGGCAAGAAATCAAATGCTGCTCTGTTGAGATGCATTCTGATATGCCACTGCCAAGACTGTGAAGAGGTATATTCTTTCTGGGGACCAGTTTGGCCATATGTCGAAAGATCCATAAAAATATGCCTAGCCTTTGACCAAAACTTCCATTTCTGGGGATCTAATCTAAGAAAATAAAGATTGATACAAACTCAGCTCTAAGTACAAGGAAGCTCGCCATCTTGTTATTCATACCTAAGGAAAACTAGAAGCAATACAAACATTCAGTGGTAAGTTAATGTAAGGAACTTCTGGAAAATGAACTATTACGTGACCACACTAAATCATGCTTTTGAAGAATCCTCAATGGCACGGGGAAATGCTTATGTTGTAAAATGCTAAGGGATAAAGCAAAAGCAAAAGCAAAGCAAAGCAAAACAAACAGAAGTAGAAAGTGGTGTATATCGGAAAATTTCAATCTTGTGAAAAATTTAAATATATCTACAAATGCACAAAGACTAAAATGAGGAATACTAAGTCGTTAATAATCACTATCTTGGGTAGAGACGTTATAGATTGTGTTAAAATTCTCACCAATTTTCTAAAATGAACCTGTGTCATTATAAACAGAAAACAGAAACATGCCATGTAACACCTAAGGGGAATTAGGGCACAGGGTGAAATTCCTTACGTTGAGGAGTTCTGCCTCCTTGTTTGACACTTCATAATCATACCTCAAAATCACGCATGAACACACAGTCTGCAAGACTTTGAACATCTTTAGACCACTGTGGTTTCTGATTGTAGATAAGCTGGACACAGAAGACCCCATATCTTTGACTTCTAAATTACTGAAACCTTTAATTCTGTTGAGATGTAGCTACACCTGACCCATTTGTATAATACAGTAAAGACAAGTGAGACCCAACCTTGTTGAAACGAATTCAAATGTTTATTACTTCATCGCTGAATGGAACCAGTACAACCCATGTGCCTTGATTTATAAGGCATGTCAGAACTTCTACAGCAAGTAAATTGGGAAAGGGGAAACGGCAGAATTGGGGTAAGAAGGACTAGCCAAGCTATGGTAATGAACAGGCCGAGTGTCAATGTCCAACAGGGGGCCGGATACTCAGGATCACTGTGAGGGTATCCAAGAATTCTAATCTGATGGAACTCGGCAGTGGCACGTGGTGGTTTCATAGCCTGGTTTTTTAATGTCTCGAGAATAGAGATGTATTTACCTTAGTTAATGGCAGGAGTCGGAGGGATAAGATGGTGTTATAGGGATAAAAGGTGTAAGGAAGTCAGGGAACCCTCTTAGTGGCTGTATAGCTGTGCCTCACAGAGACCAGAACAGCATTTAAAAACTAGAAGCTGCTTTAGAATACAATGCAGCTTGGGTTGTCCGATGAGACCCTGGGCACCCATCAACCTGACTGTAATGCTCTGTCCTTTTTACGCTTAGCCTGTGTTTTCACTGTTCTTGCCTTTTACTGATAACTTCATGTGTTCTTCTTTTTGTCTCATGGTTTCTGCTCACTAATGGCTTCATGGTTTCTACTTTCTGGGTCTTTCCAACTTCTGTCCCTGCTACCGACAGCAGGGGGTCTCCAGAGACTTAAACTCTCCAACATAGAAGGTCTTATTTGTGCTGTTGCTTACCTTTTTCCTCATTGGGTAGAGCTCTCCTGCCCGATTACTTCATAGAACACTGATAGGCCTGAAACGGGCTGCTCTTGGCTGAGACATGCAAATGTGGTAGAATCAGCTGAGTGCAGGAGGTGGAAGCTGCGGCTAGCTTTTCTCAGAATGGACAGTGGGCATTCTAGGAATTGAGAGTATGAGAGATTCCTCCCTGTTGCACAGAGTCCATCCAATTTGAGACAGACACTAGCCAGAGGTTAGAGTAAGACAGGGATCTGCCCTTAGAGAAATGAAAGCTGGTGAGGTTGTGGGAATCATAGTCCCATGAGGGAAACTGAGTCAGATGCCAGACAGGGCACATGTGGCAGAGAATGGGAAAAGAGTACTGTGTAACGCACACTCCAATGTCTATGGCTTATCCCAGCCATCTTGGATTTCAGACTTGGGACAGTATGACAAATAGTAGTAGATTTATTAATGGGCTTCCTATCACAACAAGTCTTGGTCAAGTTTAGCTTAGAACTGAGCCATATTGAACCAACACACTGGATACTTCTGGTCCTCTGTTGAAATTCCACAGATGATTTCACAATATCTAGGGAGGGAATTTTGCCTCTCTGAAGAGTATATTCTTTAGCTAACAGTGGGTTAGGAAATACTTTCTGAACTTTTGACTTCGGGACTCTGAATTTAAAGTCAACACAAATTCTTCCATTCCTATTCTGAATGGGCATTACAGTAATTTTTTTTTCTTTAACATGTGTACTCGTTTCCTGTGGCTGCTATAACAAATTACCACAAATTTGGATGGTTAAAAACAATAGAAATTTGGGGCACCTGGGTGGCTCAGTCGCTTGAGCATCTGCCTTCCGCTCAGGTCATGATCCCTGGGTCCTGGGATCAAGCCCAGCATTGGGATCCCTGCTCAGCAGGGAGTCTGCTTCTCCCTCTCCCTCTGCCCCTGCTTGTGTTTTCTCTCTCTCTCTAAAATAAATAAGTAAAATCTTAAAAAAAAAAAAAAAAAGAAATTCATTCTCTCACAGTCCTGGAGGCTTGAAGCCCCAAATCAAGACATTGGCAGGACCATGCTCCCTCTGAAGGCTTTAGAGAAGAATCCTTTCTTGCCTCTTCCTAGCTCCTGATGGTTGCCAGCAGTCCTTGGTGCTCCTTGGTACATGTGAAGCACTAACTATAATCATTACTAAAGGCTACAACAACTGGCCCAAGTTGCTCATATCAGGCCTTTTAGTTCATGAAGTCCACACTGATTTCTATTGGAACTTTCTAGAGCAAGAAGGCCCTCCCACGTAGGAAGCACCCAAAGACCTTTTCTCACCAGCCACATGAGAGACAAATTCCCCAAAGGGCAAACCAAAGAGCATTCTCATATCAGCCAGACATTTTAACCTAGAAGTTACAAACTGGCGGATCCCATGCCAGATTCTGCCCCTCATGAGTTTTCCTTGGCCTCAACATTTTTAAAAATTTGGAATTTGTTGCCCACATTAAAAATCCAAAGATGTTCTTTAAAAACCCAAATTTCTGAGTTGAAAAAATCAGAAGACCAGGCAATATTATGCCTAAATTTTCCTATGACTAGAGTGTCCATATACCCTATTTTACAAACTGGAACACTTTTGAGAGTGAGAGGAGTTTCTGTTAATAATTATGCCTGAACAACAGGCATTAAGTGAAACTGCTTGAAGCAAATAGGGATATGTGGTTGGTCACCCTACCCATTACCTCAATGTTCTGGAGCTAAGTAGAAATGAATGCCTGCCTTCTGGCTCTCTGAGCCCCTACCTCCAGGGTTTTGAATTTTCAATCTCCATTTTAATACCTTTGTATATCATGCCTAGTAATTGGCCCTTCGTCACCACAATCAAACATCTCTGACCTGGGCTTCTATCATCTTCCTTCTCTAAGAAGGAAAGAGTGTGGGGTGAGTCATCAATCAATGCATATTCTGGACTTCATTCACAAGCTATCAGGGATTCTTATAGAATTTCCAACAGCATAGTAACACCTATGTAATGTCATTAATACTTTGTCATCACCCAGTGTCATTAATTAGTCCTTCTCTGCATCTATAGGGCATATATCATTGGGTTATGGCATATATGTCACAATAATCTATAGACATTGTAAGATTCTTGACGTACCCTCTGAATCATGAAAGGATTGGTTTAAGAGGAACATAAAATAATTCCTTGAAAATTCTGAATTTTTTTTTTAAAGATTTTATTTATTTATTTGAGAGAGAGAGAGAGTGAGAGAGAGAGCGCAAGAGGGGGTAGGGTTAGAGGGAGAAGCAGACTCCCCGCCGAGCAGGGAGCCTGAGGTGGGACTTGATTCCGGGACTCCGGGATCATGACCTGAGCCGAAGGCAGGTGCTTAACCAACTGAGCCACCCAGGCGCCCTTTTTTTTTTTTTTTTAAGATTTTTTATTTATTTGTGTGAGAGAGAATGAGAGACAGAGAGCATGAGAGGGAGGAGGGTCAGAGGGAGAAGCAGACTCCCTGCTGAGCAGGGAGCCCGATGTGGGACTCGATCCCGGGACTCCAGGATCATGACCTGAGCCGAAGGCAGTCGCTTAACCAACTGAGCCACCCAGGTGCCCCGAAAATTCTGAATTTTTAAGGAATCCCCATCCAATGAATGGATTATGTTCCAAAAGTTTGCTTGTAAGTTTAGCATAACGAATAAAAAGACATATTGCTATAAAACAATGCGGTCGCCTCTCCACCCCATACACATATACACCCCAAGTAAAATGGACTATATACATTATAAAATAAATACACTATAGTATATAGTATATCTATAGTATAAAATAAATACACTAGTATATTAGTACACTGGGTACTAATCTATCCCTGGGTGTTAGTAGTTTGAATTCTGTATGTAAGAGGAAGTATCTTCTAAGTATTCTTTTTTTATTATATTTGTAAGTACTCACTCTTTAGAAATTCTTGAACCAAGGCCAGTGGTGAGAGAAGTAATTTACTGAGGGGGTTTCTCTTCTTCTGCTCATTTGCATGTGCAAAATGTTTATTCATATAATATTTGTAAAATAAGCACAATACATATAATAAATGTCAAAGTTCTCTATTACCTAGAATATTTGATATACAGAAATATACGTAATACAGAAATATAGAGAAAACGTCATTCCTTGATCAAAGTAGATTATTTGAAACTTACAGTGTGGGATAGCACTATTTAGAGCTGGTGGGTGAGTTGGAAAGAGTCCTGCTTGAGGAGACAGGTGACCTTGCTCTGAGTTCAATCTCTGCTATTAACTGTGCAACTTTGGGTAAAATAGCTTACCCTCATTGAGATACAGTTTATCAGAAATCTGGATAAAAGTGATAACAGTAATTCATATTTCTCAGAC
This sequence comes from Phoca vitulina, assembly GCF_004348235.1. Taxonomy (NCBI): domain Eukaryota; kingdom Metazoa; phylum Chordata; class Mammalia; order Carnivora; family Phocidae; genus Phoca; species Phoca vitulina. The sequence continues at coordinate 23,544,517 of NW_022589705.1, forward strand.
TTGTTTTGAAGATAAATTGAGATAACATATGTGATAGAGCTTCACATACTGTGAAATGCTGTGAAAGAATAATAGAAAATAAATGAACACTTATTAAGCTCTTATTATGAACCAAGAACTGTGATGGAATTGCTATTATTAACTAGCTACCAATACTAATTGCAGGGGCAGCAGTGGTATCCTTCCAATTGCCACTCTACATCTTCCTCTGTTAGATGCAAATGAAGAGACCAGAGCATCCCTTCCACTCTGAGCAGAAACCAATCAGTCTCCTCCTACTGAAAATACTCACAGAGCAGCAGGCTTGTAAACATCCTGCCTTCTGATTTTAATGACAATATTACAATGGAGATGATGCCACATCCTGGCCTACACCCCAGAGTAGGAGTGATATTGACTCATTGCAACTTGTGAATATTATGAAGAAGAAATATCTTCTTAAAGAGTTAGAAAATGGCAACATTCAGCCAAACTTGGACTTCATATGTCTATGGGGCAGGAGAAGGAAATGGTCTTGGGTCAAACTAGAACCCATTAATGGTACTGTTATTTGATTCCTAGAACTTAAATGGTGTTACCTTGTGTGTTGGTTTGCTACAGATGCCGTAACAAAGTACCACAGACTGGGTGGCTTAACAAAAATTTATTTTTTCACAATTCTGGAAGCTAAAAGTCTAAGATCAAGGTCTTGGTGTGGTTGGTTTCTTCTGAGGCCTCTTTCAGCTTATAGATAGCTGTCTTCTCCCTGTGTCTTCACATGGTCTCCCTGGGTGTCTTTACATGGTCTGTGTGTCTATGCCCTAATCTTCTATTCCTTCTTCTTCTTCTTCTTCTTCTTTTTTTTTTTTTTTGACTTATTTATCTATTTGAGAGAGAGAGAGAGAGTGAGCATTTGAGAGCGGGGTGAAGGGCAGAGGGAGAGAGAGAATCCTGAGGCAGACTCTCCTCTGAGTGTGGAGCCTGATGCGGGGCTTGATCCCAGGACCCTGAGATCATGGCCTGAGCCAAAATCAAGAGTCGACCACTTAACCAACTTAGCCACCCAGGCACCCTCTAATCTTCTCTTCTTATTGGAACATCAGTCATATTGTATTAGAGCCCACACTAATTCCTCATTTTAACTTAGTACCTTTTTAAAGACCCTATCTCCAAATACAGTCACTTTCTGAGGTATGAGGGGTTAGAACTTCAACATATGAATTTTGAGGGAACACAACTCAGCCCATAACATGTTGTAAGATAAATCAGTGATCTATTTTGTTCTCAAGAAATTTTCCCTGTGCTATGCCCTTTATCTTTTCCTTCTCCCCACAGTCTTGTCCAACCCCCACTACCAAAACCACCTAGCCCCTTCAGTTTCATAGCACTTCAAACACTAATTCATGAATATAACATTGCTATTGACATTGGCAGCTCCATTTCACTGACTTGGTGTTCCAGAAAAGCTTGTGTAGATTAAAATACCAGTTCTCCATGAAACATCTTCAAGGAGTCCTTCTAAAAGCCATTGTTCCTTGACCCACATTCTATGCTTCTACTCATTTTAGTATCTAAGTTAACTCCAAGGTCTATATCAAGACCTCTTGTCTACCGGTCTACTCATTTCCTTAGATTCTGGTTTCTTGATAAGCTTCTTTTATCTTTTAGTCATTTTTCCAGAATGGAACTCTCTTTTTTTCTCTCTTGATTCTTAGTCATTACCCAGAAGGAAATCATTAGAAGTTGGCTTGATCTTGTTCATTCCAACTAAGCGTATTTGTCTTCATCTATTCACACGAGAGATGCGTGTTTCACCTTGTAGCGCGACTCAGGCTAACTCCTAGGCAAGGCAACTTACAGTCTGGATGGCTTGTTTGCCACTCCATTTGTTCTCCACCCTGAATATACTAGGCTGATGGTTTCAGTGATGTTACATAACAGGGATTTCATCAGCTTTCTGGCTAGTAACATATATGGTTATGTTTGTGACCTCATATACTCTAGGACCATGTAGCTCTCAGACAAAATTTAATTACACTGATGAGCATCCTAAATTGAATATGTCATCAAGCATAATAACAATGTCAAATCTATCACTGGCAAAGGATATCAGTCCATCAGTGATAATCAATTAATATTTTCTAAGGTCTTCGAAACAGAAGCGTTTATAGACATTTCCAGACACCAGTAAGAGTTAATAGGATTATTAACACATAGGACTAGTTTTTCCCTATATTTTCTTCCTTCTAATTTAAGCCCCAGCTATTGAGATAGTTTCAAAATAAAATAGTTTATTTTTTTTAAGATTTTATTTATTTATCAGAGAGAGAGAGAGAGCACAAGCAGGGAGAGAGGCAGGCAGAGGGAGAAGCAGGCTCCCAATGAGCAAGGAGCCGATGCAGGACTCAATCCCAGGACCCTGGGATCATGACTTGAGCAGAAGGCAGACACTTAGCAGACTGAACCTCCCAGGCATCCCAGAATAAAATAGTTTAAGTCCAGGTACCTAAATGACGAGATAATAATAGTTCTTCTGATGCTATAGAATGCAACCTCCTCTTGAATAAACTTGAAAGGAGACTTTGCTGAAACAGGTTTGTAAAACTAAGTTTTTTCAACTTTTACAAGCAGCCACTTCCCAATCCTCTGGCAAGCAAGCCACAGGCAGCCTCCCCTATATAAATATGCAGTTAGAAAGATAAACACTCATTAAAGTCCCTAGTGGTAGCATTGTTTCTCAGAGTTCAGCAATATTTGTTCAGTAAGTAGATAAAGAAAGAGATTAGCAATGTTTCCATTGGGCTTTACTCCTTCCTAAAGCCAACCAGCCTTCTCCCTAGGAGAAAGACAGTAATCTGTGTGTGTGTTCCAGAATGTCTCAGGACAACTTTCTACTTCAAGAGCAAACCAAACTCCTCATTGGGTACATGCTAAGCCATTCATTTTTTTAGGGCCATTAATTTTAGTAACTTAACAGGTCAGACCTCCAAAATAATAGCAGTAAATCTGTAGAACAAATTTCCTATTTAAACATGTTAATATAGCTTAAATATTTACACATGAAACTAAAAATGATTTGGGTAGCTGCTCTAATCTCATTTCATAGACTTACAGACTTTCTAAGAGCTTGATCTATCAGTTAGTATAGAAAGAGCTCTGGTCTTAGTTCCAGCTGAATTAGGCCAAGGACTAACTGTATGATCTCTGAGAAAGCTGGGCTAGGCTTTCCTTATAAAATAAAGGAGAATGGAGTAGATGAGCTCTAATATCCTTCTAACTCTGAAAATTTATCATACGCTCTTGGGAAAAACGGATCTCATCTTCCTATCTCATAATGTTTTGGTGAGATCAAATGACAGGATGTACTCCAAAGCATCGTGTTGACCATGGAATAGAATTCACAGGTGAGGGGTAGCTGTATTTGCTTTCTTAAGTCAGCATTTGGCAGAATAAATGAAAGAAAAACAATAGCAGAAAATGTTTGCCCCTCCACTTTAAAGAAGGAAGGAAATAATTTTAGATTCTAGAGTTATTTATGGCTCTTTCAGATAGAGATTGGGTGAAATAATTAAATTTGTCATGTGTTAATATGCTGGTTCTAAGCAGGTAATATAAAATCTTTGTCAAACAAAGCAATACGGTTCTTATCTGATTAAAATTTTCAAAATGTTAACAAACTAATCTTTTCAGAAGAGAAATCTAATATTTAGGCATATGTTATTTTCTTTAAACTTTTTCATTTGTTGATTAATTTCAAGTACTTTTCCACCATCTGGGGACACAATGGTGAAAAAAACAGGCAGAGTCCCTTCCACCAGGGAGCTTAACTTCTGACACTAGTGAGGGAAAATAAAAATACATGTAAATAAGCTAATAACTATCCCAAATCAGTAGAGGGCTAAGTGCCATAGTAACATTTAAAACAGAGTAAGAAAGATGGGGGAGTATCAAAGAGGGGAAATGCTGTTTTCTATGGACTGGCCAGGGAATACGTCAATGATACAGAATAACAGGAGACTGGGAAGGAACAAAGAGGAAGTCATGTAGAGACAGTCCAGGTAGAGGGAACAGTAAAGGCAAAAGCTCTATGCAATAGAGACCTTGGGGTATCTGGGAAACAGCAAGAAGGCCAGAGTGGTAGAGTAAGAATGAGAGGAATGATTCCCCATTATTTTTTCCAAGGAAAGAGTGATCAAACTTATCTTTATCTTAACATCTACTTTAAGTCCAGCAGAAACTTTTTTTAAAGAAAGACTTTATGTATGTATGTATGTATGTATGTATGTATGTATTTGAGAAAAAGAGAGAGTGCACTCACAAGCAGGGCAGGGGCGCCAGAGGGAGAGAATCTCAAGCGGACTTACCGCTGAACGCATAGCCTGACATGGGGCTCGAGGCAGGGCTCGATCCCAGGACCCCAAGATCATGACCTGAGCCGAAATCAAGAGTCGGACACTTAACCAACTGAGCCACCCAGGCACCCCAAGTCCAGCAGAAACTCTTCATTGAACTTCTTTTGTTTTGTGCCTCAGTTTTTCATTTGTAAACTGGGGATAATAATAGTACCTCATAGGCTTGTGAGAACTAAATGACTTACTAAATATAAAGAATAATTAAGACAGTATCCACAACAGAGTAGACCATGGAGGGCTAGTTTTTATTACTATCATCATCACCTCTTTATTCACAACAACATCAATAATTCAATTTTTTAAGCCAATAGTATTATTTTGTGCCAACCATTAATTATTGGGAGAGTTTCCCTACACGTGTTCTTAGGACATTAGGTAAGGTCCTGGTATGTGATGACTCAAGCTCAGAGGTTCATGTCATCAAATGTCTTACAGAGAACTTACAATAACATGGAAAAGAACTGGGGTTTGAGATTTATATGTTAATTTAGGCATAAAATGAATATGATATATGCATATACTCACTTGAGTTTTTCTTTATTTTTTTTCAGTCAATCTTAGTTTCCTCTCCTGATGGCAACACAGAATTCTTGGATGTTTGCAATCTCTTTCACATTCATTTCCAGCATGTGGTCTGAATTGATTCCTTGTTTCTCAATTACAACCATCATAGAATCAAGATTAATAACCTGCTTGGTGAGTTTTGTACACTTTGGAATCTGGAGCCTTTGTACTCATTGTGGCCTGTCGGGCTCTCTGTGGTTCTTTCTAAATGCTCCTGCAGTGCAGGTTAAGGACAACAGCAAAGACAGGGAAGCTGCCTGCCTTTGGACCTTCCCTACCTGCTTCCATGATTTCTTCTCTTCTCCCAGGGATGTAATCATTGTTGAGGAGAGTCTGGAAGTGGATTTAAAGTTCATTAATGTAACCCCTGTGCTTAGAACAATGCCTGGCATATTGGAGGTACTCAAGAAGTATTTGTGGAATAATTAAACATATGATAGGTCTGGTGGACCATGTTGCACTCTACTAAACAGACTGTCACTGAAGCATGATGGAGAGGTAGAGCACCTGTCTACTGTACTATCCTGTGGGGCTGGACTCCCATCTCCACCTGCCGCATGGAGCATCTGCCTATTATCATCAGGCCCTTCAACTCAAGGCACAGGGTACCCGGGGCAGGTTTTACTTTTCATGGCCATTGCACTTGGTTTCACTAGTTCCAAGAGGTTGAGCAGAGCTTATGAAGAAAGAAAGAAAGAAAAGAAAGAAAGAAAGAAAGAAAGAAAGAAAGAAAGAAAGAA
>NW_022589705.1:23550221-23824724 GCF_004348235.1 Phoca vitulina
AAGAAAAGAAAGAAAGAAAGAAAGAAAGAAAGAAAGAAAGAAAGAAATTAGAAAGAAAGAAAGAGGCATCCTGGAAAGATTTTTATTCCTGGGCTCACTGGTCATTCCCTCAACATTCCTCCAGAAAATACTTAGTAGCAGCCCCTTCTGTATTGAACATAGGCCAAAGTAACATAATACTGTAGACCTGTATAGTATAATTAGTAGAAAAAATACAACCAAATAAAATACTTCATGAGAATCACAAGTGGCACAAAAATAGGATTCTATATACCATATAATGTCAAATAGGATGATTGGTTTTCAGTGAGGAGAACAGGAAAGCTTCAGAGAAGAGGTGGTATTCTCTTTATCATGGAAGGAATGAAGAACATTTCAATAGGCAGAGTGGTTATGTGTTATTAATAAATACTATAGTTATAAAATAGCAATATTACACCATCTGTCAGAAAGTTTCATTATTAATCCATATTAATCCAAATATGTCTCTGACTTTTTGTCTGTGATTCCTTGTGCTCCAAAACTGTGATTCTGAGCCACTTTAACCAAGAAACCCTTACAGGTAAGAACAAGTCAGTTTATAAGGTCATGTGCTGGGACACTATTATAGGATTTGGTGGAGGTATTGCCCTTTCTTCCTTCTTTTCTTTACTACACACATGAGAGATCTGTCCCAGATGACAGATTTCTGATGTTCATTCTTTCTCAGTTAATAATTGTATTTATTTTATTGCAAAAAATGAATTACCATCTTTCTCTGAGAATGCTTTCAAGTATTCTATTTCTCCCGACTAATGATGAAAAGTGGAGACTATGACAGGTGTTTAATATATTTGAGAAAGATTTAAAGGAAGGATGAGATTGAGGGATTTTTTTTTTTCAAATTCCCTTCCTATAATTTTGCTCATTTATTCAGCAACTATTCATGAAGTGCCTGCTTTGTCTTAGCCTAGACGACAGAAAGAGTATTCCTGGTAGAGTTGTTAAGTGTTACTAATTTATACTCTAACTATTCAATAGAAATGCTGTACTTTTTTCATATATGATGTGTGATCCAACATCTAGATAAAGGCTTTAATTTTGGTTGTTCGTTTCCCCAACAGCGTTGATGAGTCCCATTACTCAAGGAGCATTTAATGGTAAGAAGCAAGAAGCATAGTCGGGGGACATGCATTCAACTAGTATTTACTGAGCCAGGTACTATATATAAAATTTAATGTTATGAGTAGTTTAGTTTTCTGAAAATGACAATCAGTCGAAGATAGAAGAAAGGGGGTCAGTTTTAAAGTTGAGCACAACATGTATTTTTGTTCTGAAAGGGACAAGGAAGGTGTGGGAAGAAGGCAGACAAAGCAAGTGGAAGATCAGTTTGCCCATAGGGAGAAATTCAGTGCCCACCAAAGAAATGTCCATTTAAACAAGAACAGAGGATCTGCTACCTGCTGGACGATACAAAAAGTGACTTGTGCCTAAGGTTCGCTCCGCCTGTCGCGCCGCAAGCCGCACACGGTGGCTAACACCTCCTGCAATGTTGGGGACAGCCTGCCCGCTGGGGCGCCGCTGACAACCCGCGCTCCGCGTGCTGGAGCCGGCAGCCGCCCCCACCTGCGGCAGGGCGCCGGAGCCCCGCCCCCCCGGGCCCGCGGGCCAATGGGCTGGGCCCCAGGGGGCGGGCCGCGGCCGGGCGGGCGGTGCGAGGCCTGGGGGGCGGAGCGAGCGGGGCGGCGTGGTGGTGGCCGTAGCTGCTGGGGCGGCGGCGGCGGCGGCGGCTTGGCCCGGCGTCCGCGGGCCGTGGGGGATGGGGGCGGCGAGCTCCAGCCCTCGGCGGAGGCGGCGGCGGCCGTGAGTGTTGGGCGGGCGTCCGCGTCCGAGACGCGGGATGGAGCGCCGCGGTGAGTGTGGGGCGGCGGCGCTCGTTTCGGCCGCGGCGGCTGGGGCTCGGGGCTGGGGTCGTCGGCGATGCGGCTGTCCAGTTGCGGTCCAGGGTGTGGGTGGCCCATGCGGCGGCCCCGAGCGGAGGCGGCTGCGGGCTGCGCTGAGGGTCGGGCTCGTGTCCTCTGTGCTGCTGGTCCTCTGGGAGGGGTCCGACGGGGCGAACGGCGCCCCGGGTGCGGTGGGAGCGGAGGAACCGGGAAGGGCGCGAGCATTCGCTGCGCGGACACTTTGGACCCCGGATGGGTGTCCTGAATTAGGCGACGCCGCGCGGCCGCGGGGGAAAGGCTCGCCCGGCGGACTTTCATCCCATTCCAGGTTCTCCCGCCGAGCGTCCTGCAGTCCCTCTCCCTTTTCTGGCCACACGCCCTCAGCGCCTCCGTGCACAGTTCGGGGTTTCCTTTACCCCCTTACCCTATTGGTTTCCTTCACTGGGACTTAACGTTCGTCTTCCTCGCTTGGTATCTTTTTGGAAGTTTGGTGGTGTTTTCTGAAATTTCAGTCTGACAACTGGCAAGGATGAGATAAAATAACAGACATCTCGTGTTCCATATCTACCTTTTCTTATCACACTTCACGTCATCTAGGCCCAGGCTGTTTATTATTTGGAGAGGTGGGGGAAGAACTGAAGGTAGAAAAACACTCTCCCTTTCTGAGTGCCCCCACTCAAGCTTCTCTGTCACTCTCTCCACATGACTCCCCTCTCCCTACTCCTCTTTTCCCCCAGTAACTGGCCCTTCACCTCCACCCCCTCCGTCCACCTTTTCCCAAGCCTTGGCTCTAGGACAAGTCCTGTGCTTTGCAAAATGGAATTGACAGGCGGGGGCTTGGAGCTACTAGGAAGACAACGTATCCCTGTGAGTTTGTTTGTTTCCCTGGATGTCCCAGGACCCTATCATGGAAACTTGGTGCTGAGGGCGGTCTTCCTTTGGCCAGAAGAGTAGCCAGGGGCTCTCCTTGTCTTTGAGCCCATCTGAAATGTCCAGGGTCTATCTCGCTTTTTCACCACCACCACTCTTTACAGACAAGGGTGAGGTGTTTTTTGTTTATTTGTTTTTGGTTTTTGTTTTTACCACTACCCCTCTGTACATTGGGGTTTGGGGATTTTTTTGATGTCCTCAGTCTTCTAATATTGGATATTTGGGGAGTATTAAGTGTTTGGTGAAAGTTCCAGGACACTGGTGGAGCCAAAATTGCCATCAAGCTTTTTGTTCCTCATTTCTCTTTTCCTTTCCTCTTTTAGTGGGAATTAGCTTTGCATCTTCATTCCGTTTGGGAAAGGGGTTTTCTCTTCAGAAAAAAGAATTCATGAGTAAAGAAGTCAGAACAAATTATGAGAATCTTGGAGATTTAGATTCCTTTCTTCAGAGATTTCTTTAGGCAGTTTGCCAGAAATGCATAATTAGAAATGCTTCCTGATTGTAGGAACAGAGCAAGTGAGGAGCCCTGACACTTAAAATTCATTAGCTTTATGGTACAAATAGCTCTGGTCTCCTGATTCTGAGAAGGGTTTGAGAGTGAACTTGAAGGAAAGTAAGGTAGGCCTGGGTAGAAAATGTTTCAGTCCCCAAATTGGTAAGAAATAGAACTTTGGCTGAGATGAAGAAAGCACTGTTCAGCAAATCGGTGGTGGCTGGTCGTTCCTACTCTGCCCATCTGCCTAAAATAGAACATCCACCTAAATTATCGGTGCCTTCACTTCCCAGCTGTAGAAGCCCTTGACCTAGGAATGTGGGCTTCTACAACCACTGCTGTTGGTCCCAGGAGTCAGCACTATGTTGAACAAAGCTCACACCCAGAAGGCCCCCTGGAAGGATTTGCATTCCTGTGCCATTGGTGATTCATTCAGCAGTCACCCTGATACTTTAGTTTCATCCCACTGTATGTTAGACAGGGTCCTGTGGAAACTTTCATAGGTAGTTACAAATTGATAGGGCCCAAGGCATAATATATTGGGTTACCCAGGAAAGCATATTGAATGTCCTATAGGAAAGTAGAGGGATGATTTATTTTCAGTGGAGGGAATGAAATGAAAAGACTTCTTGGAAGAAATGATGTTTTGTGTGAGATTGAAATTAAGAGAATAATTTCAGTAAGCACAGAAGGCAGAAAGGCCCTTCTGGACAGAATTGCTGGTTATCTGTAATGCATACCAGGATGTTACTGATCAGCTTCCGTGATTCTGCTTTGAAGGCTATTTTGTTTGTTTTTCGTTTCCTACCTCAGCTCCAGATGATGATGAGCCACAGTACATAAGAACACATGGATGTGTAAAGAAACAAGGAGGTTTAAAAGGAAAGTCAGGAACACGTTTTGGTATATGAGGATTTTTGTGGAGTGTTTACCCTTCCTTCTTTATCTTTATTATTACTCTGATAAGCAAAATAGCCTTTTGCTTATACTGCCTCCTTAGATAAGAATTTTTCTTTTTCTTAGAAAATGTTTCAATATTTGTCATTGGGAAAGTTTTCAAATACCATAGTCTTCCTTCCCAAGAAAGAAGATGGAAAGTAGTTTGAAAAGTATTAAGGAAAGGAGTCAGTTGAGTTTGAAGGACTATTCAAATGTAACATTCTGTAATTTTATAATTTATTTATCTAATATTTATTGAGCACTAGCATGCTATCAGATTTTTATACACTTTGAGTGAGTTTTGACAAACGTGTACACCCATGTAATCACCTCTGTAAATCAAGATCTTAGAACATTGCCATCACTCCAAAAAGTTCCCTCGTGCTCATTTGGAACTCCCCCACCATCATACCACAACCCCTGTCCCCAGGCAACGATTCATGCTTTTTGTTACTAAAGATTAGGTTCATCATCTTCTAGAATTAATGTAAATGAAATTATACAGTATGTATTCATTTGTGCCTGGCTTCTTTCATTTAACATAATGCTTTTGAGATTCACCCATGGTTTTTGCTATCTCGTGGATATCTATTGTTAAATAGTATTCCATTTTAAGGCTATGTCACAATTTGTTTATGCATTCATCTGTTGATGGACCTTTGGTTTTTCTCCAGTTTTTGACTATCATGAAAAAAAGTTGCTGTGTACATTTATGTACAAGTTTTTGGATGAACATATGTTTTCATTTCTGCTGGGTTGTATGGTAAATGTATGTTTAATTGTATAAGAAGCTGCCAGCCTGTTTTCCAAAGGGGTACTTCATGTAGCAGCAATGTGTGAGAGTTTTAGTTGCTCTACATCCTACCCAAAATTTGATATTTAATTCAAGCTAAAATTAGGAATTCTCATAAATATTTAGTGGTATCTCATTGTGGTTTAAATTTGCATTTCCCTGATACTAATGATGTTGAACACTATTACATGTGCTTATTGCCCATTTGTGTATCTTCTTTTGCAAAGTTTCTGTTCAAATATTTTACTCATTAATTTATTGGGTTGTTTGTTTCTTATTGAGCTGTAACAGTTCTTGATATAATTTGGATACAATTCCTTTGTCAGATATTTTCTCCCAATTTGTGGCTTGTCTTTCATTTCTTAAGTTGTTTTTCAAAGAGCAGAGATTCTAAATATTGATGATGTCCAGTTTACCAATGTTTTCTTTTGTGGTTCTTGCTTCTTGTGTCTGTTTGAGAAACTGTTCCCTAGATTTTCTCCCATGTTTTCTTGAAAGTGAGGGATTCTCGAACTTTTTCTTAAAGGACTAGATTATAAATATTTTAGGCTTCTAGACTATAGCACCTCAACTATTCAACTCTGCTGTTGTAGTTCAAAAGCAATTATTGACAATACATAAACATTTAGGAATGGCTGTGTTTCCCCCCAAACTTTTATTTATAAAAGAAGGCAGCTGCCCCCTCTGAATCCTGAATTTAAAAGTCTGATAGATTTAGATTGTATGTTTAGGTCTATGATACATGTTGAGTTTAATTTAAGGTATGCTGTGAAGTAAGAGTCCAGGATCATTTGTTTTTCATATGGATATCAACTTATTTCCCCATCATTTACTGAAGAGACTATCTTTTCCCCCATTGAATTACTTTGACACCTCTTGAAAATCAGTTGACTGTATATATGTGGTTCTGTTTCTGGACTCTATTCTATTATGTTGATGCGTGTCTCTAAATCAATGTCATGCTATTTTGATTACTGTAGCTCTGTAGTTAAGTTTTGAAATCAGGCATGTAAGTCCTCAAACTGTTCTTTTTCAAAATTGTTTTGACTGTTCCAGTTCTTTCCCATAATCATATATATTTTACACTCAGCCTGTCAATTTCTACAAAAAAGCCAGGAGGAATGTTGTTTAGGATTACTTCAAACTGTTGATCAATTTGAGAGAAATAAAAGTTCTAACAGTATTGAGTCTTCCAGTCCATGAACATGGTATACTTGTTGATTTATTCACTTCTTTAATTTCTTGCATTAGTGTTTTGTAGTTTTAAATTTAAGATCTTGTATGTGTTTTATTAAATTTATTCCTAAAAAATCTTGTTTTTTGATGTTATTGTAAATGGTATTAGTTTCTAAAATTTTATTGTCCAATTGTTTGTTGCTAGTATATAGAAATAAAATTGAAGTATACTGACTTTATATTCTGTGACCTTATAATATTCATTTATTAGTTGTAGTAGCTTATTTATAGGTTCCTTAGGATTTTCTAGGTATACAAACATGTCCACTTGGAATAAAGTGTTTTACTTTTTCCTTTTCAATCTAAATGTGTTTTATTTTTTGTCTTGTTCTATTGTAGTGGCAGAGACCTTCAGTAACAATATGAATCCTTATCTTAAGAGGAAAACATGGCCCTTCATCATGATGCTAGCTGTAGATTTTTTGTAGATGCCTTTTATCAGGTTGAAATTATTTTCTGTGCTGACTGCTTTAATCATGAATTGATGTGGAATTTTGTCAGATGGTTTTTCTCTATTGAATATTAAAGTAAGCTTGCATTCCTGGGACAAACCCTTCTTGGTCATAATGTATTATCCTTTTTTATATATTATTGGATTTGACTTACTAAGACTGCGTTAAGAAATTTTGCCTAAAGTTTTCTTTTAATGTCTTTGTCTGATTTTGTTATCAGGGTGATGTTGATTTCATAGAATGAGTTGGGAAGTGTTCCTGCCTCCTCTATTTTCTGAGAGTTTTTGTAGGATTATTTTATCTGGTTCAATAGCATTCATCATTAAGCCCATCTGGGTCTGCAGTTTTCTTTGTAGACATTTTAAATTATAAATTCAATTTCTTTAATACATGTAAGGCTATTTAGGTTTTCTATTTCTTGTGTTAGGTTTGGTCATTTGTATCTTTCTAGGAATTTTCCCCATTTCATCTGAGTTGTTGAACTGGCAAAGTTTTGGTAACATTTCTGTTACCCTTTTAATATCTGTAGGGTCTGTACTGATATTTCTTGTTTCATTCATGATTTTAGTAATTTGCATTTTCTCCCTTTTTAATCAGTCTGGCTAAATATTTATCTATTTAATTGCTCTTTCCAAAAAACCGGCTATTAGTTACATTCATTTTTCTCTGTTGTCTGTTTTCTGTATCTGTTTCTACTCTTACCATTATTTCCTTTCTCTTACTTACCCTGTTTAATTTGCTTTTCATTTTCTAGCTTCTTAAAGTGGAAGCTTAGATCATTGATTTTAGAACTTTATTTTTAAAAACATCTAAAACTGCATATTTACCTAACCACTGCTTTTACTGTGTAACTTACACATTTTGAAATTCTGTGTTTTCATTTTCATTCAGTTCAAAATATTATTATTTAAAAGTATATTTTATAATCTCCAAATATTTGAGGATTTTCCAGTTATTTTTCTGTTATTAACTCCAAATTTAATTTTGGTTGGGTCAGAGAACATACCCTATATGATTTCAAATCCCTTAAATTTATTTTTGTATGGTCCCATATATGGTCTGACTTAGTGAATATTTTATATGCATTTGAATAGAATGTGTACCCTGCTGTTGTTGGGTGGAGTTATCTATAAATGTCTATCAGGTCAAGTTGGTTGATAGTACTGTTCAACTTTTCTATATCCTTACAGATTTTCTGTTATTTGTTCTATCAGTTAATGAAAGAGGATTGTTGAAATCTTAACTATCATTGGGATTGTCTATTTTTCCTCACATTTCTGTCAGTTTTTGCCTCATATATTCTGGAGCTCTTTTTAGGTGCAAACATTTGTAGGATTATGTCTTTATGACTAATTGATTCATTTATCATTATGATATCCTGTCCTGGTAAAACTCCTTGTCTAATATACTAGAGTTACTTCTGCTTTCTTTTGATTTGCATGATGCATCTTTTTTTGTTGTTTTGCTTTCAATCTATCTCGGTCTTTATATTTCAAGTCTGTTTCTTATAGGCAGTATGTGGTTGAGTTTTATTTTTCTATTCAGTCTGATAATCTCTGCCTTTTTATAGGGGTGTTTAGAGTATTTATATTTAATGTAATTATTGCTATCATTGGGCTTAGGTCTATCATCTTGCTGTTTGTTTTTAATTTGTCTCATCTGTTTGGTTTTTTCCTCTGTCTTTTTATTCTTGTCCTGCCTTCTTTTGGATTAATTCCTTAAAATTCCATTTATGTCCTCCATTGGCTTCCTAAAAGTATCTATAAAGATTTTAATATACATTTTTAGCTTTCTCATTATTATTTCTTATTATTACACACCTTCAAATAATATTATGCTACTTCACATATAATGTAAGAACCTTATTGTATAGTTTCATTTCCCTCCTTACTTGGTGCTATTGTCATACATTTTACTTCTGTATATGTTGTGAATGCCACAGCACATCATTATTACTTTTGTTTTAAATATGAATTTTTTAAATTTACAGAATGAGGCTTGTTTTAAACCTTTTTTTTTTTGGGTGAATCTAGAATACTGTATTTGTTAGGTCTGAATTAGATTATACTATTAACACATGCCATTTTGGGACCTCTTCTTCAGTGTTCATTAGGTCTCTCAACTCTGGCTGATGAAAATTTAGAGGTCTTCCAGACCTGTGGGAGCCCTGGAAATTGTTCAGTTACAGCTTCCTGGAAATTCTTTGCCTATCCTTGGTGGAATTTCACCCACACATGTGCGGCTTTGTATTCAGCAAGAGAATTAAGGGATTGCCTGGGCAAATTTCTGGAGCTCATCCTTTGCCTACCTCCTTCCTCTTTGGCACTCTGTCCTACAGATTCCAGCTGCGCCGATCTGCTCTGCTTGTCTTTCTACTTCCTGTGCCATGGTCTAGAATGTGCCTCCAGGCAGAAAGTTGGGGCAGTTGAAGGCCTACATCATTTGTTTGTGATCCCATATCTCAAGGATCATAGTTCTATGCTGTCTATAGTCCAGTTTTGAAAAGAATAGTGGAAGGGCAAGTCTGGTCTCATTTATTCCTGCACTTGATGTATCTAAAAATTTAAGCCTTTTTTAATCTACAGATTTTTTTCCATCTTTTTCCTTGCAATTTATTTAAGAAATTATGTTATTTGCTCTATAAAATGACCCACAGTCTAGATTTTGCTGGGTACATCCTATGATATAATTTAGCATTATTTTTCTATATTGCTTATAAAGTAGTATTTAGGCCTAGAGCAGAGTTTCTCAACCTTGACATTATTTCTCAAACTTGACACTATTTAGGCCTGATAACTGTTAGGAGTGGGGGTATAAAGGTTTAGGGGGGGTGCTCTCCTGTCCACGTAGGATGTTTTAGCAGCATCCCTGTCCTCTACCCACTAGATGTCAGTACAACCCCCTCCCCAGTTGTGACAACCAAAAATGTCTCCAGACATTGTAACAAATGTTTTTAGACCCATGTTCTGTTATGAAAAGTAGGCTACCTAAACTACAGAAACAACTTCAGGAATATGAAAACATCTACCTAGCCAAAATAACAATACTGGCTAGTTAACACTGCCGAGAACACAGGAAAAAGATTTTAACAATAAGCAATTGGAGGCTTTATAGAGTAGCTGATTCAAGAGCATCATTATAGAGGATGTGAGTTTCTGTTTCAGAAGGAAAAAAATAACAGAGACAATGTAAATTGGTAAAAACACAGGTAGTTTATTTTCAATTATATGTTGCTTTCATAAATTTTTTTTCTGCAACTCATTGAACATTTTAAGATGTTGGACTTCTACCATAGGTAGATGGGTTTACTTTTTTTTTTTTTTTTGGTAGCATTTTACAATTTAATTATAAACCAAGAATTTTGAACTTCCAGAAAGATATTATTTGTGTGATATAGAATTACTTAAAACAAAATGCAAATTGGGAGAATTAATAAAATAACCCTTTTAATTTTAAGATGAACTACCATTTTTGCAAATGTTTCCAAGGGTGGAAAAGATGACAGGTAATTAATGTATTTTTTAAAAGATGTAAAAGGATTGGGATTGAGAGACTTCTCAAAATTTCCCTCAGATAACCTTACTTATAAGTTAACTGTCTAACATTCATTGAATACCCACTCTCTGTCAGGTTCTATGCACAATAGTTGTGTTTTGAGATGGTGTTGAGGTAGATCTGGTGGGAAGGGTCTTGAGATTAACCCAGAGCAGATCTGAGGGGCAGACTTTCCTCCCGTGAGCTCCCTGAGGGTTGCCCTGCCCCTACCCTTATTGGCCTTCAGAATTCTTTCCTCTTTCCCCATTAATGTCCTTCAGTTTAGTCATCAGTGGTTTCCATGGTGAGTGTCCATAGTGTATCATTCTCCTCCAGTGGAGTTTGAAGATCTTAGGTGTCTTCATCATTTCTAGTGCTTTTGAACTTAGTATGGTTATGTTTAAGGTTTAATGGATATGTTTTAAAAAATTAAGTCTGCAAAAATAATAGTAGAGCCCAGTAATCAGGGAGCCTGGGGTTCTTATATTTATCTTTTTCATGTAACAACATAGGGGCCTGATTGGCTTCACTTCCTTAGAACTGTGAGAGGTGTCCCTCTTCCCTTTTTCTGTCAGTGGGTAGTCTCTAAATCTCTTTCTCTCTATCACTTCTTTTTATCTCTCTTCTCTTATTAATTCTCTCATCTTATTTTCTTTGCCCGTACTTGTCTCTGCATCTTTGTCTTCTTTTCCTCTCTGCCTTTTTCTCCTCTCCACAGTTGCTTCTCACCTTCTCACATCTTTGTCTCTCTTTCTCCACTTTTTCTCTCCCTCCCTCCTGTGTGCTCCTCACTGTTTCTGTCACACCACCACCTCCTCCCCACATACCCTTTCTTCCCAACAGGACCTTATTTAAGACATTGTCAGTGACATTGTGAGATCCACTTCAACAAGGAGCACAGTCCTCCTTATTAAAGGTAATGGTGGATAAGATAGCACAAAGTAATTAATATTTAAAATAGATGTAAGGAGATGTTTGAGGTTGCATGAGTACCTCAGATTTTTTCCCCTAAGTCTTATGATTTAGTCAGGGTTGCACTGCTCCAGTCCCCTTTTGGCCTAGGGACTCCTGACCTCTCCTCTTACTAGTTTGTTTCCATGCAAGGCACCATCAGTTTCTGCAATGAGAGTCCATGGTGCATTTTTTTTAAGTATGCTTAGAAGGACAGTTTGGTTTTGATATTTCCTGATTATCGGTGACATGTCCTTAGTACCGTGGTGTTTGGGGTTTGAAGGGATAAATTTGTATAGGTTGAGTCTGAAAAATCCAGTGTGCAGCTAAAGTAACCAAAGAGCTGAGCATTTTCATATTTATCTTTTCCAAGTAGCATCCGAGGGACCACATTTGCTTTATTTCACTAACATTGTTTTTCCTGTAAGGGTTCAAAGATGTTCCTCTTCTCTTTGTCAATGAGTATTTTCTCCTATTCTCACTACTTCACTTGTTGGCTCTATCAGGCTCATTATTTTTTTCTGTAAGTAGGTTGTCTCTCCCTTCTCTCTTTTATTTCTCATTCTTATTTCTCATTCCTATTTTCTCTGTCATCACCTTTTCCGACCTTCTTTGGTTTTGCCTCCTCCTATGTCTGCACCCCCATTTTCTTTCTAATTTTCCTCTTCACACTCTCCTGTGTTTCTCTGCTTTCTCCCATGGTGAAAATTTTTCTGTCTCCACCATTACCCACAGTCACCTGACCCATGTGACCTCTGTTTCTCCATCAGTTTTTTCTAAGTGTTCCAACACTGACACAAAGGACATTGCTTGTTCCAGTGTGTAGTATGATATGGAAGCTGACGTGCTTTGGGCCGCTGATTCTTTCCTTAATTATTCCATCCTTCTCAGACATTTTCTCATTGAGTTTTGAGAGAGCAGTTTAAGGAAGTAAAATAGGTCTAAGTGGAAAATATTACCCTCTACAGAGGGGAGTTGAGCCAGGCCTGTGTTACACTTTACCGGTGTGAGGTCCTGTTTTTGTTTTTGTTTTCTTAAAGGCGTTGATGAGGAACAGGCGATCAAAAGAAGTTCCTTGTAAGAAATGTAGATGCTCATCTGAGAAACTCCTGTTAGCCAGATCTAGTCGTCAGGTGACTTGTGCCTAAGGTTCGCTCCGCCTGTCGCGCCGCAAGCCGCACACGGTGGCTAACACCTCCTGCAATGTTGAGGACAGCCTGCCCGCTGGGGCACCGAGGACAACCCGCGCTCCGCGTGCTGGAGCCGGCAGCCGCCCCCACCTGCGGCAGGGCGCCGGAGCCCCGCCCCCCTCGGGCGCGCGGGCCAATGGGCTGGGCCTCAGGGGGCGGGCCGCGGCCGGGCGGGCGGTGCGAGGCCCGGGGGGCGGAGCGAGCGGGGCGGCGTGGTGGTGGCCGTAGCTGCTGGGGCGGCGGCGGCGGCGGCGGCTTGGCCCGGCGTCCGCGGGCCGTGGGGGATGGGGGCGGCGAGCTCCAGCCCTCGGCGGAGGCGGCGGCGGCCGTGAGTGTTGGGCGGGCGTCCGCGTCCGAGACGCGGGATGGAGCGCCGCGGTGAGTGTGGGGGGCGGCGCTCGTTCCGGCCGCGGCGGCTGGGGCTCGGGGCTGGGGTCGTCGGCGGTGCGGCTGTCCAGTTGCGGTCCAGGGTGTGGGTGGCCCATGCGGCGGCCCCGAGCGGAGGCGGCTGCGGGCTGCGCTGAGGGTCGGGCTCGTGTCCTCTGTGCTGCTGGTCCTCTGGGAGGGGTCCGACGGGGCGAACGGCGCGCCGGGCAGCCGCGAATGGTGGCCCACAGCAGATGACGATTGAAATTAAAGCAAACATGTAACACATCCCACCGTCCACGTACTGTTCTAAGACTGCTCCACATTTTAACTTATTTAATCCTCGCGACAGGTCCATGATTATTTAACTTATTTTTTACACGGGGAAAATGAGGTTAACCTGGCGGAGCACACAGTCTAGTAATTGTCAGAGTGCGGGTTTCAACCCAGGCAGTTTTGCTCCAGAATGTGTGCTCTTGACCGCTACCGAGCCTGGTCTTAGCTCTGACCCGCCCCACTCCCACCTGTCCTGAGAGCAGTCCTCAATTCAACTGGGTTCCATTCCCGAGACGTTTTAGAATTTCGGTGGTGAATTGTTCTCGTCTCTGTCTTTTGGGCTGAGGAGGGGCTCTTTCGTTCCGAGGCCTCAGTGTCAATGGTTTTTCCCAATTCCGTTGTGGATGTGTTTGGGGCTTGACTGTTGTTTTATTTTTTCTTAACGGGTGAGCTCAGGAGCCGTAATGACTGAGCCTCGTGTCTCCATGATAATATTTTTCTACTCTCATTCTCAAGAAGGAATTGGCCTCACACCCTTTGGGCGGGCAGGACTGTTAGCTGCTAAAGGCGGGAGCTGAGCGCCCCTTCCCCTTTCTCCAGCTGTCTCCGTGACAGTATCGCTCCTCTGTCGCTATCCATCCATGTCCGCTGCCCTTTTTGGTTGCTCCGTTTCCCCACTCGGTATTTAAATACGGGGATGGGGAGCGTGCTCTTTGGCATTGGGTAGTTTTGGCTGGTCAAGAGAGAGCCCTGCCTGCCAGGAATGCTAGACATTCTGGAGGCGGGGAGGTTGGGCAGCTTCCTCTTTTTTAAACGTGCTAGGTTCTAACTGCCCAGGAATGAAGTGTATGTGCACTGCATGCCTTTCTTTAGAAATTACAGTTATTTGCATGTTATTGATAAAACCTTTTGACTTGCCCGTTTGCTGTTTTTGTGGGGAGATTTACGAAAGTATAATCAAAGACCTCCAAGATGAATTTTTTCTGATTTTTTTAAAAGCATCTTTAAATAGATTCGTACCAAATCAGAAATTGTGCTGAAATAGCAGATTTCTGAAATATCTGGCAATTTTTCCTAAGGTGGGAATAGTAAGATGGGAACTATTAAGTAGATATCTGGGGCAGTTTTACACTTCATTTAGCCTAGTGCCTAAAATGAAAGTACTTATATAATGATTTGTTTTTGGGAGGATGGAGCATGGGACATTTGATTAACACAGGCTACTCAAGTCTTGGGAAAGTCACATTACAGAGTACTGGGAAGTTAGTGTTCACATTTCTAATGCACATATTACTTAGAATTTACAACATATAGAGAAAGTAGGTTTGTGTAGTAATATTCTGTTTGCTACAAAGTTCTTGGCTAAGTGGATAAAACACGTTTTTAATGTTGATGGTTTGGAGTTGGAAGAGATGCATGAGATTTAGGAGAGTTTCGCAAATATTTTGCTCAACAATCTGTTTGCACGGTTCAAACTTCACTTGAAAGCCATTTAGTAGGTTTCCACAAAGTCAGTTAAGTTTCTGGAATTGTTTCCAGTGCTATATTTCTTGCTCACAATCTACAGATATGTTGTGGTGAAGCCACATCTTGTTCATTACTTAAGTATATTAAAAAAAAAAAAAAAAAACAATCTTCCACAATAAAGCACTGCTAGTAATAATAGCTAACAGTTATTGAGTCTTCATGATGAACCAGGCACAGTGTTAAGTGCTTTCCATATTATTACCTCATTTAATTAAATTGCCAGTGGCAGTATGTTAGTAACTACATTTTATGTTACCACCAACTAGAGGATATTCATTTTGGTACATGGGAAGGTAGTGTGGATGATCTTGCAAAGTGTATATCCTCCAAATTTTCCGCTATCATAGTTCAATTTTATGAAAACTTGGATTAACTTTATTTAAAATTTTTTTCCCCTGTCATATTTCCTTTTTTCAGTTTCCAATATGAAAAATAGTAAATTATATATAACAAAATTATTACATTACTTATAATGCTTACTAGGGGTAGAGAATAACCCTTTTTAGTTCCTCCCTCCTCCCTCCCTGTTTTGTTTGCTTATAGATTTTCTTAGTCTTGAGTAAAAATGTTTAGGCATTTTTGAAATACTTCTTACAACTTTGGGTTACTAATTTGACATCGCGAAGATGGTGAAATAGGTGAATTGCTTAGATAGGTGAATTGTTTTATTTGAAACTTATGATACAGGTCTTTAATAACCATCTTTTTGCCAGTGACAATGATCAAATTTACTAAACTAAAAGCTGTCAAAATTAATCAGAGTGACTTTAATAAGTAAGTTGCAAAAGTGTTAAGTTAGGAATAGTCTTCTCAATGAGTGATTTGTAAAAGAGCTGCCCAAACAAGGTGCTTGAGTGTTTTGTTTTTATTGTTGGTGGGGAGACTTAGGTATAATAATTGTAGTAAAAAAAATTGTCCTGGGCTCATTTTAGAAATTATCTACACATTTAAGGATTAATGTTAGATAGGTTTGGAACTAGCTTAAATGTAGAAATTACATTCTCAGAAATAATTTGAGATTAACAAGAATATTGAATAAAGCAGCACTAAAAGCTATTAGAGAAGTAGAGAAATCTCATTTAATAGTCAGAAGTAGAGAAACAAGAATATGTAATCTTATCTTTATCAGCTTTATATACTTGTTTTTTTTCTTTTTTGAAAGATAGTGTTTTATAGACAGATTTTTTGAAAAACCGTATATATTTTCCATTTAAAACAGACAATCCAAAGTTAACCTTTTTGTTTCTGTAAAAATTAATTGCAACTTTACAACTTTATAAGTCCAGTGTTCATTCTGCAAATTCATTTATTCTGCAAATAGTTTTTTGAGTAGTTCTTCACTACTATGCCAAGCACTGTGCTGTGAGCAGGGAACACGTGGTTAGCAAAATGACGTGGTCTTGATTTCCTTGGGATTATAATCTAGATAGGAAAACATGAATCATCTATTTGAACTTTGATAAGTGCAGTGATGAAAAGTATAAGATGCTATAATGCATCTAACAGGAGATTCTGCTCTAGTTTGGTGGTGGTTGTTACAGGGGCGGGGTGGTCCAGGAGGACTTCTTTGAGGAAGTGATCTTTGAGTTGAGGTCAGAATGAGTAAACAAAGGGGAAGGAGTAGTCCAGGCAAGTGGAACTGTATATAGACAGGACCCTGAGTCAAATAGTCAGTGTTTTTCTCGTTGTAGGGCCATGACCCATTATGAGTCTGAAACCGATTTGATGGGCAGCAATCAGCATTTTAAAAAATGAAATGGGATAGGATAGAAAACATCTGGGTACATCACCTGGTTCCTTAGCCAGAACCAGAATTTGTTTTATGTTTTATGCATTCCAACACACATACCACACACAAACATACTTAATGTGTGTACTGGCTCATGATGTGAAATTATTTCCTACTGTGTGGGTCATGGTAAGCAAGTACTGTTGGAAAATTTGAAGGGAGTGTGTGTGGCAGGAGTGTTGAGAGTGTCGAGTAGGAATTATGACTCCAGATGACAGTGCAGAGGTAGGTAGGAGCCAGATCTCATGTTGTGCCTTACAGTTCTCAATAGATTCTCACTTGTCCTTTGGAAGAGTTTTAAGCAGAGAAATGACATGTTGGGATTCATGTTTTGAAAAGTGTACTCACTACATTTGGAACAGGATAAGAATGGATGTGGAGAGATCATTAGGAAATTAGTAACAATAGCTCAAACAAGAAATGGTGGTACTTCACCTAGTATGATACTACAGATAGAAGTAGATAGATTAAAGATACTGTAGATTAGGAAGGAAAAAGTCTATAGAGTTCGGTGAAGTATAGGAAAGAGTCAATAATACAATAGTGTATCTTTCACATGACCTGGAAGTGAATATTACATAAAACTTCCTACTGTAAATTGCACAGAAGTTCTTAGTAATTCTACCATTTTGAAAGTATCAAAATATTGAAGACAAAATATTTGAAAAATGTTTTAATGATTATGCTTGAGCTAACTTAATTCCTCCAGTAATTTCCTTTTTGATTCAAGAAATGCAAACAAAATTAGGGCTTTCAATTCTGGAAAGGTAAAATGTGAGGATGAAGCAGAAACAAACTAAGATTTTCTGAGTGTCAACTGTGTGCCAGGATTAAGTGTTTTACATATGAGGTCTTCTAATTTTATGTCCCCTTTTAATTTTCACACAGCCTGTAAGCAAAATTATACAGGTCACACATTTAGAAAGTATTGCGCCAGAAGTCAAGTCTAAGTCTTTCTCATTTCAAAAGATTGTGTTTTTACTATACCATCTTGAAATTACCAAAAATATTGCTCTGATATTCATACACTTATTTGTTCAGCCAATTGGGATGTATCAGATTAGTGGACAGCCTTAGAACTTGTTTTCAACAGAAAATTATTCTTGCTGAAACTTGATAACCTAGAGTGTGTATGTGTGTGTGTGTGTGTGTGTGTGTGTATGTATGTATGTATGCATTATTATTGAGAACTAACTGTAATCCAGCTTCTTTTATGTGTCAGACACTTCTATACCATTGTCTCTTTGAATGCTTACAATAATCTCATGAGGTAGGTATTGTCAGAATGTTACTCCTGTTTTATAAATGAGTATACCAAAATGAAGAGATGATTAACAGCTTGTCAGGACAGACAGTAAGTGATGGAGGGGATTTTGAAAACAGGTCTTTTCTGTTGTTAGAGCTCATATTGCATCTTTATTTTTGAAGCTGATGTCATGGAGTTAGAGTATGTTCTTCCGCCAAGTGACTTTTCAGAACAACTTTTACAATTAAAAAAATTCTGTACCCTAGGAGTTAAGAGGAAGTTATTAAGAGAATGGATTTTGGCAACAAGGCAGATCTGGGTTTTAAGTACCAGTTCATCATTTTTTAGCTGAGAGCTTGGACAAATGATTTAACCTCCAAAGCTCAGGCTGCTTATTTGTGAAATGAAGAAAATAGTAGTTTGCATATCATAGAGTTGTCAAGATGACTGGCACTTAATAAATAAATTAGTAGTACAGTGTTTGTTGTTGTCATAAATGGAATATGGAGGTGGGCTATGGGCTGTTTGTGGAAACCTAATGTTTCCCCTGGTTGATGTGGTATTTGTGTTTCTTTTGTTTTTTCTCCCTTCCACTTAAGGATTTCAGTTTTTCTGACTGTTCTATGGAAGGATGATTGCTCACAAACAGAAAAAGACAAAGAAAAAACGTGTTTCGTCATCAGGCCAGCTCTCTACTGATGTTACAACTCCTGAAATGGGGCTCAAGTCCATAAGTTCCAATTCCATTTTTGATCCGGATTACATCAAGGAGTTGGTGAATGATATCAGGAAGTTCTCGCATATGTTACTATATTTGAAGGAGGCTATTCTTTCAGGTTTGTCAACTGTTTTCTCTTAGCATTCTTACTGGATAGTTTGTAAAATTTTAAATGCCAGCCTAGCTACAGATAAACACGTACACAGTGGTAGGAACAGGGTATTCTGCTTTAGTTATTTTATGACTTTTTCCTCCCAAA
The DNA here is from genome assembly GCF_004348235.1 of Phoca vitulina. Taxonomy (NCBI): domain Eukaryota; kingdom Metazoa; phylum Chordata; class Mammalia; order Carnivora; family Phocidae; genus Phoca; species Phoca vitulina. Next base: position 23,568,843 of record NW_022589705.1, read on the forward strand.
TGTTTGATGTTTGATGTTATGGTGTAAGCTATTTTATTATCAGATACAGTACAATACATAATAGAAACATTGGTAAGTGTGAGGGAACAAGAATACAAAAAACGAAACTCAGTCTTTGGTTCTTAGCATTTAGGCCCATTTGACATGGGAAAATTTTAGATCATTGGAATTTTAACCTTCTTCTTAATGGTAATACAGTGCCTTGATTAGTCTTTAATAAGCAGACTAATGTTTATCATTTACATTTTTGATACTTCTGCCTTGATTCAGTTTTCTATATTGTTCCTAAAACTTAATCTGGAATAACTGCATTTGAGTGATTTTTTTTTTTCTCTAAGATCACACTTAATTCTGTTTTGCTGTTCTATAACCTATTCTTCACCTAAGGGATAATCACAGAATTTATTCTCTGTCTAGTTAGAAATGGATAATGGAGACAAGACTTGGTTCTCCTAAAGTAAAGAGCTACATACATCTGCATTCCCCAACTTGATCTTAATCCCTAAGTCTTTTAACTTTTAATACATAATTTTATATTCAGATTTGATGGCAATGATAATAAAGATACAGCCCCTATTCTTTTGTGATAAATAGTTCATTTCCATATTCATAATGGTAGGTCTGGATGTAGAAAATGAATATTCCTAGTTTTGTTTATATGAGATCTCTTTGGGCTTCATAGACATAAGAGTTCAATAAATATTTTCTGTGTATATAAGATAAATACTCATTTTCTGATATATGTTCTAGAAAGGAGACTAAATCACATCTTGTACTAAATCCTGTTTTTAAGAGTTTATTTCTAGCCTAATTTTCAATATGAAATGCCCAAAATAACTGGTCTTAAATTATAGCCTCAAAATTTTAGTATTTGAATTTTCCTTAAAACAATCACATAAATCATGTTTTTGAGACTATATATAATATTACTAAAAAAAGTTGCCTATACACCTGTTCATTTTAATAGCTTGGTTTTGAAATCAATTATGGTTGATTAAATGGTAATAAAGTTTTCTTTTTATTGGGGAAAGGTATTCTAAATACATTAAGCATTATACTGGGAATAAATTTCTTACCAAAATGACACTATCTGCCATTTATTTAAAGAAGCATAGTTTTAAATAAAGCCTTGTTCTTAACTGGCTTGGTTTTAAATTTGTTTTTAAATTTACATATAGTAAAAGTCATTCTTTTTGGTGTAAGTTCATAACTGGGTTAATTTTGAAAGTGAAATTTAAAATGATGCCTTGATTGACAAATCATTTACCTCAATTTAGGGTAAAATCCAATTTTCTTTAATTATCGATATAAGTGTTCATTAATATAAATAAGATTTTTAGTTAGGATTTTTATTTGTTTTATTTGTTTTCCTCAGGAGATTTATATCATTTATAAATCCTGATTTTGCGTATTTATCCTTTGTCTCACAAATTTAAAATGATGGTAATTTAAAACATGTGGGACAACTCTTTATCTTCAGTTTTTTAATGTGAATTTCAATTTGTGAATAGATAATTCAGAGACTAAAAAGGATTGAAAGCTGATCCTAGGTAAGAAAAGAGAAAGTTTCTAAGTAAGATGGCAAAAAGAGACTGCCCCTTGAGATAAAGGTAGGCATATGGAAATACAGTTTTCATGAAAATTTAATATTAAAAATTTATAAAGATATTACCCTTTTTAAAAAAAGATTTATTTGAGAGAGCATGTGCACAGGGTGGGGGAGGACAGAGGGAGAGGGAGACAGAGAGTCTCAAGCAGACTCCCCGCTGAGCACAGAGCATCACACAGGGCTCGATCTCAAGACGCTGAGATCATGAACTGAGCCAAAATCAAGAGTCAGATACTTAACTAACTGAGCCACCCAGGCGTCTCAAGATACTGTCCTTTTAATAAGAAAACCAGTACTTCAAAATTTAAATACTTGATATTATTGCTAATAATAAAAAAGTTTGCCATTTATGGCTGGTAAATTAATTTTAAAAATGTAAAAAACATTTTTTGGATAACCAACTCTCATTAGTAAGTCATGGCCAGAGAATTTTCATTATTTACCTTTGGATGTTTGGTTCTTTAATCAGAGTTAAAAGGATCTATGTATGCTATCTCAAAATCTTGGATTTAACAAAAATTTGTTTTCTGTCTTTGGATCATTGTTATTAAAATCTGGAAATTTTGGGGCGCCTGGGTGGCTCAGTTATTAAGCGTCTGCCTTCGGCTCAGGTCATCATCCCAGGGTGCTGGGATCGAGCCCCACATCGGGCTCCCAGCTCGGCGGGAAGCCTGCTTCTCCCTCTCCCGCTCCCCCTGCTTGTGTTCCCTCTCTCGCTGTGTCTCTCTCTGTCAAATAAATAAATAAAATCTTTAAAAAAAAAATAAATAAAATAAAATCTGGAAATTTTAATATAGGGAGTATGTATAAACATATAAATTAACCTCATTATAAATAATAATTATGCTATATAATAATATGCTTGTGTTCAAATTTGATCATGATTTTCAGCTTGTTAGAGTATCAAACTATTCCTTAATAAAATTATTACAAGAATCACACGAGATATAATCTTCAGGAAAGCAGGTAAAAAGTTTAAAATTATGTAGTTACTTGAGATGGTATTGTTATATATGTTCCTATAGACTAGACATAGGCCATGCTTTTGTCTTCTGGGTATTGAGAACTTTCCCTGCACTTCTGCTGTTCTTTACTAACACTCTACTCATAAACTGGCTAGACAAATAAAAGCTGTTTCACTGTTTTTCTTTTGGAGTGAGGGAACCTTGTCAGCGGCCTTGCCAATATTTTGTCTTTTGCTTCCTTAAGAGGAAGGATGCCAGATTTTTGGCATTGTTCATTACCACGTCTGTTGGCTGTTAAAAAGCTAAAAAAGTTAGCTTTTAAAAATAAAGAATGTAGGTATACCGTTAAATCACCTTTTGGTATAATCTGAATAACATTTTCTTTATACACGTTAGCTTTCATGAGGCAATGATGTGCAAAATCAGTCAACTGTTGCTTCAGGTGTTCAGTCATATTTTTGAGGCTAGGCTTAGATTAATATGTTTATGATTGGTTAAGAGCCACATTTTCCTCTCCTTGAACTTGTTATAGAAATGATTCGTCATTGGGGCGCCTGGGTGGCACAGTTGTTAAGCATCTGCCTTCGGCTCAGGTCATGATCCCAGAGTCCTGGGATTGAGCCCCGCATCGGGTTCCCTGCTCCTCGGGAAGCCTGCTTCTTCCTCTCCCCCTGCTTGTGTTCCCTCTCTAGCTCTGTCTCTCTCTGTCAAATAAATAAATAAAATCTTTAAAAAAAAAAGAAAAAAAATGATACGTAATTATATATGGTGCTTTGCATTTTATAGAGTATTTTTACATACAGACAGCATTTAATCAAAGAGTCCCGACAAAGACAGGTACTTTTAGCCCCATTTCACAGATGAGTTGTAGGTGTAACTTAGATTGTGTGATTTCATCAACCTCTTATTGCTGATACATAGTGGTTTCATTTGGAATCCAGAGGTCATAAATGCAGAATGGTGTGCTCTTTCCATGCTATCTCAACTGCTTCACATGGCAGGTACTTTAAAAAAATACTACTAAGTCTTCATTATTTCATCAGCCAGTTCTTCAATGGGGAACATCTAAACCTGCACTATCCAATATGGTAACCTCTAGACATGTGGCTATTTAAATTTAATTAAAATAAAAAATTCAGCTCTTCAGTTGAAGTACCCATATTTCATGTGCCTATTAGCCGTATGTAGCTAGCGGCTACCATTTTGGAAAGTGAAGAAATAAATATTTACATCACTGCAGAAATTTCTGTTGGACAGTACTGGCGTAGACATCAATCTTAAGACTACTGAGATGAATTCTTGAGCTATAAATATTTTTTATTTCTATAGCATTAAAAGAAACCTAGAAAAAGCTGTTACTGGAGCAAATTTAAGAAAATGTTATTTAGAAATAGGAACTCTTGGGGTCTATTTAGAATGCCCTTAAGTTGCCTTTGGAGTGAGAGCTTTAATGCTATTCTTTGATTTGAACCAGCAGATCAGTTTCCAGCCAGGCTATACAAATTGATGAAATTGGTAGTAATGGATGGCAGAAAGCTCTGAAAAGAGAATCACACTATCTAAGTTCTTGGCCTTGTTCTGCTGCTGACTAGTTTTGGCATATGGCCTCAGTCATTTAATGATTTAAGAATGAGGTGCTATACCAGATGCTACCAATTTCATAATTCTGTGATTCAGAATTTCATTGGAGTTGGAAATTGTACGTTGTTTTGAATATTGAGAGTTGAGAACTGGAGAAGACAGCTAAGTATTTGTTTTCCAAATATATAATGCATTTTTTTAAAGATTTATTTATTTATATTAGAGTGAGAGGGAGAGAGAGCATGCATGTGCAAGCTGGGCGGGGGGGCAGATGGAAAGGGAGTGAGAGAGAATCTCAAGCAGGCTTCCTGTTGAGCGTGGAGCCCCATATGGGGCTCAATCTCATGACCCTGAGATCCTGACCTGAGCTGAAATCAAGAGTTGATCACTCAACCAACTGACCCACTCAGGGGCCCTTCATATAATGCATTTTAGAGGACACCTGCCTCCCATCAGTCTATAGGATTTTTTTAATGTGAGTTTTATGGTAACTTTCTTAAATGTGGGTATTTGTGAAATTTGTGAAAAGTGAGAATGTGAAGCTCATGTTGCCATAGTTGTTGAGGAACTGATTAGAGAAATAAGTGTCTTCCAAAGAGTTCTGTGGTAACAGGTAAGGTAGGTATGCAATTCGTCTCTGCTCTTTTTATTTACAAATAAAAATGGAGAGTTTAATGTGGGACATCAGAGGACTGTGAAAACTCATGCTTTGGTAGAATAACTGAGAGTGTTTGTTGATTCTCTGTCCACTGTTTATTTCCAGGAGGAGGTTGCCCTGTAGTCTTGTATAAGTAGCACATGTGGAATTTGAGGTTTTAGATTTCTATCCAGTGTCATTAAGATGCATTATGAATAATTACAGGGCCAGATTTTACATTTTATTTTAAAATGCTGAAGGTGCTCTGTTATACATATACTTTCTGTGTTTAAATACAACACTAGCAGTTAACTTATGTGCTGTGTAAATACCACTTAAGTTTATGGTTGTCCCCCTGAGGAATAATGTCTTCTTAATTCCAAAGAACAGATTCATAAATGTTAAACTCTGCGACATACCTCCTCATTTCAGGTAGAACACCATTCAAGGAGGCTCAACTTCTGGGAATTTGAAAGGTGCAAGTCTTTTTAACTGGGCTAGAAAGAATAGTGCAAATTACTTAATTTTTCTGCTCCTCAGTGCTTGGAAGTATCCATTGCCATTGTAAAATACATTTGAAGGAAAATTGGTAGTTTGTCTAATACACTATTTTAAAACTGGAATTTAATAAAAGTTTACTGTTGTGACAATGGTGCCTTGTTTTTGTTTTGTTCTTTAAATAGGCTAGAAAGGAAGATAAAACTTTATCATCAGTTGCAGATAAAGTTCTCTAATTTTAAAAAAAGCTTTCTGATTTAAGAGTCTATCACTTTTATTTTGTATTTTGTAAAAACATAACTGAATCTTATAAGTGGTAGCTTCTGATGAATTCTGTCTAGGTCCTAAATTTGGCAGAACTATAGTCAGAAGAGGTTAACTTTGTAAAGCAAATTTTTTTGAATAGAAGAAGTTAAATAAGTTTAATGCCATTAAATAATATGTTCTATTGTGAGAGGGAAGTTCTGCATAAATTTTCAAAGTCTCAATTGAAATCCTGTCTTGTTGATTAACTCAGTTTTCCCCAGGCGAGTATACGGGAGGATGTGCAAATTTATTTCAGACAAATTTCAATAGAGTTAATTTTACCACTGATGAATATTAATTAACTTTCATCCTCTATATTGTGCCAGAAATTTTGTGAAATATTAGAAAGCTTAGGTTGCTAGTCTCAGATATGTCCTTCTGCCATGTTCTTTTAGAAGTAAACCTCTCCAGAAGTGATTTCTAATGGATATCACTTAGGAGAAGTTCAGGTAAATGTTGATAGGTTATGACTTTGAAATGAATCTTTGAGGAATGAAGTATGAAATACAGGTAGCTCCTTTATGACATATGTGCCAGCTCTTAGGTGACTGCTTTTTTTCTTTTTTTTTTGCACTTTCCTGGAATGGTTTACATCATTTAACACCATTTATAATAGTAACTGGCATATTTGATTAGAAGTTAAAGCCTGTTAAATCACAGACTGCAGAGTACCTGTCATTAAGCCATAACTTCTTTAATCATGTTAACATATCATAGTGATTAAGAGCACAAATTCTAGAGCTAGAACAACTAAGGTAGAACCCTCATTCTGACACTTGATGGTTGTATGTATCCTTGCGCAAGTTACTTCTCAAGTGCCTCAGTTTCTACATCTGTTGGAAGGAGAGAATAGCACCTACATTATTGGGATGTTGTGAAGATTAGAGTTCATATATGTAAAGCTCTTAGACTAAGTGTTTTAAAATGTCAGCTATTATTATTTTTACAGTCCCCAAGTGGCTGGATAAAGAAAGCTGCTGCTCAGACTTTGCTTTTATCCTGTAAATTCAGAAGGCATTACGGCAAAAAAAAAAAAAAGGAGTTTCCTAGTGATAAGTTCTGAAACTTATTTTCCTCCTTGTTTTCATTGCTTTCCCAGAGAGGTTAAGCTGAATTAACAAGACTGGTTTTAAAAATTATTGTCAGTTTTTTAAAATCAAGGAAAACACCATGGTTTTTTCATTTATTTACTTAAGCATTTCCATGAAGTGTTTGCAGTATAAACACTGTGGTATTGTGTTAATGCATGAGAACCAAAAAGTGGAGCTGGCTAATCTGTTTTCACTTGATAAGCTGAATGAAGCAGAAAATAAACGGCACAGATGAGTGAAACAATAAATTAAAATTCAGATTACCATATTATAGGGATGGTAGATAAACAAGCAAACGTTGGGATACAGGAGTTTTACTCTTCTAGGTAACTAGTATTAAGATTTTGGCTGAACATTATAGTAATTGCATAAATTATTATATTTTTATATTAAATATATCCTTAATTATAGATTTATTTCCAATTAATTTACTAATTTAGATTTTATATATAAGATGAAACTGAAACTTAACTTTAGTATCTCTTTTTCATTAGCCAAAATATTGTGAGACTTTGCTATAAGTCTCTTTGTTGTTGACTGTAATTCTGTGTGAGACAAATCTATTGTCAAAGGTATTTAGTGTGGCTTACAGATTTACTAGAAATAATAGCTGTTTATATATTAAGTCTATAAAGCAGTTTTGTTTTTGTTCATTTATTTGACATTCACAACAACATAAAGTAACTAGAACAGTGTTCTTACTAATTCTGTTCTACAAATGATTAATCTGAGATCAGAGAAACTAGGAGTTGTATATTTCAACGTCATTTCCCAGGAAGTGGAAGATCAAGGAACTTCCAATTGGAACACAGGTTTCTTGATCTAAATCTATTCTTTTTTTCCAAGTAGGCTCCATGCCCAATGTGGGGCTTGAACTCAAAACCCTGATATTAAGAGTCCCATGCTCTACTGACTGAGCCAGCCAGGCACCCCTGAATCTATTATTTTCTATGATACCAATCAGCCACTTACAGCTTTCTTCTGTATTGGGGAAGAACAGTTACTAACTCATTGGCTTCACTCATTGCTGCTACTATCTGGCGGGGTGGAGTGGGAATAGGATTTAGTGTTGGCGAAAGAGCTGCTTAAACTCCTTAAACCTTTTTTTAAAAAGTTATATTTTCAGTTTAAGAGGCTTTTTGCTTCATAAAAATAATTTGAGGTAGCTTTAGCCTATTATAGTGGAAAAGGACATTTGGTAAAAACAGAACATTTCTTTACCACTTAAAAATATAATTAAGGGCTTGCTAATTCATAAAGTTCCATTTGAAGTATTATCAGAATATACTGATGTTCAAGTAGTTGATTCATCTATTCAGGGAAGTTTATGAATCTTTGTAATTAATATTTTTAAAATGTAGTTGTCATGTTCATTTCTGTTGATTTGTAGGCTTCAGAAATGTGTTCAATCAAAGGAAATTGGAATTATTTATAGGGTAATTTGACATAGTTCTGAAATTTATTACTAAATAACTCAGTTACTGTTTTTTAGTATTTTGACTCGAAACGACTTCAATATCTGTTTATAAAGGCTTCCTTGTAGGAAAAAAAGAATTTCAAGTTGGTAAAACATTTATATGTTTTATACCATAATATGTTAACAGTTACTGGGATGTTTTGCAGTGATTTTTAAGAATCCCATAGCAGGGGTTTTCAAGATCTCTTACACTGTTAAAAGTTATTGAGGACCCTGAAGGTTTTTGTTTATGTGGGCTGTATCTGTTACTATTTACTGTTTTAGAAATTAAAACTAAGAAAATTGAAAAACATTTAACAATTTTGAAATATATTTAATTCCACATATTTAATTTCCTTGACTCTGAGAAGACCAGAATTTATTACCTTGGTTTATTTGGGCACTTAAGCCATTAGGGTTTTGTAGTTCTTGCTACCCAACACTAATTTTGAATATTGATGGTTGTTGGCACTCAAAAATCAAGCTCTTTGACCTGAGACCTTAAAATAAGGCAAAGTATTCTTATGGTATTCCCCAGGTGTATTTATATCTGTAGATTTTATTGTGAAATATCAGAGTATAGAATAGAGATAACTGCCTTTCCTTTCTCTTTTAAGACTAACGTAAGTTAGGTTTTAAAAAGAGTACAGTACAACTCTTTATGGTATTAGGTATTCAGCCTTGGTTTTGATAAGTAGGCAGAAGTATTACCATTAACTAGCTTTATATGTATATATGTGTGTGTATGTATATATATACACTCACACGTATGTATATATAAAACAATAGACTTTGCAATGCAAAACTGGGAAAAAATATAATTATGTTATTTTTACAACTATTTAAGCTATATTATTTTCCAGAAGTTTCTTTTATTTCAAAGCTACTAGGTTCCATTTCAGACCTAACCTATGTTATTAACCTATTTCTACTATTGCATTAACTAATAAAAATAGCTGTAAATATTTATGGTGGGCTTACTATGTTTTGGCCACTGTTCCAAGTGCATTATGTGTTTTAACTCATTGAATCCAACAATCCTATGAAGTAGCTACCATTATCTTCCTTTTACAGATGAGGAAACTGAGGCACACAGAGGTTAAGTAACTTGCCCAAGGTTTGTAAACCATGGAGCTGAAATTCAAATTCAGGCAATCTGGTTCTAGAGATAATGCTTTTAACCAACCACTAAGCCATATTGTCTCAACTAAGTAAACCTACTGAGGGAAATAACATCCACAATTCTAAAACAGACGATATAGTGATCATTTAAGATAATTCCTTAAACTGCATATCACATATTCCCTAGGATTTGAAAAATTATAAATGAATTTTTTAATTATAAAAGTAATATATATTTACTGGGAAAATTCCAAAAGTATATAATATTCCTAATATCTCTTGCCCATCTGTATTTTATTTTTTAAATGGACTTTATTTTTAGAACAGTTTTTGATTTACAGAAAAACTGAAAAGATAAGACAGAGAGTTCCTATATGTTCTTTTACCAGGTTTTTCTTTATTAACATCTTAACATTAGTATGGTGCATCTGTTAGTTAGTGAACCAGTATTTGATAATGATACATTATTATTGATTAAAGCCCATAGTTTTATTCTTATTTCCATAAATTGTTCCTAATGTCCCTTTTCTCTTCTAGGATCCTATCATATTATACTTAATTCTCATGTCTCCTTAGGCCCTCCTTGGTTGTGATAGTTTCTCAGACTTCCCTCATTTTTGATGATCTGACAGTTTTAAGGAATACTGGTTAGGTATTTTGTAGGATGCATCCTGATTAGAATTTATCTGATGCTTTTGTCATGATTAGATTGGGATATTGGGAGGAACAGCTGTAAAGTGCCATTTTCATCACGGGTCATATCAAGAATGATTACTAGAAACATGATTTATCACTATTAATGTCGACCTTGATCACCTGTCTTAATGATAAAGTTTCTCTAGTTTAAAGTTACTCATTCTGTCCCACTTTCTCTACTCTACTCTTTGGAAGGAAGTCACTGTATGCATGCTCCACCTCCTGAGGACAAAATATCTATATAAATTATTTGGCATTCTTCTATCCAGGAGATTTGTCTCTTTTCCTCCACTCACTAATTTATTCAATCATTTATTTGTGTCAGTATGTACTCATGGATATTTACTTTATACTTTGAGTTATAATACAGTACTACTTTATTTGTTGCTCAGATTGTTCTAGCTTTGGCCATTAGGAGCTCTTTCAGTTGGCTCCTGTGTACCCTTGACATACCGTAGTCAGTGTGAGGGTTAGTTTTTTCTAAGCTCTTACTTTCTGTCTCTACTAGATGTGCCTAACTCATCCTGCATGTTTTCTGTTCCAGTCCTAGCATCATCCATTTGTCTAAGGAGCCCTGATATCTTTTATTAGCGAATGATAGTAGAAACCAAGCTCAGGGTGGTAGTTGTGCTTGTTCCTACTGGGTGTCATTTCTTTTAGGCCCTTTCAGCGGACAGAGCAAAGAAATATATGTGTGTATACGAACCTGTGTAAATACACATATCTATAAATATTTCTATATGTAACCACTTGTGTCTGTATTAAGCTAAACATGAATTCTTACTGAAGTGTCCAACTCTAATCTACTGCAATATGAATCATTACATTTATTTGTAAATTTCTACTCCAACAGTGAGATGCCTGGCTCCCAACATCTACCATCCATTTACACAGTTTTTCAATTCCTGTATGTATGTATGGCAACATCAAAATTGTTAACCTGAATCCTCATTGAAAATGCTTTATCAACTAGAGTACAGTACTTATGTGCATTTCCTTTGCTTTTTTTAGTCTTTATAGACTTACTCATTTCCAAGGTTACTTCAGCCAGCACCTATTCTCCTATATTTCTGTCATTAAAATTCGTTGGATGAATGAGTAACATTTTCTCCTGAAAGCACTTATATTCTCTCTGCTTCCATTACTCCTTGAACTATTCTTCTTTGCCTCTTCCTGGAATACTCTTTGCCCTGATGTACCCAGCTCCCCACCTTGCCTACACCTTTTTTTCCCTTGATAATACAGTTAAGGAATGGCATATTTGAAGGATGATGGTAGAATTTTTCATTTTTGTTTTTTTTATTCTAAAGACAGTTTCTATTTCTAATGGTTATCTTTTCAACATTTCTGAAAAAGTTAATTGTATAAGATGACACTCTATTTAAAAAATGGTTTTTGTTTGTTTTTTAAGCTATTTCAGGAGGAGGCAGTCTAACATTAAGAGCATGGCTTCTAGAATTATACTCCCTGAGTTCAAATTCTGGCCCCATGGTTTAGTAACTTGGTGAACTTAGGTGTGCCTCAATTTTCTCATCTGCACAATGGATATTTTAAAATTACCTAATAAGATTGATGTGAAAGTTAATGAGATAATAGCTTTTAAGTGCTTTTAACAGTACCCACCACACAGGAAGCATATAAAAAATGTTAACTATTATTAACTATTATTATTTAACTATTATTAAACACTAGTGCTGTATGTAAGCTTACAGAAAGGAAAATTGCATCAGGGTATTGCATTTAAAGTAGTTGTCTTTTCAGACTTTTGAAGATTACTTGAGGGGTTTTAAAGTTAGGATGATTATACTTTTTTGTATACCTAGGATGGCGATCCAGGAATATGCCTCTTGGTGCTGGCAGGAGTAGCAGCACTTCCCTTTTCACTTGCTTAGAGTTTTTTGGTTTGGATGATAAATTATATGACCACCTTATTTCCAGGGATTATAAAATCATGTCTGCGTGCATCTGACCAGAGTTGGTGTAAATGAGCGGAGCAGGCTGGGGATAGACAGGTAGGGACGGGGAAGGAAGGCACAATCTGGACAGCGTATTTAGACTGGGAAAACTGAAAAAGGTAGGACTAAATTGACCATAACTGTGAAATCCTTACTGACTTAAAATGATTATAGATTTTTTGAGGGCTGTATAAATTGAATATACTAATTGCGGTGGTGAAAATACAAGGGAACATATAGTAGGCAAACATTGTGGGGCCACTGCTTCTATTTATTTGAAGTGTGCTTCAAAATGGTCTTTCATAGTTTGCATTCCTGGAACTTGGTCTGGGAAACAAATAAATTTCTTTTTTCTTTAAGACTGCTGTGAAGAAGTCATTCATATACGTCTGGATGAACTTCTCCGTGTTTTAAAATCTGTAATGAATAAACATCAGAACCTCAATTCTGTTGATCTTCAAAATGCTGCAGAAATCCTTACTGCAAAAGTAAAAGGTAAGAAAGATGTATTAAAAGTCGGTTGGTATGGGCAAAAAGCATCTAAGTCATACATTTTGGTCCATAATGACTATAGTACCACCTCCCCACATGGCATTAGTATGTATATCAATAAAAATTATGTATACTTCAATATGTAGATACTCCCACTAAGTCACACCTAAAACTCTCTTCCTTTCAAAAATTAAAACTGCATTTGGCAGGAAGCAGTTTAAAAATAATAACTGAAATAAACTAAACAACTGACAGTTAAAACCTACTTCAAAAGAGCATGCACTCTTTCAAAAAACTCAAAAAGTTTAAATGTCAGTTGTTTTGTAAGGACAATTGTTGCTGGAAAATGGCCATTTGTAGTGACTCCGCTTAAAGGAGGGAGCCAAACAGAGAAAAAAACTTAATTGGGATCTTTTTTTTAATGTGAAAAAGAAAAATAAAATTATATATGGATGCACACACACATATATGTATATTACATGTGCTAAAGATCCAAGAATTGGGATTTATCCTCTAATGAAATGATTTGCCACCAAAAATATTTTATTAGAATCGATTATTCTGGACTGCAGTGTATAAAAAGGATTGAGGGTGAAGGGAGTATTTGAGAAGAATTAGGCCAGGGGTTCAGTTAGGAGATCATTAGAAATAAGGGGCTGGGTGTGGGCTGACAGTCTGATCTAAGAAGCTGTAGTGTGCTAGAGGTGGAATATGGTTGTTACAGAAGAGGGGATGGATGTTGGTTTGATGAAACAGGACAGGTGGAATGTTGAGGATTAATGTGAAGTTTGTAGTTGAAGATGGGGACTTGAGAGCTGTTGGTGTGTAGGTGGTAATGGAAGAGGACGGCACCAACTCAAGAGTATGCAGAGTAAGTGTGGGCTGAGTATGAGATCCCAGGGACAAAGAGAAAATAGAGGAGCCTGAAAAACACCTAAGAAATAGGGAGATGGTCTAGAGAAAGATGTCATGGAGTTTAAAAAGTGTGAGGTTCTAGGAAGTGATTGTCAGTGTTAAATGTCCCTGATAAGTAATCTGAATTCAAGCAAAGTAACTATAGAAAGTGACTCACCATGGGTTGAATAAGGAAAGGAAAGGATTTTTGGGGGAGGGGAATTACCTGTTCTGAGTCTCAAAGGTCGGGTGGGCATTTCCTGGGTTAGAATGTGTGGAGGTTGGGGACTGTGACATAGAGCACTTTTGTAAGAAATCTGGATGTGAAGAACTTGGTGCAGTTGGTGAACACATTCCTATCTAGAGAAGGCAAAGGGCAAGTGTCAAGGGATGAGGCAGGAGGAGAAAATAAAAACCTGTCAATAAAATATGGTCCATATACCTGAGAACCACTTCCCCTGCTTTTTGACATAGATTTATTGTACCTGAGTGGTTCTTTTTCTTTGTTTCTTTCTTTTTCTGTGTTTCAAGCATTGAAACACATGTAGATGGCTTTAAATGGGAAAAATGAATAGTTTGTTGTGACTTTTAAAAATGTGCTTAGTAACCAAATTTGTTTTTAAATAGACTGTTTATAAGTGCCATTTAACTTAACTTAGATAGGGAAATTTGCGTCTATAGATAGTAAAATTTCCATGCTTGGAAATAGCGACCACAGTTCATTCAATTGTTGTCAGTAGCTATTGTGTGCAGTCAGGATGTCCTGGGGAAGGAGTGTGCCTGGGTATAGTTGGTGTCCACATTCCAGAAACAGACTTGAAGAAAGTGGCCTCTCAGCTGCCTTGGAGATCTTTTTTCCTTTGAGGTAAAGCTATCTTTTGAATATTATCTCCCACTATGACTGTCTTTACCTTTGGGATTATTGTTACCATTTTACTTTTGGTTTGGGTGAAATTTAAAAGATTACTCTGTTGTTCCTAAACTTACTCTGTTTCAGTAAGACTCCATGAGACTAGAAAATTTAAAAATTGTCTTTTCGTTGGTATAAGTTCCTGTTTTTAAATAAAACCTTTCCTCCTTACTCTTATTGTTGAGGCTGTCTAAGCGAAGGGAGTTTAAAAATGAAAAATATTCAGTGACCTGAAAAATCGAGGTTAAATTAGAACTTATTTAATTTTTTCTTTTAATGATAATTTTTAAACCCTGGAAAGGCAAGGGGGAGGTAGAAACCATTTTTGAATATCTATTCTATGGCAGTCTAGATGTTTTGCATATGCTATCTATTTTAATATTTTCAAAAACCTATTAAAGTGCCTTTTTATTTCTATTTTAAATGGGGGAAGCTCAAAGAAAAAAAGCTATCGTACGTTAGGATCAGAAAGCTTCCGGAATGTGGAGATCATTTTGTCTTAAGCCCCTGATTACATTTCAAAAACAAAGATGACATGACTTGCTCTGGACATCTTAACTGTCGATGCATTTGGCAAATATACCAAGACATTAAAAAAAACACTTTAGAATCAGGGAGGTATAATTTTGTTTGTGCTCCTGTAGGTGTGGATGCATAAAGTCTGTCCACTTCCTATGCATAATAAATGCATTGGAATAAAATTGGAATCTTTTGACTCCTCTTTTTTTTAAAGTATGGAATTTACCTTTTAAAGGTAATTTTAAAGCTTTAAATTAAATTAAAAACTTTTTTAAAAAAGCTCTTCCCCATTCATTCTAGTAGTGATTTGTATTTCCTGTGTCTCCTGTTTCCAAGCAGGAAGTTAAGTCTGACAAAATATTTGCAATATGGTAAGAGAGATACAGCTTATTTTTGAAGTAGATAAAAGACATCTTCAGCACTCAGTAATTTATTATGTACGTAAGTGTTTGTGTTTTCACTATTTACAATTATTTTAGTCAATCTTATTTGTAATTTAAATTAATACGACCATTTATTTAGGTTTTTCGTGATCTGTATTTTGCCCTATATTGAAAAATTGACAAAAAAGAAACACAAGCTTTAATTATGCATCTAAAATTGTAGAAGCTTTGTATCTTCTTTCTGTTTTGAAAACTTAATTTTTTAATAGGCAATACATTGAAATGGTTTATAATGCAAATGGCATAAAAGAGTATTTAGCAGTGAAGTGTCTTTCCTACCTCAGATGCTTAGCTACCCTTTCCTTTACCTAGATAAGCAGCAACTATTGCTGGATTTTTGTGTATCTTTCTAGAGACATATTATGCATATATAAACAATACAATATGTTCTTTTTTTTGCTCTCTTTTTTACACAAATGGTAGCATTCTGCTCCTTGCTCATTGTTCTGAGTTATGTTCTATACATAAAGAATTCCCTAATTCTTTTGTTGTGATTTGTTTTTTTTTTTCAAAGCTGCATGGTAATCTGTTATGCTCATGTGCTATAATTTATTTTACCAATTCACTAATGGATATTTGGATTATTTCCATTTTTTTTCTATTACAAATAATGCTTTGATGAATAACCATGTTCATTTGTATTTATTTTTTTTATATTGCTAAATAACCTCTGCAGTGGTTCTGCCATTCTGATAGCAGTGCTGAAAAGGCTGATTTACTGCACCTTTGCCAACAGAGCTGGTTACCAAGCTTTGTCACCCAGTCTGATAGTAAAAATTGGCATCTCAGTATAGATTGACTTGCATTTCCCTCATTTTGAGTGCAATTGAGTATGTTTTCATATGTTTTAGAGCCATTTGTACATCCTTTTATGTGAGTTGACCCTTTACTCATGTTTTTTTTTTGATGGTTGACCTTTTTTTTCTAGTACTGATTTGTAGAAACTCTGTGTAAGTGAAATTTACCCTTAATCTTTGATGTAAGTTGCACATTTTCTTTATCTTTTGATTTGCTTATGGTATTTTATTTTTGCATTTAAATCTATCAGTCTTTTTTATGGTTCTTGGGTTTCAGGTATTAGGAAGGACTTCCCTGCTCTGAGATTATAATAGCATTCTCCAGTGTGTTTTCATTTAATGTTTTCATGATGTCATTTATTAAATTTAAGTCCTTGATACATTCTAGAATGTCTACATGTCTAGCTTATTTTTCAAATAATTCATCTTTTCCCCATTGATCTGAGATGCCATTTTTATCATAAATACATTAAACTGTCATATATATTTATATCTATTTTTGGACCTTATTTTATGTCCCATTGATTTGTTTAGTCATGTGCCAATACCACACTATCTTTATTGTAGTTGTATAGTATGTTTTAGTAGCTGGTAGGGGTAACTCCTCTTTCTGTTACTCTTTTTATTCAGGATTTTATTTTCTCATCAGGACTTTTGAATTGGCTTATCTAAATTCCAAAAAATATCTATTGGTATTTTGAGGACGATGAGTAAAATTTATAAATTTATAAACTTCTAATTAAATTTATAAATTAGGGAGAAGTTACATATTTAGCATTTCTGAGAGTATAGTATGCATTTCATTTCTTCAAATTGTCTTTTGTGTTTCTCAGAAGCAACTTAAAATTTTCAATTTGTAAGCCTTACTGCATTTTGGTTTTTCCCCTAAACATTTTTTCCCCATGCATATGATGAAAATTTGCCTACATTATATCTTTTAATTCAGTGGTTTGCAAACTGTGGGCCCTGATTTATGACATAAGTTAGTGGATTGTGACCAGCGTTTTAAAATATGAAAGAGAATAGAAAAGAAAAATCAGAATGCAACACTCATTGTATAAGACTTAAGGATGTTTTGAAACTTCATAGGTGTTATATAACTAATAGCTATTATATGTGTATGGTATACTTGGTCATGATATAATATGTATTTCTTACTGAAGGTTGTGGTCAAAGTTTGAAAGTCACTAATAGATGCTATGTATGAAAGCTATTCATGTGATTTCTTAAAGAGATACTAAATGTGTCTTAGTGCTTATTGTTGTGAATTAACAGGGAGCCCAAGGGAGACAGTTACTTAAACCGTGAGCAAAATTTTGATGCCATTTTGAAGAATGGCTAATAGAGAGAAGAGAGTGGGGACAGCAACACCAATTAGCAGGTTGTTAAATAATCCAGACTACAGGTAAAATATGGCCTTTTGAACTAAATGGCAGTGGGAATGGAAAGGAAGAAGAAGGATGTGAGGGCGATCTGGCTGCGACATCTGTCACCCCATTGATCACCAGGGTTGATTCAGCTGATCTGGCTGGCTAGGCGGGTGTCCCCTTCCTCCCTTGCCGCTCCATGTGTGTCCCTCCCGAAGCTGCGCGCTTGGTTGAAGAGGACGACCTTCCCCGGTAGAGGAGGACCGTTCTTCGGTCAAGGGTATACGAGCAGCTGCGCTCCCCTGCTAGAACCTCCAAACAAGCTCTCAAGGAAAGGAAGAAGAAATGTTTTAGAGGTATTTTGAAAGCAAAGATAATGAGCTAAGGAATATATAGAAAAGAGTAGGCTTGCAGGGCAGAATAGAAGGGAGGATAGGGTTCAGGTAGGACATGTTGAGGTTGTAATGCTGGTGTTTAGGTAAAGCCTGGGAAGTAGGAGAAAGAATATATCAAACATACCATTGGAAATGTGGATCTGGAGCTCAGAGGTGAGAACTAGACAGGTAGTTTTAAGGATTCATTTCCTTCAAAGGTATAAAAGTGGATACAGTTCTGTGGGGATAATGTGTAGAGAGGAAAGCCAAAGAGAACTGCAGGCTGGGTGGGGATGACTATATTTTGCCGAAGAGAACTGCAGGCTGGGTGGGTATGACTATATAAAGTAAAATTGTCAATAGATAGATACACAGAACATGAGAGCACTCATGTTACTAACTACCAAGCACTGTACTCTAGGTGCTTTACATTTGTTTTCTCAGTCATTTCTTTCAGTGATACGCCATTTTACAGATGAAGAAATTGCAGTGAGGTGATGTATTCAGAATAACACAGGAAGTAGCAAAGGTTAGATTCGAACTTAGGTCCGAAACTCTGAAGCCCCACGTTATCTAGTTACTATAACACGTTGCTTCTAAGAGTGCAAAATATTTCAAGGTGGAAGAAAGTGGTTAATATTTGCAGTAATAATAGCAGACATTATTGAGGATGTACTTACTCTATGCCAGACACTGTTAAACTCTGCATGGATTATCCCATTAATCCTCACAGCAGATTTTTCAGGTCAATACTGTTATTCTGTCAATTCCCATTTTGCATATAAGGAAGCTGGGACATAGAGAGATTTGTCCAAGGTTGCATATGTATTAAGTGGTAAAGCTGTTGAGAGTTGTAGAATGGACAAGTAGGATGAAAACTCAGAAGAAAAAATGCATCTAAGTTTGACTAATAGGTTTTTGTTGGCAGTGTTGTTAAGTGGTTTTGAGTGAAAATAATAACTAACATTTATTGAGCATTTTCTTTGTAACAGGCTCTGTTCTAAGTTCATTCCATTTTCATAGCAGTTCTCAAAATACATATTGTTGTCCCCACTTTATGAGTGAGGAGACTGAGGCACAGAGCAGTTGTGTTAAGTCCCTAGTAGGAGACAGAGTTTAAGATTTAACCTAGGCAGGGCGCCTGGGTGGCTCAGTTGTTTAAGCGTCTGCCTTCAGCTCAGGTCATGATCCTGAGTTCCTGGGGTCGAGTCCCGCATCGGGCTCCCTGCTCAGCGGGGAGTGTGCTTCTCCCTCTGCCTCTGCTCCCCTTCTCGTGCTCTCTCTCACTCGTGCTCTCATTCTCTCTCTCCCAAGTAAATAAATATAATCTTAAAAAAAAAAAAAAAGAATTTAACCTAGGCACACTGGCTTCAGAACCCATCCTCTTAACCAGGCTGAGCAAACTGTTTCTGGTGGGCCAGATCTGGCCTGCTGCCTATTTTTATAAATAAAGTTTTACTGGAGCACAGCCACTCTTATTCATTAATGTATCACCATATCTCATTCATTTATGTATGGTTTCTTTAGGAATAGTTGCAACATACCGTATGTCCTGAAAAGTCTAAAATACTTGCTATCTAGCCCTTTACACAAAGTTTTTCAACCTCTGATAACCATTAGACTAGATGAAAAGCCAAATCCTGGTGAATTTTGTCATGACCCATTTATAGAGGTTTGGCAGTTAAAAAAAAAAAAGTTGGATGGTAGCTTTAAGAGGAAATACGGTAAAATAAAAGTTTTTTCACCGAGGAAAGATTTGAGTATGTTAGTAGCATAAGAAAAAATAATGTCAATTGAGTGGGAGATAATAAAGCTACGGAGGGAGGTGGCATAGGATTTGGAGAATGCAGGAATGAGTGGAAAGATTTATTACTGGAAAGGAGCCAAAGACTTTTCTTTGAAACACTGAGCAGAAGCAAAAAAGAGAAAAGATATTAGGAATATAGGACTGTTTTGAATTGGAGGCAAGGGCAATAATAGTAATTGTCATTTGATGGCTGTAACCTCATTCAAGTAAGGATGAAGATAAAGAAGGAAGATGGTTCAAATAATTGTCTTTTTGCGATTCACAATTACTACTTTTTAAATCTCCCAGTCATGTTTAGGGCTACGAAAGAAATAGGTAAGAAAGAGAAAGAATAATTACAGAATTTGCAGTAGTGTTATAAGGTGCTTTTTTCTTTAAAGTCTAACAGGTTAGGAAATATAAGTAGGCTATACATTTTTGCTGGTTATAAGTTATTGTAAATAGACATTATAAATTACTATTTAAAGTTTACGTTCCAGTGAGATTTTTAAAGCAGCTTTCTTGAGGTATAATTGATATTCAATGAAGTACATATATTTAAAGGATACAGTTTGATCAATTTTGACATAAAAAACCTTGTGAAACTGTCCCAATCCAGATAATGGATGCCCCTTGGTACTCCTTCCTTTCGGCGCCTTCCTGCAGCCCCCTTTCAACAATTTTGATATGTGGTGTTTTCATTTTCATTGTGTTCAAAACACTTTCTAATTTCCCTTTCTCTTCTTTGACCCATGGGTTATTAAGAAGTGTGTTATTTTAGTTTCCTGGTATCTGGGGATTTTCCAAAGATCTTTCCATTATTTCTAATTTCATTCCATCTAGTCACAGAACATCCTTTGCCTGGTTTAAATCGTTTTAAACCCATTTTGACTTGTTTTATAATATGGTCTATCTTGGCAAATATTCAGGGTGTACTTGAAAAGACATGCATTCTGCTGTTACTGGATGGAGTGTTCTACAAATGTCCATCTGGTAGGGGAGTCTGATAGTATTGTTGAAGTCTTCCATATTCTTACTGATTTTCCATATACCATGTTCTGTCAATTATTGACAGAAGGCTATTGAAATCTCTGGCTATAACTGTAAATTTGTCTATTTCTCATTGTGATTTTGCTTCATGCATTTTGAAGTTGTTTATTAGGTGCATAAATGTATAGAATTGTTATGTCCTCTTGATAAATTGACTCCTTCATTATTACAAAATGACTTTTATCTATAGTAGTTTCTTTAACTGGGAAGTCTACCCTGTGTGATGTTAGGCACTAAGCTAGGGCCATTGTAGAGCTTACCATGTTCGTTTCTTGTCTGTCAAGATTCTTGTCTTTTGTTGCCTTATAGCCAGTGTCTTGAAAATTTTTATTTCATATATTTTGTACGAGTTTCTTTTGATTGTTTCAGGCAGAAGTGTAAACCTGTTTTTCCATCTTGGCTAGAGCAGAAGTCCAAAAATAGCTTTAAAATTATTTATGGTGGTTCTTAAAGTTTTTCTTTTTGCTTGTATCAGCGATATTTAGAAGAATCTGATGAAAGATGTGGCCCTTAGCCCCTCATGTCTACAAAGGCTTATCCATGTAAAAGCTTGATTGTAATTTCATGAGGTTTAGAGGCTTGAGGCTTCCTTCATCCTGGCTTAGGAATTCTTGCTTTCCTGCAAGCATTTTCCACCCTAGTTGTACACTAGAATCACCTGAGAGAGCTTTTGAACAAATAGCTATGCTCCACCAGACTTGTGAAATCTGAATTTCTGGTGGTAGGACCCAGATTTTTGTTTTTAAAACTCCCTAGGTAATTCTGCTGTGCAGCTAAACTTCAAAACAGCTTGTTTTAAAGCAAAGGATGGCTTCCTCTTCACTTGCTCTGTCTACCTTCCCTTTATTGGCAAGGATCCTAGGGAGGATGGGAAACAGGGAGCCAGTTGCTCCTTAAACTCACCCTGAGTAGAAGCAGTTACTTTTAAAAAAATTGCCAATTCCACCTTCAGATTTTGTCTTGGTAAATTGTATCTGGGCTTTTAACAAAAGCGCATAGAGAAGAAGTTAGAATAAGAAAACTTTTTCAGTTATATTTCACAATTTGCTTTAGCAAAATGCAGAATGTTAGAATATCCCTATGGCAAACAAGAGACAGCAATATATATCAATTAACATGGACCTCAGAGCCTAAGAGCCTGTAAGAAATAAGGCTATAAATAAATAGGAATTTAAATTTTCTAAAGCATTGGGTGTTTATGTGATATGCTTTGTATATAGGATTTGTGTTATGTCACATGTATATTTGACTTCAATTATTGGTAATTCCTAGTGAAAAATATATTTCATTTGACTAAAGTGGGCCGCAGTGCATTTAGCTATTTTTACAAATGCCATAAAGCAGTAAGCAAGAGAAAATAGCACAGAGTGCTTTTAATGAGAGGTCTGATGTAACATGGATTCTGTGACTCTGAGACGGATGGATTTCACATTGTGTCACTTTTTAGATGTGTCAAATTATGTAATGCATGGAGTAGTAGGTTTAGAATGCCAGCCACTTGTATGCAAGCTGATTCTTTTGTATGATTTCTTTAAAGAACTTGAACATCATATTCATTTTGTGTATTAGATTTTTCAGTTTCCTAATCTTTTAATGCTTCTAGAAGTAATGGTGAACTTTTAAGAGGTTAAATGACTTCGTATAAATGTAGTTTAAAATATTTTCTTCCTCATTTATTGTAACCAACCTTTCCCTGTAGCTGTGAACTTCACAGAAGTTAATGAAGAAAACAAAAACGATCTCTTCAGAGAAGTGTTTTCTTCCATTGAGACCTTGGCCTTTACCTTTGGGAATATGTAAGTAGAGGACTGTCATTTAAAGAAATTTGGGCCTGGGAGTCTCAGAATATGTCATATAATTTAGTAGATACATGGAAAGTAAAGTATTAACCAATACAAAATATTATCACAACACTGGAAAAAAATACATTCATTATTTCATTATTGTTTTGTTACTATATTCAGCAGTGTCTGTGTAGCTGTTCAGAAGCAGCATCCACTTGCAAGTGACTATGTGGTTTATGTGAATAGATTCCTAGGAGTTTATTTCTAAGGTTCTTAAAAAAATTTATTCTAGATGACATGTTGAATGTGAAGCCTGTGACAGAGCAATGTAATGACTTCTTTTTATTTCTTTTTTTTTTTTTTAACTTCCCTGGATAGCCTGACAAACTTCCTTATGGGAGATGTAGGCAATGATTCATTATTGCGACTGCCTGTTTCTCGGGAAAGTAAGGTAGGCCAAGTTTGTCTGAAAGCAGAGACTTTAATATTTTTAACTTAATATTTCAATAATTTCCTGATCTTAATCTCAGCATTAGTCTTTGATAGTTTTCGAGTTGAGCAAGAAAAACAGATCACTTCATTTTAAATATGATAATTTATGGTCAGTTTCTGGAGCAAAAATTTAATTACACTTTCTAAGTGGATCTATCATTTTAAAAGAATATATCTGATAGTTTTATGGTGTCCTATGTAATGAATCTGTGTCATATGGTCCAAAATTTTAGTAAGTAATTCTTAACCATTTTTCTCTCCTGACATTGTCACAGTTCTTAAAGACTGGTGGAAACTTAGAAAAATAACACAAGAAGTAAAGAGGGTATTAATCTTTTCACACATCCTATAGTTTATTACCATGAATCACTTATAAATAGGCTGTAGGTCCTCATTCTCCCTAAGAGCAGTATGTTAGAGGATTGCAGTTCTGATTCCCAGTTCATTTTTTTTAAAAGATTTTATTTAATTATTTGAGAGAGAGAGCAAGAGAGAGCACATGAGCCGGGGAGGGGCAGAGGGAGGAGCAGAAACAGACTCCCTGCTGAGCAGGGAGCCTGATGAGGGGCTGGATCCCAGGACCCCAGGGTCATGACCTGAGCCAAAGGCAGTCGCTTAACCTACTGAGCCACCCAGGCAGCCCCCGATTCCCAATTTAAAGAAAAATTGCCCTGAAATAATAGAACATGAAGAATGTTTGTAGAATATTGCTTTAAAGACTTATAGTAGTAATATTTTTATTTGACTAAAATTTTTTCACTAAATGCAAGCTATTTTTAAAAACTGCAGTAGAGACATACGTTAATAATTTCTTTTTAAGGATGTTCAAATCCAGAAGGAGGTCAACAAATATTTGGAAATGTGCCAAGTATTTGTGTTATATCAAAGTAATATAAAAATTGCAGGTCTTTCTTAAAATGATACAAAATATGAATGACTAATTGAAACATTTGTTATATGTACTATAATAATGAGAAAACAATTGACTATTTCTGAAGTCATCCGTTGATGAATCAAGGATAGTGTATAAACCATATCAGTAATGAAGAATTTTAAGATCCTTAAATATTTTGCTATTGTTTATAATTTTTCTTCAATTTTATCTTTTCAAACATACTACTAATTTAAAAGATATAATAATATTATATCTGTGACAAGGCTCTGAAGAATTAAAATTTTAGGTGTGAATCATATTTCCTGTTCCTGTTGGCTCTATTATGTGCACATATTACACTAATTCTTAATACGAAAATACTTTTCCTTTTTTTCTTTTGCACCTTATTTTCCTTCTTGCAGTTTTTAATTAACCCTAGAGATTGAGCTTTAAAAGTCCATGATGATATAATGCTACTAATAAAACTACTTTGGTGAAGAGTTTTGAAAAATACTTTAAGTAATAATTGCCATTTATTTAATAGTGTTTATTATGTACCATGCCCTATGCTGAGCCTATATCATCTTAAGCCTTAAAGGAGCCTTATGAAAGTAGTGTTCTTATCCCCATCTTACAGAAGGGCAAACCAAAGTTCAGCCTAAATATATAGCCCAGTGTCATACAGCTACTAAGTGATAGAGCTGGACTTCAAACCCAGGTCTCTTTGATCCCTTTTGCATTGAATCCCTGCATAGTCTGTATTGCCCAACCAAAGAGATCACATTTGTTTAAGATCTCACAATTTTGGTAGATATGTTCTCCTGCACTGTCCAGTAAGGTAGCCACTTGACACATGTAGCTCTTTAAACTTAATTAAAATAAATAAAATGGAAAATATACGTTACATTACATTTACATTAGCCACTTTTCATATGCTCAGATAGCCACATGTAACTAGTATCTACCTTACTGGACAGTGCAGATACAGAACATTTCCATCATCATAGAAAGTTCTGCACTAAGTTGTCCACTAGACTTTCAGAGAAATGCTTTTGTCATATGATAAAACGGTAAAAGATGGCTGGAAGAAACAGGTCTTTGTCTTCAGTTTAAGTGATAATCTATTTAGATTGTTTCTATAACTTCCTGACTAATATTTTTGAAATCTGCAGAATTATTTAAAGTTTTGAATGGATTTATTAATGTTAACTAATGCTGTTAGTAAACAATGAGGTTGTTTATTCTTGGATTTTGAGAACTGCAGTTGTAAAAAGGTATGTAATTCTTGTAAGATGTAGTAGCATTTAAACAGATTTCTTAGGCCCTTTGAGTTCTAAATACTTGAAATTCTTTAACAGGAATTATGTCACAATAACAAATTAGAGTGAAAAATTTCTGAAGCAAAGATCTGTTATCTTCTGCTCTAATCTTAAATTTGTTTTCTTCCATGTTGTAAGTCTTTTGAAAATGTTTCCGTGGAATCAGTGGACTCATCCAACGAGAAAGGTAATGCTTTTGAGGTACTTACAATCTTAGTCAAATTTTTTGCAGTTCCCTCCTTCCTTTCTTTCTTTCTTTTCTTTCTTCTTTTTTTTTAATCACTCCCCAACCCCATGCAGTTACTTTCAATACATGTTTTGAATTACTTAATCTCTTCTTGCTCAGTAACCTAAGTATTCATTTTTAACACAAAATGATGTATAAAATTTTGCATAAAAACTTAAGAAAAAAAACCTGCTAGCATAAATAGATAATATAGAGACTGATCAAGAATTATATAGGGTTTATAACTTGATGAATAATAGAAATACGTATTAAGATAAAAAATATAATTTGAAACCATTTTAAGTTTAAACTGTGACCTTTAATTCTAAATTTGTCACTTGTATTTTTTTTAAACAGTTTTCATTGAAGAA
Source organism: Phoca vitulina (assembly GCF_004348235.1). Classification (NCBI taxonomy): domain Eukaryota; kingdom Metazoa; phylum Chordata; class Mammalia; order Carnivora; family Phocidae; genus Phoca; species Phoca vitulina. The sequence goes on from NW_022589705.1 coordinate 23,594,457, forward strand.
CATCTTAGGATTTGAATGCTTCTTTGTTTAGAGTTATGTGCTGATATTTAATATATACTTGATATTTTTATTTTCAGGAAATTTTTCTCCTATAGAACTAGACAGCGTGCTATTGAAGAACACTGATTCTGTAGAATTGGCTTTGTCTTATGCTAAAACATGGTCAAAATATACCAAGAACATAGTTTCATGGGTTGAAAAGAAGCTTAACTTGGGTGAGTTGCCCTTTGGGGCATCTGATTAACTTTGGAGTGTAAGAACTAAATTGTTTGCAATTCATTTTCTACAGACGATGACTAATATGATTCCAAATTAGTAGCTGCTTCATTGTAGTGAATAAAATCATTGTCCATTTTCTCTTCTTGAAATAGGAAAGACTCTTCTTACAATAAATGTACTTATTGAACATTACTGTGGGCCAACCACTTGATCTGGGGACACAAAGACAAATAGTACACTGTCTTTGCCTTTAAGGAAGTCATACTCCATTGGGCAAAAAGAAATGCAATCAGATAATATGGTTAAAAGAAATAAAAGCAACAATAGGTGTATGAGCACCAGCCATGGTAATATCTTAATAGCTAGTATTTTCCCAGTGTTTTACAAAATACTTGTATTGACAAAATACTTTCATATCCTGTACCTCATTTAATCCTTACCAAAACCCTGGAAAGAAAGCAAGAAAAGAATTATTCCCATTTTACAGCTCGGGCAAACAAGACTTGCCTAAGGTCGGATAGCAGATTTGCATAGGATTATATAGCACTAACTGGAAGAATATAGGATTTACCCAAATCCTGTGTCTTTCTACAAAATTATTTGCTTTAAATAGGGACTGCCCATCAGAATCACCTGAATAACCTTATAAAAGGGCAATACACAGGCCTAGGTCCCATCTCCAAGAGAAGTGAGGCCAAGCATGTATATTTTGAAAGTTTCCTAGTTGGTTTCGATGAGCACTCTGGATAAGAATCACAGTATCATATGATGCAGACTAGTATGTGTGCTCACTCTTTAATTTGGGAATCACAAATAATTTTAGAGTATGGAGGGGAAAAAGAAGTTAATTTACCTTCTGATGTTTTCTTTGACCTTTTCAGAATTGGAGTCCACTAGAAACATTGTCAAGTTGGCAGAGGCAACTAGAAGTAACATTGGAATGCAGGTAAGTGTTCAGTGACCTCCTAGGGCATTGGACAAGGAGGTTACCTAGATGAGCTCATGATAGTGCCTTGTGAAGTCAGAAACTTGTGTGCTAAATATAGGAAAGAAGTGAAATGCTGAACTTTTGGCTGGGCAAAATAAAGACCTTTTAAACTTAACGTGGAGACCCATTATGGAAAAAAACTAGGAAATTCACAATTTTATACAAATGTTGATTGTTTTGTTAGCCACTAGTCTTGCCTGCCTAGTTTTATAATTAATATTCTTCAGTACCTCCTCATATAGTCATCTTTATGACTAGTCATTTGTCTGCAGAAAATGTCTAAACTTAAAATTTCTCCCTCTGAAGAAGAATAGTTGGGGGGGATCTAGAACTCTAGTGCTATTTCCATTGGAAAATTTATTTTTCGATTTTAAATTCTAGGAGTTTATGCCACTGCAGTCTCTATTTGCCAGTGCTCTTCTTAATGATATAAAGAACAGTCACCTTTTACAACAGACAATTGCAGCACTCCAAGCCAACAAATTTGTGCAGGTAAAAATTTATGTGTATAATACACTTTTTTTTTTTTGTTAACAACATCATACCTTTAGAAAACAGCTTTTTTTTTCTTTCTTGTTTTGAAATACCCTTGACAGCCTCTACTTGGGAGGAAAAATGAAATGGAAAAACAAAGGAAAGAAATAAAAGAACTTTGGAAACAGGAACAAAATAAAATGGTGAGTATTATAATGGAGTTTCATCTACCTACTTGTGAACATCTGAAATCATCTGCAGTATGTAAGCATACACCCTGGAAGATGCATACCTTACTCTATAGTTTTTCTAAAATGCTTGTTTTAACTATCTTGTTGAATATGCTAATGAAACTTATACATTAGGGTTTGTTTCTTATTCTGTATTTAATAGTCTTTTTTTTTTCCTGTGTAGCTGGAAACAGAGACTGCTCTTAAAAAGGCAAAATTGTTATGCATGCAACGTCAAGATGAGTATGAAAAGGCAAAATCTTCCATGTTTCGTGCAGAAGAGGAGCATCTGTGCTCAAGTGGTGGATTAGTAAAAAATCTCAACAAGCAGCTAGAAAAAAAGCGAAGGCTTGAAGAGGAAGCTCTTCAGAAAGTAACCATCTTTGTTGTTATTTGCAAGTTGAATTAGCAATAATCTGCTAAGGCTTCAGTTCTCAAATGTTAGCATGCATCAGGGTTGCCTGGAAGGCTTGTTAAAACAGGCTACTGGGCCCCACATCCAGAGTGTCTGATTCAGTAGCTCTAGGGTTGGCCCCAAACAACTTGCACTTCTGACAGGTTCCCAGGTGATGCTGCTGCTGGTGGTGATGGGGATCCACACTTTGAGAACCAGTATACTAAGAGATTTTTGCTTATCTTTTAAATCTTTGGTTTTGTTTCTGAAAAAGTATCTTAGAGAAGGCAGTAGTTTAATATTTTTTACTTCATTGTTCAGGAAGTTCACCTTTGAGGCAACTGGGTGTATATGTGTGCTAATTCTAGTACCTGATAGCAAAGCTAGGCTGGAGCTTTATATTGCTTATGACATATAATTTGATGAATTCTGTAAGATTATGTAGAAAATGGTGAATATAAATAGAAAAGGCTGTTAAATAGAAGTAGTCATTTATCTTGTAGACAGTATACTATCCATTAAAGTCAAGTGCCTGAGTCACTGACCAGAACAAATTGTTATCTTTAGAAATATTCTATTTAAAACAGACTATTTCATACTTTTTATGCAAAAAGTCTTTTTAATTATTTCCATTGAGTTTTATTATAATAAGTATTTGTTTTAAAATATAAATTCTAGTGATCAGTGTTATTTTTTTTTTCTGTGATATTCTTAAAGGTAGAAGAAGCAAATGAACTCTACAAAGTTTGTGTGACAAATGTTGAAGAGAGACGAAATGATCTAGAAAATACCAAAAGAGAAATTTTAACACAACTCCAGAAACTTGTTTTTCAGTGTGATCTTACCCTTAAAGCTGTAAGTATTTTGTTCAGTATTTTGAAGGCCGGGGCAAAAAAGGGTCTAAATATCTGCAGAAGGGAAGAGGGATGCTTGATGAGTTATGATTCTTAAGGGATTTAATTTCTGAGATTAATGCAACATTTGGAGTTTGGAAATTGACTTTCAGCTTTTAATAGTGGTAAATGCTTTGAGTTACATTTTTTATCTGGTCCCTCACCTGGTGGATCGATGATTTGTCCAATTAGAATTGAAGTCTGAGAGTTTGAAATCGCCTCTAAGCCACTGTCTTTCTTGGCTTGGTTGACAAAATGGATTTGACTGTTGAAACTTCTTTCAGCACTATGAGATCGGTTCTTCAAAATTTGAGTAAACTAAATATTAAAATTAAACCCAGTGACTTATTAAAAAAAAACAACGCAGGCACCTGGGTGGCTTAGTTGGTTAAGCTACTGCCTTCAGCTCAAGTCATGATCCTGGAGTCCCAAGACCGAGTCCCACATCGGGCTCCCCGCTCAGTGGGGAGTCTGCTTCTCCCTCTGACTCTCTCCCCTCTCGTGCTCTCTCTCACTCTCTCTCAAATAAATAAATAAAATCTTAAAAAACAAAACAAAAACGCATCCTTCCCTCAAGGGTTTTCATTTGTCTCTTTAAAATGACTTTTATAAAAAGTTTATATATAAAATACCTTTTTTTGATGTACATTTCACAAGTTTTAACACATGTATAAATTTGTGTAACCACAATCAGGATTCAGAAGAATTCCATCACTCCAAAAAATTTTGTTCATGCTGCCCCTTTGTAGTCAAATTCTCTACCCACCCCTAAACCCCTGGCAAATATTGATATGTTCTCCGTCTTTATAGCTTGATCTTTTCCAGAGTGTCACATAAATGGAATCCTATAGTATGTGACTTGGGGACCGGCTTCTTTTACTCAGCATAATGTCTTTGAGATTCATCAATGTTATGCCTGTATCAATAGTTCATTTCTTTTTATTGCTGAATAGTATTCCATTATATGAATGTACCGCAGTGTTTATCCATTCATCAGTTGGACATCTGTTGTTTCCAGTTTTTGGTGATTGTGAATATAGAGCTGCTGTGAATATTTGTATACAAGTTTTTGCATGAACATAAGTTTTCATATTTCTAGGGTAAGCACCTAGGAGTGAGATTACTGGATGTTATGGTAAATGTCTGTTTAACTTTATAAGAAATTGCCAAATTGTTTTCCAGAATGGCCGTAACATTTTCATTCTAACCAGTAATATGAGTTCCGATTGTTCTGCATCCTTGACAATACTTGCTGGTTGTTGTTATATTTTAACTGTTCTAATATGTGTGTAGTGGTAGTTGTTTTAATTTGTGTTTCTGGAGTGACTAATGATATTGAGCATCTTTTCAAGGACTTATTTGCAGTCTCTATTTTGTCAATTTTTTTAAATTGATTTGTTTGTTTTCTTATTATTGAGCTTGCGTATTTTGTCTTCCAGTCTGAAACTTCTCTTTAGTCTTTTAGCAGTTTGTTTCAGGGGAAAAAAGGTTATAATTTTGATGGAATCTAACTTATCAATTTCTTCTTTTATGTGTCATGCTTTTCATATTATAGCTAAGAGAGTTTCAGGGTCACAAAGACTTCTATGTTTTCTACTAAAAATTTTATAGTTTGACATTGATATATGATCTATTTTGACTTAATTTTTATATAAGGTGTGAAATATAGGTTGAGGTTTTTTGCATATAGATGTTGTGTTAAAATTATGCCTGTGGGATTTTAATTTATGGAGGTGACTGCATGCTGACATGGAGAGGTCAATGTTACTGAAAGGGTGAATTGCTTACTTATATTTCCCGAGAGAAGGGGACGTGCTGTGCCACATAGGGCCACAGAAGTACCAGGTTTGGTGAAGCAGAGGCAGGAGTGAGGGGAAGGCTGAGTATAGAGCCTTTATTGGGGTTTCCAAGGGAAAGACAAGGTGGGGCAGGATAAGCAGTATAGGATTGGCTAGTTTGATGGTCTCTAGTTGCTTGGTACCTGGCCCTAGGATGATTCAGAGCAGGAGACAATAATAACTTGGTGTGTGAGAATTAGATAATGAGGTTGTTTGGGTTGCATATGAAAGACATGCCCCCCACTACTTCCCACCCCTGTGCTAAGAATTGGTTAGCCCTGGGAGAAGCAGACTCTCCCCAGCCGGCAAACTTTTTAAGATGTCAAAACATTATAAAATACGGAAAATAAAAAACATTATTAATACAGGTGTCCACTTGTTCCAGTACCATTTGTTGAAAACATTGTGCCATCTCCATGGATTTGTCTTTGCATCTTTGTCAAAAATCAATTGACCATATTTTTATAAAAGGTCAATTTCTAGATTCTCTATTCTGTTCCATGGATATATATACCTGTCATTTGGCCCAAACCCTACTACTATGTTGATAACTGTTGTTTTATAGCAAGTCTTAAAATCAGGTAGGGGCACCTGGGTGGCTCAGTCATTAAGCATCTGCCTTCGGCTCAGGTCATGATCCCAGGGTCCTGGGATCGAGCCCCGCATCACGCTCTCTGCTCAGCGGGAAGCCTGCTTCTCCCTCTCCACCCCCCCTGCTTGTGTTCCCTCTCTCGCTGTGTCTCTCTCTGTCAAATAAATAAATAAATTCTTTAAAAAAAATAAAATCAGGTAGTGTGAATCTTCAACTTTATTTTTTTTTTCAGAATTGTTTTGAGTATTTAAGATCCTTTGCCCATAAAAACATTGGAATCAGCTTGCAGTATCTACAAACAAATCCTGCTAACATTCTAATTGGAATTGTGTTAAATCTTAGATCAGATGGGAAGAATTGACTATAATATGTAGCATCTTAACTATAGAGAGAGAGTTGTTCAATCCATGAATACAGTATGTCTCTCCATTTATTTAGATACATGATATTTTTTTAATCAGCATTTTGTAGTTTTCAACATAGAAGTCTTTCACGTGTTTTGTTAGATTTAAACCTCTGTATGTATGTATGTATTTGGGCAGCTATTGTGAATGTGACATAGAAATAAATCAATAGATAAATATATACCACATATAATTTATGTGTATGTATCTATGCACACACATTTCTTTAATTTCACATTTCAATTGTTCATTGTTAGTATTTAGAAACACAAGTGATTTTTGTATGTTGATCTTGTATCTTGCAAACTTGCTAAAACTAAATAGTTCTGGAACTTTTTTTGTAGAATCATTGGGGTTTTCTACATAGAAAATTATGTTATCTACAAATAGGGACAGTTTTATTTCTTCCTTTCCAATCTATATTCCTCTTATTTCTTTTTTTTCTGCACTGGCTAGAGCTTCCAGTTCATTATTGAATAGGATTGGGTGAGATAAGATATCCTTGTCCTATTCTGGACTATTTAAGGGCAAAGCACTTAGTCTTTCACTATTATATATGATGATAACTATAGGTTTTTTGATGATGCCCTTTATCAGGTAAGGAATTTCCCCTTTTTCTAGTTTGCTGACAGTTTTATGATGAAGATGTTGAATTTTTTTTTCCACTGCTGAGAATTTTGGGGTTGTTTGTTATCGCAGCATAAGCTAGCAAAACTGTCTGCTTCAGTATATATTGAATATATATGTACATATATTCTTTATTCCTTTATATGTACCTTTACATACTATATACCATATCATGTGTACCTAAATATGATAGAGGAACATCTTTGAACAAATAATATATAAGTACAGTTAATGGGACTTAAGATGCAATTTTTGCTAATTATTATAAACGTTTGTAATTGTGTCTTTGCTTTTTTTAAAAAAAGATGTTAGATTTTATCAAATGATTTTTTCCACATCATTTGATTAATGTGATAATACAGTTTTTCTTTTGTAGTCTATTAATATGATGGATTACATTGATGTTTGCGTGCTGATCTAGTCTTGCATTCCTGGATAAGCTGCTTTTGGTTGTGATGCATTGTTACTTTTATATATTGCTGGATTCAATTTGCTAATATTTTGTTGAGTATTTTTTTCTTTTTCTTCTCTGTTAATAAAAGACATTGGTATGTTGTTATTGGTTTTTTTTTTTTTCTTATACTGTCATTATCTAGTTTAGTATCAGGGTTATTCTGGCCTTATAAAATGAGTAGGGAGGTGTTCCTTCCTGTCAGTATTCTGGAAGAGATTGTGTAGAACTGGTGTTATTTCTTCAGTTGTTTGATGGCGTTCCCTGGTGAAAGTATCTGGGCTTGGGGTTTTCATTTTTGGAAGATTTTTCACTATGCATTCAGTTTCTTTTGAGAATAAACCTATTCGAGTTAATTATTTCTTTTTGGGTGAATTTTGGTAGTTTGTGGCTTTCATAGAATCAGTCCCTTTTGTCCCAGTTGTCTAATTTATGTGCACAGAGTTGTGTATGGTTTTTCTTTACCCCTTCAGTGACTCAGTAGGCTGTAATAATATCCTCTCTTTCATTCCTGATGTTGGTAATTTGTACCTTCTCTCTTTCTCTCTCTGGTTAGTCTGGCTAGATAGAGATTTATCAATTTTACTGACCTTTTCAAAGAAAAGCTTTTAATTTTCATTGGTTTCTCTATTGTTATTTTTTAAATTTTATTTCTGCTTGCTTTGGGTTTATTTTGCTTTTTAGTTTCTTGGTGGTGGAAGCTTAGATTGTTCATTGAGACCTCCCTGCTTTTGTAATATAAATATTTAATCATTTAGATTTCTCTCTAAGCACTGCTTATCTAAATCCCACAAATTTTGAATTTTGTATTTCTATTTTTGTTCAATATAAAATATTTCCTAATTTCCCTTGAGACTTCATCTTTGACTTATGGATAGTATAGAAGCTGATTGTTTAATTTCCAAGTATTTGAGAATTTTCTGGATAAATTCCTGGTATTGATTTCTAGTTTAATTCTGTTATGATGAGAGAAATGTTTTATATAATTTCAATTTTCTTAGATTTGTTATGGTTTGTTTTATGATTCAGCATATGGTCTGTCATGGTGAATGTTCCATGCATATACTTTCAAAATGTGTGTTCTGCTCTTGTTGGCTGGGGTATTTGGTAAATGTAAATGTCAATTGGTTATTGTTGGTTTACGGTGCTATTTATTTCTTCTACATCCTTGACTTACTTTTTACTTCTATCAGTTACAGAGAAATGAGGGGTTTTTTTTTTTAAGTTTTTATTTAAATTCCAGTTAATCAGCATACAGTGTAATATCAGTTTCAGGTGTACAATATAGTGATTCAACACTTTCATACAACACCCAGTGCTCATCACAACAAGCACGCTCCTTAATCCCACTCACCTATTTAACCCACCCCCTACCCACTTCCCCTCTGGTAACCAGTTTATTCAGAGAAAGGAGTTTTGAAGTCTTCAATATACTGTATATTTTTAGTTCTATCAGTTTTTGCTTTATGAATTTTGAAACTCAGTTGCTTGTGCATTAGTAATTGTTACATATTCTTGGTGAATTAATCCTTTTATTTTTATGAAATGTCTCTTTTTATCCTGGTAATTTTTATTGCTTTTAGTCTTCATTTAATACTGATGTAGCTGTTTCAGTTTTTTTTCAATTATTTTTATCATGGTATGGTATATCTTTTTCCATTCTTCTACTTTGAGTTTTATCATTATATTTAAAGTGAAATCGGAGGGGGAGACGAACCATGAGAGACTATGGACTCTGAGAAACAAACTGAGGGTTCTAGAGGGGAGGGGGCTGAGAGGATGGGTTAGCCTGGTGATGGGTATTAAAGAGGGCACGTACCGCATGGAGCACTGGGTGTTATACGCAAACAATGAATCATGGAACACTACATCAAAAACTTATGTAATGTATGGTGATTAACATAACATAATTAAAAAAAGAGAAAAAAAGTGAATTACTTACATAGCATATAGTTCAGTCTTGATTTTTTTAAAAAATCGGTTTTGGGGGCACCTGGGTGGCTCAGTTGGTTGGGCAACTGCCTTCAGCTCAGGTCATGATCCTGGAGTCCTGGGATTGAGTCCCACGTTGGGCTCCTGGCTCAGCGGGGAGTCTGTTTCTCCCTCTGACCCTCTCCCCTCTCATGCTCTCTCTCACTCTAAAAAAAAAAAAAAAACTGTTTTGATAATCTCTATCTTTTAAGTGAAATATTTAGACAGTTTATATTTAATGCAAATGTATGTTCAGATTTAGGCTTACTTTTCTCTTTTCCTGTTTGTACCTTATGTTTTTTTCATTTGTTTCCCTCTTGCTGCCTTATATTGGATAAATTGATAATTTTTTAGAATTACATATAATTTATATTACAGATTTAATTTAATCTATTTTTATTTACGCATTAGAGTTATATTTTAATTTATCTAAAATGCTTATTTGCATTTTATTATCTACATTTTAATTTACTGAGCTTTTGACTATGTCTCTTTTTACAGTTTTTTTTTTTTTTCTTTTTAATGGTTGCACTAGGGCTATATTTATAAAAACTTTTCACTGGCCTATTTAAAACTAACATTTTACCCCTTCAAGTGGAACGTAGAAACCACATAGTCCCACCATATAAGGCCCTTTTACTTGTTTTGGGTTGTAATTGATATGTGTATGTTACATCTATATACTTTGAAAACCTCACCAGACAATCTTACAATTTTTGCTTTCAAAAGTCACATATTTTAGAGAAGAGAAGTCATCTTTTTTAATTACCTAGATATTTACCATTTGTTTCTACTCTTCCATTTCTAGGGTTCTTTCCCTTTGATATCATTTCTCTCTTTTCTGAAGAACTTCCTTTAGCATTTCTGTTGTAGCAGGTCTTCTGGTGGTGAATTCTGTATTTCATCTGAGAATGTTTTTATTTCATCTTTATTCCTGAAGGACATTTTCATTTGATAAAGAGTTTAGTTCTTTTCTTTCAACACTTTAAAAATGTCCTTCCACTGCCTTCTGGCCTCTGTGTTTCTAATGAGAAATCCATAGTCATTTGAATTACTGCTTTCTCAATGTGGAATGTGTTGGAGGTTTTTTTTGTTTTTTGCTTGCAAGATTTTTTTTCTTTGTCTTTGGTTTTCAACATTTTGATTACAGTTTATTTGGGTGTGAATTTTCTTGAATTTATTCTGTTTGGGGTTCCCTGAGCTTCTTAAATCTGCAGGTTTGACTCTTACTATATTTGAGAAGTTTTCAGCTATTGTTTCTTCAAAATTTTTTTTGTAGCACTCTGTCCTCTTCCTCTAAGACTCCAGTGACTCAAATTTTAGACCTTTGTTTTTATTCTATGGGTTTGAGGGGGGTGTTGTTTTTTTTTCTCCCTAATCTTTTCTCTTGGTTGTTGTTCTATTGATCTATCTTCAGGTTCACTGACTCTTTCCTTTGTTATCTCTATTTTCCTATACAGTCAAAACAGTAAATTTTTTTGTTTGGGATATTTTATTTTCCTGTTTCTTTTTTATATCTTCCATTTCTGTGCTGCGACTTCAGTCTTACCATGTTTTAAGATTATTTGCCCTTATGTATTTAAACCATCATAATAGGGCGCCTGGGTGGCTCAGTTGGTTGGGCGACTGCCTTCAGCTCAGGTCATGATCCTGGAGTCCCGGGATCGAGTCCCGCATCAGGCTCCCTGCTCAGTGGGGAGTCTGCTTCTCCCTCTGACCCTCCCCCCTCTCATGTGCTCTCTCTCTCTCTCACTCTCTCTCTCAAATAAATAAATAAAATCTTTAAAAAAAATAAATAAAAAACTAAACCGTCATAATAGCTGCTTTAAAGTCTTTATCTGATAATCCAAATAGGTGAGTCATCTCAGGGTTAGTGTGTTTATTGTCTTTTCTCTTGCGTGTTGATGAGATTTCCTGGTCCTTCATGTAACAAGTATTTTGGATGATATTCTGGACTTCTCAGTATTACTTTATGTGACTCATGGTCATCTTTCTAACCTATATTGAATGTTGATTTTTTAAATTTTGGGCAGGCATTTGATCTAGTTAGGTTCACTCTACAGCTCCTAAGGAATCCCTTCCAAGTCTTCTAGTTGTGAAACTTAGTCAACCTACTCTGCTGCTATTGAGGGCCAAGTAGGGAAAGGATAAAGACAAAAACTAGTAGGGAGTTGAGACCCCTCACTCTTCAGATCCAGTTTATCTGGTTCTAGAGAAGAATTGCCCTCAAAGTTGTAGATGTCTGTTCAGTGGCTCCTGCTCTTGGTGCCACAGCACCACATCTCAGCGCTTGGGACTTGCTTGGGGGCTGGGGGACAAGAGAAAACAGACAGACAAAAGAAACCAGTGGGTTTTCCCCCACTCTTTCAATCACGTGTCTTTGAATAGGAGTTCAGTATTGGCTGGGAAACAGTAGCAAAAGAAATAACAGGAAGCATACCTCTAGATTGCTCATACCTTGATTTGTTGTTTCTTTCCACAATCTGCCTGCTACCATTTACTTTTCAGAATTCTCAGAAAGTTAAGAATTCAGTGGGAAACTGAAACTATTTCCATTTGAATCAGAAACTCTCCATACAATGTTCCTGAGTATTTAAAATTGTATCTCATTCGTTTACCAAATTCCAGTTAATGTGTGATTAATTTAGAGAGCCAATTTTAGCAAAGTGATTTAAAAGAATTATAAAAATCCCAGGATTCGAAATTACATTATGAGTTACGTAAGCCAACCTTTACACTTGACAAGTCCTTTTCACCTCAGACAGTAGCTCATGATAACTAAGATTGAGTATGTACCTGCCAGTGTATAAAGTTCTTTGCCTACATTAACTCATGTAAATCTCACACAATCCCATTAGGTAAATATAACTGTTTTTAGCTCCATCTTACTGGTAAAGAAACTAAAGTTTAGAAAACCTTTCTTCTCAAAATGTGGTTCTTGGGCCTGTCACATTCTCATTACATTGGGAGCCTATGAGGAATGCAGAATCTTGGGTTTCAACTCAGACTTTTGGAATCAGAATCTGCATTTTGAACAAGAATCCCACACATGATTCATTTGCACATTAACTTTTTATGAAGCGTTTGCTTAGAGAAGTTACAAATAACTTGATCAAGGTCACCTAGCATGTAAATTGTAAAGCTAGGATAGAACTTGGTTGAATGACTTCAGAACCTGTGCTATTAAATACTATGCTGTCTTGCTGAATGATTATTTAGCCTGGGTGTGACAACTCCAAAATTAATATAATTTTTATATTGAGCTAAAAGAAAATCCGTTTTCTTGTGGACCTTTCAAGTTATACCATACTGCTATAATCCCTCTTCTACAAAATAACACTTTAAATATTTAAAGGTAATTGTTATCTTCCTTTCTTGAATGCTTTTTCCAGACTACACACCCCCAAATCTGATTTTTTTTATTTTCACTCTAGGACATATCACATACGTGATTGCAGAGAAAACAAAATTATTTGAGATACAAAGATTCTAGACACTCAGGTTCTCTCACTATCTTAGGGAAGATACACAAATCACATTTATATCCTAGCAAAATTTTAAGTTATATCATGGACATCAAGGATTACTTCTGAATATCTAAAATTGTCTTGAATTATGAAGTATTGGAGGGTAGGGGATAAAGATCATAATTACATTACTGAGAGGAAGAAGAAATGACCAGGCCGGTCACTAAAGACCTAACCAAATCAATGGGCTTTGAAGAATGGAAAGAATTAGAAGAAGAGTTTTTCGTTTTATTTTAAAGTACATTCAAGAAAAATTTACCTTTAATACAGGGTAGAGAATTATACTGAACAAATTTATTTTAGATTATTGCTGATTTATATGAAAGAAACTTTCCCCATTATTTGAAATTAAAATTCCATTTGAACAGCTATCATAAATATTTGCATGAATCCATGTGCCGGTGGAGGAACTAAAAATTTGCTGTAGGTGATGAAAGCTTGGGCATAGAGTTGGAAGTCCTGTGTGCTCGAGTGAGCAGTCCCAGAAAACGAACAGAATTATAGTATGATCTTGGCTAATAACACTTTTTATTACTATACATTTGGTCATTTCCCCTTTGTGAGGCACTTAGGTCACTGTGTGAGATAGAGGACCTAGAAGAAAAGTCTAAGTTCCTGACTCAGGGAGCAGATTGAGGCACAAAAAAATCTAGAGGCAGGATGATTTTTGAGGTACCTGTGAGCCACCTCAGTTAAGATGCCCAGCAAGTCCTGCAGGATCTGCCCCATGGGGGTTCACTCTTTAGTGTTTCTATTAGGTAAGTGAGAAGGCTGAATAATTCGGGGGAAACAGATTTTAAGATTGGGCTACCCGTATATATTACTGCTTAAGTCTTTATTATTAATAAATACCCAGAAACAAACATTCAGCAGATGAGCTGATTATGCCAGTATATTCATTTGGCTTTTTAAATTATTGGTGTTTTTAACTAGACTCATAAAGCTTATTAAAAATTATAAAAAATGGACAGTTACCTTTAGGATCAAGAGAGTAAGTTCAGTTTACCATTAACTGGTGAATTTTTTCATCAGAGCCAGTTGCAGGATTTAAACTTTACCATCCACGGTTTGAATTTCCTTTGTTCCTTGAGAGAATTAGAACACAAATAAGCTATTCTTTTATGTGCACTTTTCAAATACTATTTATGCTGAGTCTTAGTTATCCTTCAGGAATGCCTGTCTACCTTGGAAAGGACTTAGAGGCTAATCAGAAGTTCAGTGGATCATCTGGTGTATCAAGAGAGATGAAGAGGATATATGGCAGTCTTTCAAATAATATTAAGCCAATTGAAATTTGGCATTTATTCACATTGCTCACCTGGAAGCCAGAGTGGCATTTTATAAAATAAATCAGATTATGTGATAGCTCTTAACACCCTTTAAAACCCTCCACTGGCTTCCCATTGTACTTAAATTCAGACTCCTTACTGCAGTTTAGAGGACTGTTTCTCTTTCTGGCATCATCTCAAACTGAAGCTTCACCTCTTTGGATGTGCTTCAGCCATATTGACCTTTCAAGTGTTTCTTGAGCATGGCAAGCTCTTTCTCACTCACTTTTGCTCTAGGGTCTCTGTGCTACCTCTTCCTTTTGTCTGGATTGGACTTCTCCCTGAAACTTTGCATTGGCTTTTTCTTACATCAGGTCTCAGTTCAGATGTGACCTCCTCAGAGAGGCTTCATTAACCTACCGTATCAAAAGTGCCCTTCTACAAATGCATACCGGGTTATATTCCGTAACTTGACAATTTTATATAGTATTTATAGAAGTTTTCAATACCAGAGATTATCTTATCTACAAAATTTATTCTCCCTCTCTCTCACACCACCTTCAGGAGAACATAAACTCTATGAGGACTGGGATCTCATCTGTTTATTTGCCATAGTATACTCAAAGCCTACGTTTTTGGGAACACTAAATTAGTTCATTTGTGTGCAGCTCTCAGAATGGATTTGGCATGTTTGCAGGCACTTGTTAGCTGCTATTGTTACTGTTACTACAAGTAGTAGGAATAATAGTATATGTAGGCATTTGTAGAAACTCAGTGGGATAATATATTTTGGATAGATTCAAGATAATGCCTAATTATTAAAGCTGAGTACTATAGGATACATTATAATTATAAAACATTTTTATTTTTATAGAATTGAAAAAGTAAAAGTCAAAATAATTGTGCTCTGATTGAAATGTTTTCCCATATGTTTTTCACTTAAGAGTTTAGAGCATTATGGTCAGACCCTCAGAGTACGGAGCTGGGAATCCTCAAAAACACATCTGTCTGCTAAAATTATGAACCAGTAGGGACATGGGGATGTATTTTTGAACTTTGCAGTTTAAAGCTAGTTTTGCTGGCAACGATTACTCCTAGATACTGGATTACAACTGTTTTTTTTTTTTTTCTTCCTGATCTGGACTTCGCACAAAGTCAGACAACATAGTATGCTCACAATGATATTCAGTGTTCTATGCTTCAATGTATGATCTTTTTTTCTTTTGAAATCAATGTATATTTATACAGCATTCTGTATAGCAGAAGTTATTATGCCTTTTGTCTCTGTCTGTGACCACAGGTGACAGTTAACCTCTTCCAGATGCAACACCTACAGGCAGCCTCCCTTGCAAACAATTTACAGTCTCTCTGTGATAGTGCCAAACTCTATGACCCAGGCCAAGAGTACAGTGACTTTGTCAAGGCCACAAATGCAACGGAAGAAGAAAAAGTTGATGGGTAAGAATGTGTAGATGAAATTATTTCAAAAGATAAAACCTTTATTGCTAAGTTCCTATCTGGTAGTAGGTGGCATCCTTTCTAACACTGGCAGAATTGACTTTAAAACTTTCTGAACTTTTTTTTATATTCCGATGTAGCTCACTTAAGAGTAAAGCTTTTTGTTTTGACACAGAGCTAAGTCCTTTGAGATTTAGAAATCCTTTGAGAATGGCAAATCATGGTCATATCTATTTTGAATGTCCACAGGTTTAACAGCCTACATTTTCCATAGAGGTGATACTAGAAAAGCTTAACCATGACATGAATCATTGACCATACTTTTGCTACTCTTTTCCATGTTTCAGCTGTAATAAGTTCAAATGATGAATAAATTTTGTTCACATTTCTTCTAAGAAGTTGAACCATACAATAAGGTTTTTTCTTACTATTTAATTACTCTGTTCATTAAAGTAACAGATTTTTCCAAAAATAGAATAAAATAGGCTGGGTGTTAGTCATTCTGCAAATGATGAGTTTTATTTGGGTTTTTCTCAGGAATGTAAATAAAGCATTAACAAGTAGCCCCCACACTTCTGGGTACAGACCTAGCGACTCGTTAGAGGACGTGGTGCGCCTTCCGGACAGCGCCAGTAAGACTGACGAGGACAGATGCTCCGGGAGTGCTGACGTCACAGGTAAACTTCACACTCAAGAGAGCGCTGGTTTGTGGAAGAGCAGGTTGTTTAAATGTGATTACTCAATGATTGCAACTCTGGAATCTAAACATCAGGCCTTGAATGAAAACTTCATGAGGCCTTCTTCACAGTTGTAAGCACTGTGCCTGTGTCTTAAAGTCGACTGTCGATCACTGTTAAATTTGACTTGTCTCATTTTATGTAATATCCGTATTTCGCCTCATGAAATCCATCTGTAGCCACGTTTGACTTTAAATATTCTTTTCTTAAAGGTCCTTCTTTTATAAGGTCATGGACATTTGGGATGTTTAGTGACTCTGAGAGCACTGGAGGAAGCAGTGAATCTAGATCTCTGGATTCTGAATCGATAAGTCCAGGTACATAAGCATTTAAGTCTAGCAGAGAGAATTCAATGAAATAGTCCTTTTGGGGGATATATTTTAGCTACCTTATTTTTTTAATGGACTGTCTCCTAGAGAGGAGTATGTACGTATACACGTGCAGCTTAAAAAAAAAATACAAAGGCAAACCCACATATATTTACCACCCAGCCTATAAGAAATAAAACATTATCAGTATATGAGAAGGGCCCTCTGGACACCTCCTTGAAAACCTTGCCCTGCTGCCCACCAGAACAGACCATCATCCTGGGTTTTGTCAGTCATTCTCTAGCTGTTTTCAGTGTTTTACTGCCTGTATCTACTTGAGCTTTGCCCTCTTCGGAATGTTACACAGATGGAATTATACCATTTTTTGTGTGACTTCTTTCATCTTTTTTTTTTAGATCCATATCGATGTGAATAGCTCTCTTTATATATCTTTATTTTATGCTATATATAGTATTCCATTCTGTGAACATAACTGTACCTTTTAGATTGTTTTGTAGTTAATTGCTGTGATGAACAGTATAGTTAACACCAATTTTGTGCCTGTGATTATTCAGTTTTTATAAATGTACCTTAAAAGGTACTTTGGTAAAGAGAGTCCCATGCTCCTTAGAGAGGCAGGATAGATGTGTTGAATTCTCCCTTAGTGGCTTCAAAGAGGCTAACTTGCCATAGGTAATACAGCTAGCAGGAAAAGAAGGTAGCATTTGAACCCATGAGATTCTTACTTAGACATTCTTTCTCCTCCACTCTCCTACCAAAGACTGCTCCAGTCCTGTTCTTCTGGCCCTTCTCCTAGGATCCTTAGCATGGTGGGATATATGTTATAAGATTTAACCTACCTCAAAAGTCCAAGGCATTTTTTAATAGTGTTCTATTTATTTATTCATGTAAATAAGTCTCTTGAAATTTAAAGTTAGAAATAACTTCCATGCAGCATTGGGGTTTGTAGCTTACTCTGTGTCTTCCTTTAAAACTAGCTCTGTGCAAGTGACACCCTGAAGATGTGAGCCTAAATATTTAACTGAGTATTTGTAAGTAACTTTGTAAAACCAAGATGGTTGTAGCTATCCCCACAAATTAAGACCCATTCTAGAGCAAGCCCTCAATTATTTGGAATCTCATAAGACTTCATGTGATAAAGACAAAAATTTGAAAACTAGTTAACATGATAAATGGTGAAGACCTGGGGAGGCCTGGCCTGGGAATGAGGGAACTAGGGGACATGACAGCCGTCCTCACATCCTGGAGTGGGAAGGGATTAAAGTGACAGTGCTCATCTGCTCCTTCAGGGAGAACGGGGACCAAAGGCTGGGATTCATAGGCAGGCAGGTTGCTGCTCAAAAAATATAAGGAAGCCATTTTACAGTTAAAATAGTTCAAAATGGAACGTGGGACCCCATGATTTCTCAGTCACTGAGAGCACATTCAAAGCAAAAACTAGATGACTGCCTGCCTCTTCGGCATATTTTGAAGAGGAATCTTTTTTGGGGAAAGATGTTGGTTGAAATCATCTGTAAAACCTTTTCTAACTCTCAGCCTTAAACTCATGAAGGCCTTGAGGTAAGTGAGATCTTCCACTTGGATAGATAGAGCCCTGTTTGTACGATCTGCAGGGAGCAAAGAAAGCTCATGCCCTAGTCCGGCCGCTCTTGAGACCCATGCAGTGTCCTTAGCTGACATAGCATGTGTCCTGTGCTCTCAGCGCCCTGCCGGGGGTCTTTATTCCTGCTTCCTGCTCTCCCATCCTCCTCGTAACCTGAATGTGATGTTACTGTAGTGTGGCTGTATTCATTAGATTTTTGTATATTATTTTTGTATACATTTCTTTGTAATTCAACAAGCATTTAATGACAGTTTACCATTGTGCCAGTCACTTTGTTAGATAGTAGATGTAAGACATGAATAGAAAATACTCCCTGTCCTTGTAGAGCATATAATCTCTAACTATCAGAAGTTGGCAGAAAGGTCTCATTGGAATGTATGATTCCTCAATTTTAAATTTATTTGGAAAAGTCAGGTTTGGTTGAATTCTCTTTTGTTCCTAGTAATAAATATCAGAATTCCCTATATCTAAAGTCTGAGAATAGAAGCAACTTTTTGTATTGTAGCCCACAAAATAGTATGACTTGTGTTATTCAAAAAATAATGTCATTACCCATTTCTTAAATTCTAGAGTGAATGGTCAGGTGATTGTATTCACAATTTTCTTTTAGGAGACTTTCATCGAAAACTTCCACGAACTCCATCCAGTGGAACCATGTCTTCGGCAGATGATCTAGATGAAAGAGAACCACCTTCCCCTTCAGAAGCTGGTATTGCCTTCACCTGAATCAAGTTCCCACTAAACCCTTTGAGTCAGCAACACTGCATATTAGGAAAATAGTATAATTTAAAGAATTACTTTGCTGTGTATTAAACAAAAGACATTATATTGACTTAAATATATCCCAAAAAATTATGTACAAGTAGGGGTTGATAATGCACTAGTGAAATGTTATAAGCAGAACTACTAGATCTAAAATGTATTAGCATGGTGCAAAAATAGGCTAGTTATTTTAATCTTTTATAGACCTAATACAGTGACTTAACTGTTAAAAGGGTTGCAATGCATGAGAAACTGAGAGAGTCTCTTTAAAAAATAGTGCAAGAAGTTAGGCAGGAAAAGTAAATAAATTTGTTCTTGAGGACAAGGAAAGTTACAGATGTTGACAGATACAAAAGAGAAATCAGTTACCTTAATGACTTGAATTAGACTCATATAAATTAGTTTTGTACATTTGAGAACTTCTTATACCTTTTGGGCGTCATTTACTAGAATGATATGGAACATCTGACCTTTGGTAGGATATTGATATAGAACTAGCTAGTATTACCTTTAATTTTATTATGAACTCAGAATAAGAGTAGTTTTATCTTTAATGCAAATAATAGTGATGCTAGTGGTCTCATACAGCTAGTTTTCTTTGAAGCTTTTGTAGGGGCATTTTCTAAGACTGTAATGCCACCTCTAACCGACTTCCAGGTGCTATAAAGAGTATATTAATAACAGTGTAGATTCACTGGTGTTGAAAACATTATGCCATGCTATTTTAGAAGTATCTTAGTGGTTTTTTGGTGATTTTTACTTATAGCTCAAATGTTTGATAAATGTGTACTTTGTAAGAGATCTATAAATTGGATGCTTATTTTGATGTTATAGACTCAAAATAATAGCTTGATGTAACATATGAATGATTACAAAGTCTAAAGATTTTTCAAAATTTAGCATCATGTGTTATAATTTTTGTCATCTTACAATTCTTACACTAATTTATTTCTGTTGCAAGGACCCAATTCCCTTGGAACATTTAAGAAAACATTGATGTCAAAGGCAGCTCTCACTCACAAGTTTCGAAAATTGAGGTCCCCCACAAAATGTAGGGATTGTGAAGGCATTGTAGTATTCCAAGGTGTCGAATGTGAAGAGGTAAGATCTTTCAGGAATTACATGAGCTCCTTCATGCTTTTTGCTTTATACTCTTTACTAATTTTATTGATTAGGCTCTCTTGCAAGTATATTTTTAATAAATTGAACCACAGTGTAGTTTTATATTTCATTTAGCTATTAAGTGTATTTCAGACACTACAAGTAATACCTTTTAAAATTATTTTTGTTGTGTTACCACTTTACCTATAGTTTGCTCAGTTGTCCATAGTTTTAAGGTGAGTGAACCATTTTTTAACTGTCATTTTCTTGTAGTGTCTCCTTGTTTGTCACCGTAAGTGTTTGGAAAATTTAGTCATCATCTGTGGTCATCAGAAACTTCCAGGGAAAATACACTTATTTGGAGCAGAATTCACACAAGTTGCAAAAAAGGAACCAGATGGCATCCCTTTTATACTCAAGATATGTGCCTCAGAGATTGAAAATAGAGCCTTGTGTCTACAGGTACGTTGTAACTCTTAAAATTAAGTTTAAAAATATAAATGCCTGTGTGATTTGTTCTAATGATGAGACTTTAAAGGAAAACAATGCTCTCAATTTTTAGTAAGTAACTGAATTTATTCAGACTTTGTTAGAAAATGTTACCTCATTTGGCCCTAGGTTTTCCTAAATTATTAATAAAAATTAAAGTAGACACATCAGATATATGTGGATGTCTGCATTTAGCCATTTGTTCTAAAGGAGAATTTTGCCAAATTTGTCCGTTTCCTTCTCAAGGGAATTTATCGTGTATGCGGAAACAAAATAAAAACTGAAAAACTGTGTCAAGCCTTGGAAAACGGAATGCACTTGGTAGACATTT
Source organism: Phoca vitulina (assembly GCF_004348235.1). Taxonomy (NCBI): domain Eukaryota; kingdom Metazoa; phylum Chordata; class Mammalia; order Carnivora; family Phocidae; genus Phoca; species Phoca vitulina. The sequence continues at coordinate 23,615,143 of NW_022589705.1, forward strand.
CAGAATTTAGTTCACATGACATCTGTGACGTCTTGAAATTATACCTTCGACAGGTAAAGTTTTTACCCTTAAAACATACCATTAAATAGAAAAGAACAAAAATATGATTCATATTTTGCTGATGACATTTGCTACATGTATATTTTCATTGACATAGACCATATTAATGTGTCTCTAATTATTGTTACAGATCAAAGAGTATATAAAATACATGTACAGTTTAAAGGCCCATAATATTTAAAACATTCATTTCCCATCACCTAGCTTTAGGAAGTAGAACATTAGCTTATTGAAGGCTCCTATGTGCCCTTCTCTAGTAGTAGCCCTCAACTCCACCCCAGTGGTCTATTCTAACCACGTTAATACCTCCTTCTCTTTTCTTAATAGTTTTAATACCTGTTGTATGTTCCTAAACAGTGTATCATTAAGTTTTAGGTAACTGAGAGGAAAGCATAAATCTAGCTGTGTATTACTCACACTGTTAATGAAGGATTCAGTAAGTTCAACACTGTCGGAGTCATGGTCCAGCTTTACCTTCATTGATACTCTCAAGTAGCCATTGTGAGAGGTCAGTGGGCAAGATCATGAAGGCATCCTGGGAACATGCAGTTCAACAGATTTGGGGCATCACACAGGGCTTTTGTATAAGCTGGGTACTGGAGATTCAGCAGGAATATGATCAGGGCTGGGCTGCTCTGTATTTTCTGTTTCTGTGCTCACTGTTGTATCTGGGGCTTACAGGAGTAGATCCAAAAAAGAAAAAAACAAAAACAGAACACTTTTGTGGGGTGAAGCAGTAATTGACCTTAGTGACTTCAGGCAGCAGCTCCTAAAGGGGTTGCAGGAACGATCACGACATTGCCACGATGAGCCAAGTACAGAAAAGAGCTGGGTCAAGCCCAGCTGCATTCTGTCCTTGGGTAAAAATGAAGAGACAGTCACAGAGAGCAGAGCAATGATGGTTCTTTACATGTCCATCTCTGGAGTTCTGTTCTGCATCTGGATTCTTTTTAATATTGTGAATAGCTGTCATCCTAGGATCTCCCTTTTCCGCCCCTTTCTGTCTTCTGAGGGAGCACCTGTCTTCTGTGTCATGTCTTCCTGTTTGTGGTTTATGCTCCTGTTTTGGTCATGCCATTCTTGAGCAAGGTGGAGTAAGTGTAAATTTATTTATTTGTAAATGTCTTTATTCTACCTTCTTGAATGGGATGGAAGAGTGGATATGGATAGTATGGAAGGTTATTGTGTTCTAGACTGGAAATTATTGTTCTTCCGAATTTTGAAGGCATTTTTTATTGTTCTCTTTGAAGTGTGAAATCTTTCTCATTTCTGATTCTTTGTATGAGGCCTATTGTTTGCTCTCTGAAAGCTTGTAGAATCTTCTTTTTTTCTCCCCATTGTTTTAAAATTTCACAGTGTATGGATATATTTCACCTTGATATGGATATATTCTCATCTGTCATTTCAGGTACTCCACATACTCTGTCCTCCTTGGCCTTTTGTTCTTAGGACTTTTATTTTGTTGTTCATTTCCTCCTATTTTCTCTGTATTTTCTTTCTGGAAATGTGCATACTGGACAGCTTGTACTGGTTCCTTCATCTTTTCTCTATTATTCATTTCTTTTTTTGTTTTTGTTTTCTTTTAACACTTTATAAGAGGTTTCCTCAGGTGTTTTGTTTTGTTTTCTTTTGTTTTTTTAAGTAGGCTCCACGCCCAGCATGGGACCCAACATGGGGCTCAAACCCACAACCCCCAGATCAAGACCTGAGCCGAAACCAATAGTTGGATGCTTACCCAACTGAGCCACCCAGGCACCCTGAGATTTCCTCAGTTTTATATTCCACACCTACTGTAATCTATTTCATTTCTGAGATCATATTTTAATTTCTAAGAACTTGGTTCTCTGTTCCTTTTACAACATCCTTTTTAATGATTATAGTATCTGAGATATTCATAACTTGTTTCTAAAAAGGATTCTTTTCTCTGCTTAGTCTCTAGTGCTTTTCAATAGGACTATAATTTGAGCCCTATATATAATATTGAATTTTCTAGGAGCCACATAAAAAGAAACAGGTGAAGTTAATTTTAGTATTTAACATACTGAAGTATCATCTGAACATCTAATCAGTACTTTTAAATTTTTGCTGAAATATTTTTGTTTTTTGTTTTTGTTTTGTTTGAAAGGAGGGGTTACTGAGTCTTTGAAATCTGGTGTGTATTTTTCATTTAGAGTATATGTCAATTTGGAATAGCCACATTTCCAGTGCTCAGTAGCCATATGTGGCTAGTGACTACCATATTGTCAACACAGTTCTAGACCTTCAAGTGGTTTTGTTTCTGCTTATTTTTACTTCAATCTTTCATGGTTATCACTTAAAATGAAAGAATTGGGAATTGAAATCTCTTTGGAAGCTTTTGAATACATGCAGGCTTTAAAAATTTTGAATTTTAGTGTGATCTAGGAGGGCTATTTGGGAAACACCTGTTGTCTGTATCTCTAGGTCTCTGCTCTTTGGCTTGGCTGATACCCCAGAGAATGGTCTTTCCCTGCCTCTAGGTGTGGTGCCAGAACTCTGTGAGCCACATTGGGTAAGAAGGCTCCAGGATCTCTGCCATAGCATGCAGACAGTCACTAAATCCCTATTTTTAGATAGTTGCCCACCTGTTGCTTGTGCTTGACATTGCCCATCCAGAGGCCCTCTCTTTTACACTGCCCAGAGAAGAAATCCCCACACTCCTGGGAAAGAGGTTGTTCAAAAGCATGGAGTGGAAACAAGGATCTGGAGATCTTATACTTGTTAAATAGCCCACCCTCCGCCAGGATCAGAGTACCTAGTGCTGACAGTCTCTGGGTCGCTTATAAATTGCATTGGTTCTCATTTTGGAATTTTAGCTTTCTCAGGACTGCTAAGCCATTACTTATTTATCTGCTCTTCAATGGTGAAATGTAGCTTTTATCTCCTTTCCTATTCTCCTAGTCTTGTGGGCTTAACTGTGTTTCCGTGGGGTTGCCGGAGGGAAAGAAACTAGGTACAGATGTTGGATCTGCCATGTTAGCCCAGGAAACTTGATTTCTTTACAGGATTTTCACCTTTTGCAGAATTCTCAGCTGAGAAATGGGGACGGAATACCTCTGAATGACTGTTAATCTCACAATGAATCATTCTGTCTCTTCTAGCCAGTCAGGGAGAGGAAATAAATGGGATCCAATACTATTCCATCTCAAGAATACTGTGGGGAGCCATGCTCAGTTCTTATAGTATTAGAGAGTAGCCTTCATTTTACTCATATATGGGAAGTCTGAAGCCTCAAGAGGTTAAGTGAGCTCCTTCAGATCTCAGAATAATAGAGGTAGAAATTAATCTCAAGGCTTCCCCTCTCTGGGACCAGCAGGGGAAACTGGAGAAGTGGGTGCCTACCTCACCATAGATAGTATAGGACACCAGCTAGCCAGAGATAGGCTGTTTCCATCACTGAGCAGTGGAAATACTGAAATCACTTATGCCAGTAGAGAGATCAAGTTGGCATGCCCCTTGATAGTTTGAGAGAGGAACTTTTTCCTTAACCTATTTATGGCAATTCAAGTTGTATTTAAAAATTAGATGAATAAAATGTTGACAGAGTCTTTCTTATAAGCCATATTGTCTTATGCTAATCTTCAATCTGGCCAAAGTAAAACAAAAGGAACCAATAGCATTTTATTCTCTGTCTACCCTATACCAATAAAATTCAGAATATAAGCTTTTTCTAATTAATATGACTGGGCTTGTTTTAATAAAACAGTTGAAGATCATGCTAACTTTGGGGCAGTCATGAATGTAATTGGTATAGGATATATAGCAAGAGTTTTAAAATCCCTCATGCAGCTTTTGGTTTTAGAAAGTTTTACTGATTATCAATTAACTCATTTTTAATATAGATATAATTTTTGGCGGTGATGTCAGACTCACTTTATAGATAACATCAATAACAAACATATGTGTATTTCTAAATGTGGATTAACCTTAAGTCCCTTAGAAGGGACATGCTAAGTCCATCAGTAGATATTCAGTAAATTATTAACAGGGAAAAAATGGACAGAAGGATATTCCTAATGTGATTTTATATTTCTTTAGCTCCCAGAACCATTCATTTTATTCCGGCTGTACAAGGAATTTATAGACCTTGCAAAAGAGATCCAACATGTAAATGAAGAACATGAATCAAAAAAGGATAACCCCGAGGACAAAAAATGGCCGAGTACATGTATAGAAATAAACAGAATTCTTATAAAAAGCAAAGACCTTCTAAGACAACTGCCCGTGTCAAATTTTAACAGTCTTCATTACCTCATAGTTCATCTTAAGCGGTAAGAGTTTTGTACAAGGCAAGCATTCAGTAGTGGGTGGATAATTGATCATTTTTTTTGTTTTGCTTTTTTTTTGTTTTGTTTTTAATTGTGGTAAAACACATAAATTTACCATCTTGCAGCTCAGAGCTGCCTCCTATGTGCTGTGCTCTGGTGGGGGACATAAGGCTGCAGATGTCAGGCTTCTGTCATCTGTTGTGCGGGTCAGCTTGAGGGCAGACCTGCAGGCAAGTGCAGCGCCGCACCATTCCCGTTCTGACGGAGCCGGCACAACGTGCGGAGGACGATGAGGGCATGCAGGGGTCGTGAATCAGAGAAGGTAGCCCTGAGCCAGACTTGAGGAACCGGGTGGTGGTTTGGTGACACAGAATGTGCAAAAGAGCATTGCAGGTAGAGGGTAACAGACACAGGGACACGAGGTAATTTTGCTTTGGGGAAGCGTAGGTAATTTGGTTAGGCTGGGCCATAGCAAGCAGTAGCTTGAAGTGAGCTAGGCAGAGGCCTGATAAAGAAAGTCATACATACCTGCCAGATGAGCTGACTGCCTTCCTTCTGTACCCACTAAAGAATTTTGAGCCAGGAATTTAGCATGTTTAGATTTGTTTGTTAGATCTTTCTGGCAGCAGTATGGAGAATGGGTTGGAGCAGGGGTCGTTTACTGCAATTCAGAGCTTCTTGGGTAGTCATAGAAATAAAAGGTGTGGAGAGCTTGAAATAAGGCCAGAGCATTGGGAGTGGCAGTCGAGCAGAAAGCTCTTTAGGAGACAAAATCAGCTTGGCTTGAAGACCAGCTGTGGCAATGAGACAGCAATCGACGATGATGTTTAAGTTTCCGGCATAAGGACCCGGGAGGATGCGCTATATACTAAGATAGGAGCAGCTCTTCGTTTTTGTTTTTGCTTTTCTGCCGGTAAAACTTTAGTAGTTCCTCTACTTGCTTAAATTTTATCCTAATACTGTGAAACCCAATTCAGTGTGTGGTCAGTATCTAATCAAATAAATATATCCTTTTTCTAGACTTCTGCTAGCCCATTTTTCCTCCACCCTTCCCGACCCATAGTAAACTACCAGCAAGGAAATCTAATAGGCAAATCTAATACAGCTTTATGTGTTCTACTTCACAGAGTCGTAAATCACGCAGAAGAAAACAAAATGAACTCCAAAAACTTGGGGGTGATATTTGGACCAAGTCTCATTAGGCCAAGGCCCACAACTGCTCCTGTCACCATCTCGTCTCTTGCCGAATACTCAAACCAAGCGCGGTTGGTAGAGTTCCTCATCACTTACTCACAGAGGATCTTCGATGGATCCCTGCAGCCACAAGAGGTAGTCATGTGCAGTACAGGTGGTGGCGCACCTCATGGGGATCAAGGCTGCCTTCCAAAGCCTCTGTTATCGCCAGAAGAAAGAGACCCAGAACATTCTATGAAGTCACTGTTTTTCTCTTCAAAGGAAGTGAGTTTTGACCTTTATGGAATTGTGGTGGAACTTTGTAATGTTTATTAGTTATTAATAAGATTAAAGTTAAAAATCTTTGAGTTGTATTGAGGTGTGTTTTACTTCTTCAAATTAAAAAATTCTCCTCTGTCAACAGGATATGCATACTGTGGATAGTGAAACCAAAATTTTTGAGCCAGCTACATCATTTGAGGAATCAGAACGAAAGCAAAATGCATTAGAAAAATGTGATATGTGTCTCATTGGTGAGTGGCCATGTAAAATACATGTTTGCTGACATCAAACTGTGCCGACAAACCTTGTCTAACAGCTGCCGTGAGTGAAGTTGAGAGAAATCAGTGAAAGAAGCTTCATTAGTAGATGCATCTTTACTGGTCATTAAAAAGTTGCTGTTTACTATACCTTACATTTAAATGAATGTCATCCTTTACAATAATCTTTCTTATACAAAGACATCTTGGAGTTCATAAGTGTATTTGTTCTCTTTCTGAAAAAAATTCTTTTTCATTTTTGCCATCAATTAAAAGTCAAGGCAGAAATGTGTTGAGCAGCATGAATTATCATACCCTCTGTTACTACGAATCATTGTATTGACCTAACTGCTCATAACAAGGCAACTAGACTCCTAAAATTTAAAAAATTTAGACTCCTAAAACTCCTAACATTTTTTTTCAAATGCTTTTACCTGTCACCTTTCACACATTAAGCACAAATATGTATATTTTATTCACTGTATGATAATTTTAGTTGCAGTGATTAGTAGCTGTCATGCTGGTGAAAAGGCTTCCATTTGTTACCATAATGCTGTATGTCGTTAGAACTAAATTCCAGTTTTTAAAACTGTAGAGATATATGTTAAATTTGATGTGTAATCCTATGTCAATGATCATAGCCTGACAGGGTCTAAAAAGTAAGGGAGCTAACAGTCATTGAAGCATCTGCCTGCTCTGGGCTAAGCACTGTGCTTATTGTTTGATTCCATTTATCCGATTTGATCTTCATAACAGTTCTGTGCTGTAAAGTCTGTAGTGTCAACCCCATTCGACTCATAGCTGAATACTCTGAGAGAAGTTAAATAATGCCAGAGGTCATGCCGCCAGTAAATTGTTCAGTCAGTATTTGAACTGATATTTGTGCTTATTTTACTATCTCATGATCGAGGGCTCCCAATTAGGAAGAGTAATTACAATAAATGTCATTTTTTGAGAGCCCATTATAGACCAGATCATTGTGAGCACTTTTCATGATTAGGTCATTTAGGCCACACATCATCATAGATACACAGTCATGATCTTTTCTGACAGATGCAGACACTTTGTGCTGGTGACATTGCCTTGCCCAGTGCAAAAGTGGTAGAACTGAGCTCCACCCGGCAGCTGGGCTTCAGAGTCTGCACTCTTACCCATTATGCTCTAAGTTCGTCCCTCAGAACTTTAAGAATGTACTTCGACTCAGGTCATGATCCCAGGGTCCTGAGATCGAGTCCTGCGTGGGGCTCCCTGCTCCACAGGGAGTCGGCCTCCCCCTCTGCCCCTCCTCCCACTCGTTCTCTCAATCTCAGTCTCTCCCTCTCTCTCTTTCAAATAATAAATAAAATCTTTTTTTAAAATGTCAAAGAAAAAAAAAAAGTACTTTGGTTGGTGGCTGTGGCCCGACCACCAGCAGTCAGTTCCTTTAGAGTGGTCCATAGATGCGGGGAAGGACCTGGGAAGGCAGACCAAGAGCGCAATGCCCTGGAAGCCCAGGGGAGAGAGGTCAGCAGTGTCAGGTAAGGAAGAAGGTCAGATGACATGAAGACTGACAGGTGATTCTGATGGCCTCCCGTCGGCAAACCTCTGCCCCAGAGATGTGGGAGAAGGACCTGGCCGAAGGGAAAAGGATTGCAGTGTGCTCAGGGCAGCTGAAGTTCAAAGCCAGAATGGTGCCGAGGCACAGATTTGTCTGATATTTTCCAGCAGGAGAGGACAGCGTGAGCAGAGGGCTGGGGTTCTCCAGGAGTTGGAATTTTTTAGTGGAGACGCTACAAAAAGGGACCAGGTTGGAAGAAGCTGAGGCTTCTAGTTTGAGAAAGCATGGACCGTGGGTCCAGACTTGATAGGAAAGAGAAGAAAGTAAGCCTGGGAAGAAACAGTCAACGGGGAGAATGGTGTTTTTGACTTGAAACTGAACTCTTCAAGCTGCATTGGACAGGATGAATGTTGTAGCGCATTTATGAGTTGCTCAGATAAGAAGGCATCTGAGGCATTTAATGGGATATATTCTCACTGTGGGTTGAATGTAACTGAAAATAGATTGGGTTGGCAAAAGCCTTTGGATTCAGGACACACCTGCATTTGGTTGGTGTGTAAATTGGTGTAGCTTTTCTGGGTTAATTTACCAATACCTACTGAAATTGTGATACTCCTTTCACCTCACAAATACTTGTTTACATGGAGCACATTAAAAAAAAAGTTACTTCAGCAAATTTTTTTTTTTTACTAACCTGCAGTGGATTTTGTAGCTGTTTATTATATTGATTTAAATAAATATAAAATTCTAACATTTTTATTTCAAGTGCACCTTTAATACTTTATGAGTATTTAACTTCTCTGCATAGATAACTGAGAATAACTTGGAAAAATGTTAAGACTCTTGTTAACCATATGTCATGAGGTTTGATTTTTAAATAAATCTTTTCCTTTTTTAGACAACAAAGTGGGTTTGCTTGTAGACCAAGAACTTGAATCAGCATCACAAAAGATGGAAGACGTGTTTAAAACTTCCAGGCTCCTTACTCTGCAATCAGATAGGGAAACAAACAGTGTTGAAAGGCATGCTCCAAGGACCAAGGTTAGACCTGCAAGTCTGCCTGTAGATAGACTGCTTCTTCTTGCAAGCCCTCCTAATGAGAGAAATGTCAGAAATACGGGGAATGTAAATTCAGACAAGTTCTGCAAGAATCCTACCTTTGAAGGAGGTAATAGGAAAGATACTCCTACTATTGTCTGTTCCAAATTGGATGGCTTTAACCAGCAAACTCTACAAAAAACTCGGGAGAAACAGTATGAACAAAATGGCCTCAGTACAAAGACTGTCATGACTGTGCCCAACGCACTCCAGGAAAGAGGGGGAACCGCGAGCGTCAGGATGGGCGGGGACCAGCCAGGCAGTGCCCCCCAGCCCAGTAAGCCGTACACAGAACCAGGCAGGTCAGCGAGACAGGTGTCGGAGAGACGGCCCTCCGACTCCTGCCCTCCCGCTGCAGTCAGAGCACCCAGAACGCTGCAGCCCCAGCACTGGACGACGTTTTACAAACCCCGTGCTCCCGCCGGCGGCGTTCGAGGGGATGAGGAGAAGCCCACCGCACCCTCCCCAGCACTGCCTCCCGGCACAGCCCCCGCCCCCCAGGGCCCCGTGCTAAAAACAGCTCCCGCCTCGGACCAGGCGCCCGCTGCCTCCACGCAGCCCGCCAGCAAGCCCAGAGCGAACTCTGAGGAGCGGGACTTGCCCGAAGTGCCTCCTGCATGTCAGAGACCGAGGCTAAAACGAATGCAACAGTTCGAAGACCTTGAAGATGAAATCCCGCAGTTTGTGTAGGGTTGTCAGAATTCAGCTTTTCTTTGTTGTTGTTTCGTTTTGTGGTATTGTGTTTGTTTCGTGAAAGAAACTTCCGACAGGGCCCCTTCTGTGTAGTATTGCCACATCATGGGTTTTGCTTTTTGTCCCTATGTCATGTTATACTGTGTTGGTCATACTGAATGGTAGCCTGTTTTGATAGGGCCCATCTGTGCCTCACTGGAATTCTCTGTATTTTTAAAGTTGTGAATAAATAGGTGGACTCATGTTTTTTTTAAAGTTTAGTTGATTTTTCCCATAAAATGGTCCATTTAAATGCATCCCTAATATATGATATAGTTCTCAGCTAATAGGTGCAATTGGGGAAAATCCGCTTTATTTTTTGAAGCGAAACTACAGTGCTTATTTATAAAAGGACTATTTCCGAATGCAAGTGCCTGAAAGATCTTTGTCTGGTATGATTGTTTTGTTCACATGATTTTATAGTGCGTCTTTGACCACTTATATGGTATGTATGTAACCTTTTATTTTTCAATTGGCAATTCACCTTTTAATATTTACACAATGGCCAAAAGGCTTGCAAATCTCTATTTAATTTCATTTTGATTAATGGCCAGATTTTCCATGTGGTAGTCAGTTGAATTGTACAAAGAAAGTGCACTTAAACTTGTTTCTAAATTACATAGTTCAGTTATGTCTTATTTGGCTTTAGATGGTTTTAACACATTTAATATTTTTTCACCTCTTGGCTTTATTCTGCATAAACTTTTGTTGTTCAACAGTTCTGAATGTTTCGGTATTTTATATAATGGTCCAATAATGTTTTAAAATTCAGTGCATTTTTCTTCATGTTGTCTGGGTTGTTTTGTTTTGTTTTTTTAACCACTCCTTTGGTATGAAATGTTTTCACTTTTAAGCAATTTTATGTACTTTTTCTACCTGAATTTTTAACCATTGACAATGTATGTTTCATCCAAATCATGCAGAGATTTATTTAAGTTGATTCTAAGAGTATAGTTTGATAAGCCTCATTGTTTGGAATTTGAGAAAAGGTATAGATGACTGGATGGATATATTTCATTTATAAAATTCCCAGTTTTTAGAACTATTGCAGTTCTGTGATTTTCTGGGTTTCATCATTTTTGCCTAAAATAGGATATAAAAGGGACAAAAAATTAAAATAGCCTCTTTTTCTATGTGTGAATTCTATTTGTAGCATATGCTTTTATAGGAACATGTTATCCTTGATAAAAAATACATATTTTATATATATTAAATATATATAGATTAAGTGTGTGTGTATATATATATATATACATATATATATTAATATATATATATATTAATTTAACAGGTTAATATATATATATATGTGTGTGTATATGTATATATATATATATATATATTAACCTGTTAAATTATTTCAAGTTCTCGTGGCTTCTCTGAAGTTGTTGCCTCTTAGGGTGTGAGACTTTGAGATTTAGTAACCATTGGCTTAGTGGTCAACACTTGGGCTCATACACCCCTTGACTATAACATGGAATGCATGTTGTGGGAAGTTGCTCTTTAGCTCTGTATGACATTATGGACTAGGGAGAAATGAGTAACTCCTTTGTGCTAGAGTCTTGTTTTTAGTCCTTACTGTACAAAATATAAAAGAATTGTATTGCTACGAAAACCTAAAAAGAAAATAAGAGCCAACATTTATTAAGTCCTCTCTTTGTGCCATGAACTCTGCTAAATTCCTACAGAAATGATTTCAAGTTCACAGCAGCCTACAGTACGTAGGTAAGTATTTTACTATTCCTGTGTTGCAGATAAGGAAACCAAGGCTTAGTTATGTTGTGCTTTGGTTCCACAGGTGTAACAGTTGGAGTCAAGTCTCAAACACAGGGCCGTCAGATTCTTGATGGTTAGTGCTCTTGATGACTGTGTTATTACTAAGTAATATCAGGTAATATTTAACAATAGAAAATCCACCTTTAAAATTTTTGTATTGTGGCAAAATATGTATAACATAAAATTTACCATTTTAGCCATCTTTAGGTGTACAGTAGCATTAAGGACATTCACATTGTTCTGCAGCCATGACCACTATCCCATCTCTAGAACTTTCTCATCATCCCATACTGAAACTTTGAAAATGTACTTTTAAACTCCTTCAGATTTCTTTTAATGTATTGAGACAACCGAGTCAAAGAATCCATCCTATAATCAGCTGGCCTCGCTGCTAAACCTCACAAGTGAGAATTCCACTTGGTCCTTTCTGTCTTTAGGGCTCTCTGGCATCTCATCCAGCTTGATCCATCGGTCTCTAGGTGCTTTCTCGTTTCCTGGGACATTGAGCAAGTGTCTCCTGAGCAGATGCTGCTATTTCTAGAGTACCCAGGGTGTACACTGCTCCCTGTTCCACTTAGGAACGTGGTAGCAGTTCTTCACAGGAGGTTGTTTTATGACACACAGAAAGAATGAGAGTGGAGCTCTCTCTTTTAGAGCTGCCAGACCACCAGAAAGATTTGTGGAAAGCATCTTGTTCAAGTTTGCAAGAAGTCATCTGTGAAGGGTTGATCATGACTTTCTTTGATAGGCTTGTTTTACATGCTGAGAACTTAATTAGCATCTATGAATACTTAAAATTACTTTTAGTGCACTTCAGGCAATGTATTTCTTTTGATACAGAGATGAAGAAGAGATGATCCCTGTGAAGGACTTGTCCAGATTTCAGAAGCCAGTGAAGTCATACCTCCCTTCCTTGGGTGATTTAATTTAAAAATGGTACTATAGCTACACCATTCCCAGCTAACCTTGTATTACTTACAGTATTTGTACAACTATAAACATCTCTTTAAATGGCAACCATGTATATTTTCATGGCAGGTTATCGTCAGTGTAATTCTCTGGGGTTTTCTTTCCTAGGGGCAGGAAATTGTTTTGATGTGCTGATATGATTATATCCACAGACAATTCAGTAATATCTGGAGTCTAGCAAAGTTGCTACATTCACAATATGCAAAAGTCAGTTGTCTTCCTATATATCATAAATTAATAAGAAATAAAAGTTTTTAGAAAGATCTCAATATAAATTTGAAATACCTGAGAATAAATCTAACAAAATATATACAAGATCTTCATGGAGACATTTTAGACTATATTAAGCATTTAAGGAGATCTTGGAAAAAATGGAGTGCTCTATGATGTGCCTGGATGGGAAGCCTCAATATTGTAAAGATGTTCATTTACCTTCCATTTATTTATCGACTCAGTGTAGTCTCATCCAATATTGAACCAATTTTGAACCATTTGAAAGTAAGTTGCGGACATGATTCCCCATTACCCCTAAATACTTTAATGATGTTTCCTTAAAACAACCACTCCTACATAGCCACAGTAGGACAATCAAAATCAGGAGATTAACACTGATACAGAACATCTAATCTGCAGACAGCATTCAGATTTGCTGATTGCCGCAATACTGTTCTCTGCTCCAGCATCCCTCCCTATGCAAGATCAGATGGTGCATTTAGTTGTCCTGTCTCTTGTCTCCTTTGATCTGGAACAGTTTTTCAGTCTTTTCTTTCATGACCTTGATTTTTTGAAGAGTATAGGCCAGGTACTTTGTAGCATGTCCCTCAGGGTTCATCTAATGATTAGATAAAACAATTAGGGTTCCTCATGATTAGATTCAGGATATACATTTTTGTCAGAAATGATGTATTCTTCTCACTATATCATACCCAGAGGTACACAATGTCAAATTGTCCCATTCTTGGTGATGTTAGCTTTGATCACTTGGTTAGGATAGTATCTATCAGTTTTGTCTATTTTAAAATTTGTAAAGAGAATTTGGTGAGGACAGTCTTTGAGACTATGTAAATGTCCTGTTCCTTATCAAATTGTCACCAGTTAGTTTGAGTCTATTAACACTTGTTACCTGAATCAGTTATCACTGTTCTGGTTGCCGAATGGTGAGTTCATCATTGCTAATGCTTTGATACTCTGTGAGGAAGAGCAGTCCCTTCTCCATTCAGTGTCTATTCATTTATATCAGTGTGGACTCGGGGATTCCCACTTTATTCAGTAAGTTCCAATTTATGACTGCCATGTATTTTGATACTGAACTTTTCCCACATATGGTCTATGGGAGTCTATTCCAGCTTGTTTCTATGTCCTTTTGATTTTTTGAGCTCTTGCTTATTTTTTTGGCACATCAGGGTATCCCAGGCTTATCTTGTACTTTTGCTAAGAAACCTTGGTTCCTTTAAATGGAAAATAGTATGTGGAAACCAACACCTGAGAAGTGCTCATTGCTACTGGAAGGTCACTGATTGACTTGAACAGGTCATTGGATAAAGCCTTATTGGTGGACAGATCAAAGAAATACATGTCTGGGGGCACCTGGGTGGCTCAGACGGCTAAGTGTCTGCATTTGGCTCAGGTCATGATCCCAGGGTCCTGGGATCGAGCTCCACGTCAGGCTCCCTGCTCGGTGGGGAGTCTGCTTCTCCCTCTGCCCCTTGCCCTTGCTTGTGCTCTCTCTCTCTCTCTCTCTCAAATTTTTTAGAAAAAAAAAGAAATACATGTGTGTACACACAGACATACAGCTATATATATTTCTATACATACATATATAATGGAAACCTTGAGTTCACATTGGTACCTTCAATTCTAATTCAGTACTTCAGGGTTTAATCCAGTATTTCCCTTTCCATATTTGTAAGTCCTTTCTCTCATAGTGAGAAATCTAGCTCCCATAATCCTAAGTATATTATTTGCTTACTCTTTCTTTATGTTCCAACCGCCTGACCATGCCCACAGCTGCATTGGCCCACCTGGCTCCAAATCTGTCACGTAAGTCAGCCACCACTGCACTGTCCTGACCACACTCCTCCCTCATATGCCAGTTGAAACCCTAGCCCCAACCACAGGGACCAGGCCAGCTGAATCTTGACCCTAGTGATGTCACTCCTGACCCCACCGATCCATCCTAGGCCCTGGTCATCTGACTGAATCCCCCACCCCACCCAGAGAGGAGGGAAGGGACAAACTCATCATCTTTTGATAATGAGCAACTATTAAATATTTGCTCATTAAATTCACTAGGAAAAGTTTGCAAATGAATAAACATATCAGAAATGTTTAAACATGGATGTATTTATGAAATTTATAGGAAGTTTAAATTATTTTAATATCCCTTATCTCCACTCTAATACTTGAAAGTCATTTTTAAATATTAATATGTCCTGTAATACCTAAGCCATATAACTTATGTTGTTTTTTAATGTCTTTACAAGTTTAATTACCCTATAAACAAAATTAACATACGTTTCAGAAAGCAGAGTGAAAGAGACTATTTGTCCGTGGTTCTGAGTTACGAATGTGAATAGACCAGTGAGCTTTTTAATTGTCTAAGGAGTGCTGATTGGTAAGTGAATGTGGCCCTGGAATAAAGCTCAGGACATAGATCAAGTATGGGAAGATCTTATTTACGATGGTAGGCACAGAGCCTGGCATATTTATAGTTGCTCTCTGCTAAATTAACTATCTGTATCTCATTTCATTTTACACCAGAAATTTCCTTTTTGAGGTCCATTTTCAATGAATTAAAAACTTTTCTGCATCCAGCTATCTTCTTCAAAGTTGTGACAGTTCATCTAGTCAGTCGCCAGTGAAATCAGACCGTGCTGTGATAAGCACAGGAGCAGTGAACCTATGAATTCTCCATCTACAACTGCAGATACATATCTAACTCAGATTCACTGGGAGTTTTAAGTGATTTTTGTTTTAAATTGGATCATAAATGCATAAATGTGCAAATATATGTGTATTGCTTAAAGAATAACTATAAAATGAACTCCCATTAACACCCAAGCCCCTTCACAGAATGTTAGGGAACCACCAGAGCATGCCTCTCTAGTCAAACCTCTCCCCCTTTCTCCACACACATACCCACCCTGGTGTAATCTCTGTCTTGAATTTTTTTTTAAGATTTTTTTTTTTTTAAGATTTTATTAATTAGAGAGAGCACAAGCAGGGGGAGGAGCAGAGGGAGAGGGAGAAGCCGACTACCCGCTGAGCAGGGAGCCCAATGTGGGGCTGGATCCCAGGACCCTGGGATCATAACCTGAGCCAAAGGCAGTTGCTTACCTGACTGAGCCACCCAGGCACCCTTCTGTCTTGAATTCTATATTCATCATTTCCTGGCTCTTAAAAAAATTTGCTATGTATGTATTATTTAATTTCGACTGTCTCTAACCTTTTACAGTGGCATCCTTAATTCCTTTGTGGCTTGCTTCTTACATTCATCATCTTTTTAAGATTAATCCCTGTAAATGTAGGTGCAAACATATTTTTCCTTTTTTTAACTATAAAGGATTCCTGTGATAAATTTACTAAGGCAAGTATTCTTAACTGCCTTTTTCAGATGAGCAAATAGACTTTAAAGAGATTAAATAACTTACTATACGTTATAGAGCTAATAAGAGAGGGAGCTAAGACTTGAACCTTAATTAACATAAATTCTGTCATTGATAAATTATTTTATCTTCATTTTTTAAGCCAGATGCTGTCGTAAGTAATATATTTTCAGGCTATAGTTTTTCTTCCTGGTTGCTAGGAGACTGAAGTTTTGGGTTATATCCCAACTCCAAGGTCATTTTTAGTGTATGGGTGCATTAAAATTTATTCATTTCATTTAAACCATTGCATCTAAAATTGCTGAAGTTCTTCTGGGTTGCAGTGAGTTTTGTAGTTTAAACTTTGCTAATAATGAGAGAATAACAGAGCAGATGGTAGAATACACAAGCAGTTCTACCCTTCCACACTCAATTCCAAAAGAACAGTTTGGAAAAGAGTGCTATAATGGAGAGCTATTGAGGAATTTAAACATACAGAGAATATGGTTTTCATGAGATCTCCCAGCTTGGTAATCAGGAAAAGAATCAGCATTCCAGGTGAGAAACGGGCCCTAAATTAAGCCACTGACCTAATTCCGATTTATTTTTAGGAACATAATTGACAGGGATTAGTGACCCATTGTGAATGTGGAGTTCGTGAAGGTTGAGGGTGGAGTTGGCAGGGTAGAGAACGTGATGCTTAACTTGGAAGCCGGGCACATAATAGTTCTCTTCAGATATTATAAGTGAAAACAAAGGATTGAAGTTAAACATCTTACTTGCTCCTTTAGGCAGAATGAGGTCCCATGACTGGGAGTAAAACAGAGGCAGATTTTGTTTCAGTACAAACACAGAAATGTAGCAAAGAATGAAGACCTTTACAAAAAAGTGAATATAAATGAATATTGGCTGTTACAAAACAATACTAGCAATGTGAAGTTTAAAATGTATGTAGAGGGGCACCTGGGTGGCTCAGTCGGTTAAGCAGCTGCCTTTGGCTCAGGTCAGGATCCAGGGGTCCCTGCTTTGCTTAGTGGGGAATCTGCTTTTCCCTTGCCCTTTGCCCCGCCCTCCATTCCTTTGCTCGCATGTGCACTCTCTCTCTCTCAAATAAATAAAATCTTTTAAAAAATAAAATTTATGTAGAGTTAGAATACACGATAATATTGGAAAAGCTTAAAAACAAGTATAAAGTTCTAGTATTATCAAGGAAAATGGTAAATACAATAATTTGTATTAAATTTAACCCAGATATGTGTTGTAATATCAAAAAGAGTACATTAAAAGAAGAAAATGAAATATTTGAGTAATCCAAAAGAAGACAAGACAATAAAAAAAAAGGTAAATGAAAGAGTGGGTCAAATAGAAAACAAGTAATAGGATGGTAGATATCAAATCACCTAAAGCAGTAACTACATTAAATGAAAAAAGGATCAAATACTTGAAGTAATAAGCTAATGTCAGACTGGGGAAGAAAACAAAACCCATGTATGTCTGATTTGCAAGAGGCACATCTTAAGTACAAGTGCACCGGAAGTACAAGGATGGCAAAAGCTAAAACATGCAACCGCTAATGAAGAGACTGGCCTAGCTAGACTAATGTCAGATGAAGCATTACTGGAGATGAAGAGGGATATTCTGAAATGGTAAGTCAATTTACAAGGAAGATTTCACAATCATAATAACATTGTTTCAAATGTATAAGGCAAAAATAGACAACTAAAAAGAGAAACGGACAATCCACAATGGTAAGGGCTTCTTTAACATAACTCTGAACAAACAGACAAAAAAGTAGCAAAAATATAGATCTGGAGAAGACAGTTAACAAACTTGACCTAATTGATATGTAGAGAATACTGTCAGCAATGACAGAATTCATATTTCACTTAAGTCTGTATTTAAAATTGACTAAAACTGACAATTTGTAAGCAGACCAAAAAGAAAGCCCCAAAACATTTCAGAGGATTGAAACAATTCAAAATATGCTCTGACTTCAGGGAAATTATGCTAAAATTCAGTAACAAAAGATCACTAGAAAATCCTCAAATGCCTGCAAATTAAACAGAACACACTTCTAAATAATCCATGGATCAAACAAGAAATAACAGGCATTAGAAAATATTTTAAGCTGAATAATAAGATGTGCCATATCAAAAATTGTAGACTGCAGCTCCTAATGCAATGCTTAGAAATTTTTACACCTACCTACATTTACTATAAAAGTTGAAAAGTTAAAATCATTTACACTTCATCTCTAGAAGCAAGAAGAGTAAAACAAAGAATGAGAAGGAAACAAAGATTAGAAATCAGTGAAATAGAAAACGAAGCTAAAGAAAAACAAAGCTAAAAGCTGGTTCTCTGAAAAGTTTAAGAAAACTGACATACCCCCAGTAAGACATCAATAAGAGAAAAAAGTAACATCAAGAATGAAAAGTATAATATCATTGGAGACTCTACAGTGAAAAGATGCAATGATATAATGAACACAACATCAATTTGAAAATTTGAATAAGGACAAATTCCTCAAAAAATTAAACTGACAAATGGAAAATCTAGAGAATTTCTTCTGTTAGTGGAAATTGAATCAATTATTAAAAGCCCTTACACAAAGAAAATATAGAACCAGTGAGTGCTTTCAAACATTTAAGGAAGAAATTACCTCAATTTTATACAAATGCTTCCAGTAAATAAAAAAAAGGAATACTTCCAAACTAAGTCCAACCTAACCATGATACCAAAAACCTGACAAGGACATCACAATATATAGGAAGGTGACTTTCAATATATGCAAAAGATAATACTACCAAGTGAGGTTAATTCTCCATGTATGCAAATGAGATTTAACATTTGAGAAATCAATCAGTTTAATTTGCCACATTAATTTTTATAAAGGGATAAAAATGTTAACAGATGCAAATTGGAAAAAGGATTTGATGAAATTCAACAGCCATTTATGATAAAAACTCTTAGTAAACTGTGAATAGAACTTCTGTAAACTGATATATAGTCTACAGCAGACTTAGCTAGTAGTAAAATACTGAAAGTTTTGCTCTTGAGAAGAGGAATGACACAGGGATCCCTACAATCACTACTTCTATTCAACATTATACTAGAGATTCTTGCCATATATAATGCAAAAAAAGAAATGAAAGGCATAAAGACTGAAAAGAAAGAAAATAGCCATTTGTTTGCAGATGATATAATTATGTACATAGAAAATCTAAATGAATTTGCCAACTACTTAGAGTTAGTAGGTAAATTTAACAAACTGCTTACAACTTCACTCAAAAGTCACTAATTTATATCAAAACCAAATAGAAAAGGGAATTTATGAAACGATATTTAAAATAACATTAAGAACATCAAAGAGCTAGGAAATCTAAAGAGAGATGCATAGAGATGTTTATTTCTACACTGAAATACACAAAATCTTTTTATTTAAGTTAAAGAACTAAACAAATAGAAGAATATTCCATTTTTGCAGATTGGAAGATTCAAAAATATGAAAATAGTAGTTCTCTCCAAACTAATCGAGACATTCAACCCAGTCTTACTGATTCTTGTTAATTTTTTACAAATGTGCTTTAAGGTATGTTGATATAGGTAGTTTCATGATCCTCAGAGAGGCAGAGTAGACATTTTGAACTTTTCCTTTAGTGGCTTCAAAGAGGGTAACTGCCCATAGGTAATCAAGCTAGCAAAAGAAAAAGGTAGCACTTGAACCAATGAGATGCTTTTTTTGACATTTTTCTTTCTCCTCCACTCTTCCACCAGACTGCTCCAGTCCTGTTCTCCTGGCTGTATTCTTCCTCTTAAGACCCCAGCACTGTGGAAGGTATATTCTAGGATTTAACTTACCTCAAAGTCCATAGCTGTGTGTGTGTCTATGTGTGCACACTATATATGACAGAGGTTTTATTCATTAAATAAAGCCCTTGGGGCACCTGGGTGACTTAGTCGGTTGAGTGTCCGACTCTTGATTTCAGCTCAGGTCATGATCTCAGGGTTGTGAGATCGAGCCCGAGTGGGGCTCCACCCTGGGCGTGCAGCCTGCTGGGGATTCTCCCTCTCCCTTTTCCCCTCCCCCACTCCCTGCTCTCTCTCTCTCTCTCTCTCTCTCTCTCTCTCATCAATCAATCAATCAATCCCTTGAATTTAAACTTGGAACAACCTTAACATGCAGCACTGGGCTTATAGGCTGATTGTCAGCAACTACTTTGAGTCCTACTGTAAACCTAGGGCTGTTCGAGGGACCCTCTGGAAATGTGGGCCTAAACATTTAACTGAATATTTGTAAGTAGTTTTGTAAAAAAACAAAGCACTTCCAGCTATCACCAGGAATTAGGGCCCATTCTAGAGCAAGCCCTAAATTATTTAGGATCCTGTAAAGACTTCATGTGATAAAGACAAAAATCTCCTAGCATGAGGGAGTTGAGTGGGTTGTGTTAGTTGCAAATTCTTTTGGTTACCCATTGAATAAGGCTTTTCTTTCCTCACTACTTCCCTTTGTTTGAGCTAAATTTAATTTCAAAGGGAATTTTTTAAAGCCTATAATCTTATTTGGGCTAAGCTATTATCTGAAAAGGCTACTCATAAAATAATGTGCCCAGAGCTGACAACTCTGTTGAAATCACATGGAAGTCGTCAGTGCCCAAATAATATTTGAAGTATGATATGTAATAAATGTATGGTTTTCAAACATTTTAGACATAATACCTGTTGGGGGTGGGGATGGAGCACTCGGGTTGCACTGAAAAGCCTGGGGAGGCCTGGCCTGGGAACAAGGGAACTGGGCGACTTGACAGCCGTCCTCACATCCTGGAGTGGGAAGGGATTAAAGTGACAGTGCTTATCTGCTCCTTTAGGGAGAATGGGGACCAAAGGCTGAGATTCATAGGCAGGCAGGTTGCTGCTCAAAAATATAAGGAAGTCATTTTACAGTTAGAATAGTTCAAAATGGAAGGTGGGACCCCATGATTTCTCACTGAGAACGCATTCAAAGCAAAAACTAGATGACTGCCTGCCTCTTAAGCATATGTTTTTAATTTTTTTATTATTATGTTCAGTTAGCCAGCATATAGTACAACATTAGTTTTTGCTGTAGTGTTCAACGATTCATTAGTTGCGCATAATGCCCAGTGCTCATCCCAACACATGCCCTCCTTAATAGCCATCACCCAGCTATCCCATCCCCCCAACCCCCTCTCTTCTGTAACCCTCAGTTTGTTTCCCGGAGTCCAGAGACTCTCATGGTTTGTCTCCCTCTCTGATTTCTTCCCATTCAGTTTTCCCTCCCTTTCCTTGTGGTCCTCTGCGCTATTCCTTATGTTCCACATGTGAGTGAAACCATATGATAATTGTCTTTCTCTGCTTGACTTATTTCACTTAGCATAATTCCCTCCAGTTCCATCCATGTCGATGCAAATGGTGGGTATTCATCCTTTCTGATGGCTGAGTAATATTCCATTGTATATATGAACCACATCTTCTTTATCCATTCGTCTATTGAATTACATCTTGGCTCCTTCCACAGTTTGCCTATTGTGGACGTTGTTGCTATGAACATTGAGGTGCATGTGCCCCTTCTTTTCACTACATCTGTATCTTTGGGGTAAATACCCAGTAGTGCAATTGTTGGGTCATAGGGTAGCTCTATTTTTAATGTCTTGAGGAACCTCCATACTGTTTTCCAGAGTGACTGTACCAGCTTGCATTCCCACCAATAGTGTAGGAGGGTTCCCCTTTCTCTGCATCCTCACCAACACTTGTTGTTTCCTGTGTTGTTAATTTTTGCCATTGAAACTGGTGTAAGGTGGTATCTCATTGTGGTTTTGATTTGTATTTCCCTGATGGCCAGTGATGTTGAACACTTTTTTATGTGTCTATTAGCGATTTGTATGTCTTCTTTGGAGAAGTGTCTGTTCATGTCTTCTGCCCATTTATTGACTGGATTATTTGTTTTTTTGGTGTTGAGTTTGAGAAGTTCTTTATAGATTCTCTTAAGCATATTTTGAAGAGGTATCTTTTTTGGGGAAAGATATTGGTTGAAATCATCTGTAAAACCTTTTCTAACTCTCATCCTTAAGCTCCCGAAGGCCTTGAGGTAAGTGAGATCTTCCACTTGGATAGAACCCTGTTTGTATGATCTGCAGGGAGCAAAGAAAGCTCATGCCCTAGTCCTGCCACTCTGCAATTGAGACCCACGCCAAGTCCTTTGCTGACATAGCTTGTGTCCTGTGCTCTCAGCTCCCTGCCCAGGGTCTTTATTCCTGCTTCCTGCTCTCCCATCCTCCTGAATATGATGTTACTGTTGTGTG
Organism: Phoca vitulina; assembly: GCF_004348235.1. Taxonomy (NCBI): domain Eukaryota; kingdom Metazoa; phylum Chordata; class Mammalia; order Carnivora; family Phocidae; genus Phoca; species Phoca vitulina. The sequence continues at coordinate 23,637,214 of NW_022589705.1, forward strand.
CTGTATTCATAGATATACAAAAATCTATTTATTTTTAGAATTTTATAATATACATTAGATATTTCTGTAAAAGGTATTCCCTTTTTCCAAAAGGTTACTGCCTACCCCCCTGTCTTTTCTATTTTCCTCAGAGCAAGAAGCAGTAATTACTACTCTCATAAGTAAGCTGCTCCATTGTATTGGACGGTAAATTTATCTTTATCTTTATCTTTTCAAGGCTTATCATCTCCCCCAAACCCCCTTTACTTCCCCTGAAGTCTCACTGCACTTGTTCCACAGTAATACTGTGCTCTGCTCAAATTCAAAGAAAATTTTGGGTACTGATTTAGTAGCAGCGTCTACTGGCACAAACCTTCTATTTATTCATAACTGCAATAATAGAAATGAAAGCTACTTTAATGAAAAAGGAACTCAGGAATGAGATCATTAAATATAACTAAATACATCTTAAATATAAGTGTCATGTATTCCCGGATTAGTATCAGGTATATAGCTATCTATCCCGAATTCTGGTCTCAGAGAAAAAGGTCAGAGACAATTACAAGCAAGGTGCTTCATATTATCAGGTCCATTTTTAAAACAATGAGATCCTTTGGACCAGTCACATCTTTTTTACCGGAGATCTCCGTTGGTCCTTTTGTTGGTAATCCACTTATGTCTGTACCTGCGTAGTCTACTTTGCCTTTGTTTTCATCATGGGATTCTCGAAGAGCTTTTCTGGCCACATAGACTAACAAAGGGGGATATCAGAGGGTATAAGTATCGCTCCAGGAATATTTCATAGATCCAGAGCAGAACTGGAACGACAATGCAAGAAATATACACCATTCTCCCAGGCTTGAGTTCCTGAACCACGCGCAGGTGGTAAAGTCCACACTTCTGGAGGGAGCTTGATTTTTGTATATTTTAGACAGCTTTGGGTTTCATTGTATGCATTTCTTTGTAACTCAGTTCAATACCTGTGACATCCACTATACCAGATAATACAGACAAAACAGAAGTTAAGAAATACTTCCTGTCCGTGTGGAGCTTACAACCTAATGCTATCAGAAGCTGGCTGGCCCTCAGGGAGTTCTATTTTTACATTTGGAAAAGTCAGATTTGATTAAATACCATTTTTTTCCCAGGAATGATAGAGGAATTTTCCTGTATACGAAGTCTGAGAATAGAAGCAAATGTTCTTATTGAAACTAAAATAGTATGACTTGTATTTTTCCAAAAAGCAGATAATTTGAAAAATAGCCAGTTTGTTGTATGTATACAAAAGGCATCATAATACTTAACTATTGCTCGGGTGCCTGGGTGGCTCAGATGGTTGAGCGTCTGCCTTCGGCTCAGGTCATGATCTCAGGGTCCTGGGATCGAGTCCCGCATCGGGCTTCCTGCTCCTTGGGAGCCTGCTTCTCCCTCTGCCTCTCTCTCTCTCTCTCTGTCTCTCATGAATAAAATAAAATAAAATCTTTAAAAAAAAAAATACTTAACTATTGCTCAATGGTTTGTACAAATACGGGTTGATAATGTATTAATCAAATGTTACAAGGATCAGAATGGCCAGTAACACTAATTTATCTAATATGTACTGGCAGGGCACTAAAGTAACAGGCTGGAAATTCTGCCATGAATCAATGCCAATTAATGTATGTGCTGGATAAAGTGAAAATTCTTTAGCACTTCTGGTTCCACAGTTAAGTATATTGCTCTAACTGCTCAAAAAGGGTCAAACTAGACTTCTGAAATTTATAGGGTTTTTTTCTCCTACATGCTTTTGGCCATAGTCTGTCTAGCTCATTATGCACACACACACATATATATATGTATATTTTTTATTTCTTTAAAATGTACCATTTCATTCACTGGAGTTCATAGATATGATGGAAAGGTCCCTATTGTTAACTGAATTTTTATACACTAGTAGAGTTAAATTCCAATATGTATTTAAAGTAGAACCCTATTAAGTTTGATCTGCCTACTATCTACTGATAGTATCAATAATCACAGGGTCTAAAAAGGAGGACATAAAAAAAGAAAAAATTTCAAATTTCTACTTGTTTTATTCTGGGCATTGTGCTAGGTATTTAATTCTATTTATTTTAGTTCATTGAACAACTCTGTGATATGAAAAAGAGGGAATTCGCTTCATTAAACACACTGTCCAGCAGGCCAAGATCCGTGTCACACTCTGCCCCATGGCATGCCCCTAGAAAAGTGTTCAGTCAGGATTTGAACCCAGTCTGCTTCCTGTATCTGTGTTTATTTCACTATCCTATTATTTAGGGCTCCCAATTATTTATAGTAGTACTTTCTTTTTTCTTAGAAAACAGACATTTATATCTCACATTTTCACCAGGAAATCCAAGATCAAGGTGTCTGCAAATTCCATGTCTGGCGAGAACCCTCTTCCTGGTTTTCAATCAGACATTTTTTTGCCATACTTTCACATGGTGGAAAGAGAAATGTCGTTTTTCAAGTGCTTATTATATACCAGATCATCATGAGCACTTTTCATGATTAGGTCATTTAGGCCACACATCATCATAGATACACAGTCATGATCTTTTCTGACAGATGCAGATACTTAGGGCCGGTGACATTGCCTTGCCCAGTGCAAAAGTGGTAGAACTGAGCTCAACCCGGCAGCTGGGCTTCAGAGTCTGCACTCTTACCCATTACGCTCTAAGTTCGTCCCTCAGAACTTTAAGAATGTACTTCGACTCAGGTCATGATCCCAGGGTCCTGAGATCGAGTCCTGCGTGGGGCTCCCTGCTCCACAGGGAGTCTGCCTCCCCCTCTGCCCCTCCTCCCACTCGTTCTCTCAATCTCAATCTCTCTCTCTCTCTCTCTCTCTCTCTCTCTCTCAAATAAATAAAATCTTTTTTTAAAATGTCAAAGAAAAAAAAAAAGTACTTTGGTTGGTGGCTGTGGCCCGACCACCAGCAGTCAGTTCCTTTAGAGTGGTCCATAGATGCGGGGAAGGACCTGGGAAGGCAGACCAAGAGCGCAATGCCCTGGAAGCCCAGGGGAGAGAGGTCAGCAGTGTCAGGTAAGGAAGAAGGTCAGATGACGTGAAGACTGACAGGTGATTCTGATGGCCTCCCGTCGGCAAACCTCTGCCCCAGAGATGTGGGAGAAGGACCTGGCCGAAGGGAAAAGGATTGCAGTGTGCTCAGGGCAGCTGAAGTTCAAAGCCAGAATGGTGCCGAGGCACAGATTTGTCTGATATTTTCCAGCAGGAGAGGACAGCGTGAGCAGAGGGCTGGGGTTCTCCAGGAGTTGGAATTTTTTAGTGGAGACGCTACAAAAAGGGACCAGGTTGGAAGAAGCTGAGGCTTCTAGTTTGAGAAAGCATGGACCATGGGTCCAGACTTGATAGGAAAGAGAAGAAAGTAAGCCTGGGAGGAAACAGTCAACGGGGAGAATGGTGTTTTTGACTTGAAACTGAACTCTTCAAGCTGCATTGGACAGGATGAATGTTGTAGCGCATTTATGAGTTGATCAGATAAGAAGGCATCTGAGGCATTTAATGGGATATATTCTCACTGTGGGTTGAATGTAACTGAAAATAGATTGGGTTGGCAAAAGCCTTTGGATTCAGGACACGCCTGCATTTGGTTGCTGTTTAAATTGGTGTAGCTTTTCTGAGGTTGATTTATCAATATTTGCCTCTTGAAATCATGACATCTTTGATCCAACAATTTCACTCCCCTGAATTTGTCTTCTGGAAATACTTGCTGAAATTTTCATAAAAGTAATTTCACAGAAACAAGTTTTTTTTTTTAATTAAATGTGTTTTTAAAAAGAACCAAAACAAAAACTAGTGTGTTTTGCAGTTTATTACATTAATTTAAATAAACACTCATATTATAACTTTACCATTTCATTCAAAGTGTACCTTTAATCTTTTAATATAATTTTAGGGATAGGTATTTCTATTGAATAGGTAACAGTTTTTATCTAAAGCAGAAAGGAGTATTCACTAATTCCTATGCATCTTTTAGACTGAGAATACTTGTTTAAAAAAATTATATAATTTCGCCATTGTTCTGAGAGTGAGTCCATCTGTCAACTCGGGCTTTTTGTCAAGGACTTCCCAAGTTTGATTGTGATATTTAAAGTGCAACCCTTTTCTTTTCTTTTCTCTTCTCTTCTCTTCTCTTCCCTTCTCTTCTCTTGTCTTCTCTTCTCTTGTCTTCTCTTCTCTTCCCTTCTCTTCTCTTCTCTTCCCTTCTCTTCCGCTCTCCTCCCCTCCCCTCTCTTCTCTTCTCTGTGACATTATATACCTGCTTGCAGACCAAGAACTCAAAACATCATTCCTCCCTCAAGATGAAAAATGTCTGAAAAACCCCTGATTGACTTCTTCTAAAATCTAATTAGACCTGTAATTCTGCCTGTAGATAGACTACTTCTTGCAAGGCCTTTTAATGAGAGAAATGGCAGACACCAGAAATATAAATTAAGACCAGTTTTGCAAGTGTTCTTCTATAGAATCTGGAATATCACCATTTGCCAATGGTGAAACCATCCAACAGAGGTTAAGTAATTTCGTTTTATCATGATGTGAACCCAGGCCAGTCTGACTTCTAAGACTGTGGTAGTTCTGCTATCCCATAATAGAGTGTACACTACAAGAAATGTTGATCAGAATACATAGCTAAGATAAATTGAGAATTTATTAGGTCAGGTACTGTTCCATTTACTTTGCCTCTACCTCTCAACAAACTTTAGTGAGCTCTGTATGGATTTATGAGGTTATCCATCTCTGAACTCAGTCAAATGTGGCTATTAATTAAATGCGCTTCAAGTTGGGTCTGTAAAAAATTAATTGACATTCTTTCCTTTTTTCAGAAAACAACAGGTTTCTGGCCTTGGACCAAGATGCTCTTCAAAAAAAATCAGTAAATATCCAGATCTTGCTCAACTTCAAATTCTTGAATTGCTTTCAGAGCACTGAGAACATTGCCCTCAAAACATGCAATGACATTCTATATGCCTCTTGAGTGACATCATTACATTTTATGTTTTGAAACTTATAAATACAACATGCCAACTGAAAATTTTTTTAATTCCATTAATTATTTTGCTCCCATAAAATGCTCTTTTAATCTATTTTCAATAAGGTACAGATGTCAAATTGATAAGTATAATCAGTAAGAAGCAGTTTTACCTTCTAGAGTGGAACTAAGTGCATATTTATAGAAATAATATTTCTGACTACAGTGGTTAAGAAAAAAACTCCAATATAAATTATGTACTTGTAAAAAGAGATGACAGGATTTTTTTTAACAGTTGTCCCCTGTTAAACATAAGCTTCTATCCTCCAAACGGCAATTGACAGCTTCATTTTCAAATATTTTCTATAATAGCTAGCAACTATATTTATGTATCTTTATACCAGAATTATAATATTTACCAATTATAATATTTACCAGTATTTACCAATTATAATATTTACCAATGTCAGTCATCTGGATTGCATAAAGATACACCTAAGCCTGTTTCTGAATCATGTGGTTTCGTTAAATCTCATTAGTTGGACTTTAAAATATGTTGATAGTTTGTCTTTTGGCACTTAGTCTTTGACATATGTAAATTTTAAATTTCCAATCAAATTTAGTGCTCACAACTTAAATATTGTATATAATGGTGAAAAAGTTCAGAACTAGATTACAGATTAAAAAATCAAACTACATGTACAACAAAGCTGAAATTTTGGGAGAGGATGAACTCCTAGTGTTTTAAAGCCATCAAATCTTACTCCGAATAGTGTGGCTTCTTTGAACCTCACAATTCAAAGACCAGATTAACTGTATTTTTTTTAATTGTCAAGTGACACAAAACTGTCAACAACTGAAATATGGGCATAAAAACAAATACAATACAGTTTTAAGCTTTCTTACAATTATAGAAAACATTTAGAGCTTTGTTATATATTTATATCAATTATATATATTATATATAATATATCAAATATATATAATTGCATGTCTTCATATGTGAACAGCTCACAAATTGTTAACTAGTACAGAGATCAGATTAATTTAAGCTTGTTTTTGAATAGGTGAGTAAGGCATCTTACTCGGAGTATGATATATGGTTTAGAGCAGGGCAGCAAGCTGTGACCCACAGACCACATCTGGTCTGCCACCCGTTTTTGTAAATAAAATTTTATTAGAACACAGTCATGCCATTCATTTACATAGTGTCTGTGGCTGCAATGTCAAAGCTGAGTAGTTAGGACTGAGCTCCATGGCCTGCAAGGCCTAAAATATTTCCTATCTGCCCCTTTACAGAAAATAGTTTTCTGACCCCTGAATATGATGAATGGGTCAGACTGTGAGTTGAATCTTTCAGTTGCTATTCCAGTAAGTACTGTTTTTACCTACAGGAGTTCTCTCTTCTGGCTTTTAACTGATGTGTCTAAACGAGAGCCAAGATAGCCTAAATGTCCACATTAGTCCATTCATATCGTATTTACCTCTAGTAAATGTTTTTATGACCTTGTTATAGCCATACGTATGTATAACATATATATTGCATATGCAATATATATATGCATATTGCACTTTTGCAACCTATTTCAAGGACGCATGACTCCTCTGAAATCATGGTCTCTTAGGTTTTTTTTTTCAAGTCTGTGAGCCATACACTTGGTTTTCAGTATTTCAAATCACACTTCCTTTGGCTGTGAGATGAAATACATTTCATGGGAAGTTATATTATAGTTCTAAATAGCATTAAGAACTAGAGGAAAAGGATAGCCCACCCTCCTTGTTCTGGAGTTTTGATTTTAGTCCTCACTGTGTGAAATATACTTAAGATTACTTAAGGAAACCTAATAGAAAAATCATGGTAGCTAACATTTACTGAACCTCCATTACGTGCCAGGCACTGGTAGGTACTCTAGATACATTCTCTCATTTTATCCACATATGCATAAGAAACAGGTTGGTGTGTTATCTCCATGTTACAAAAGAGGAAACTAAGTCTTAGTTAAGACACTTGCCCAAGGGACGCCTGGGTGGCTCAGTCGGTTAAGCGTCTGCCTTCGGCTCGGGTCATGATCTCAGGGTCTTGGGATCGAGTTCCACGTCGGGCTCCCTGCTCACCAGGGAGTCTGCTTCTCCCTCTCCCTCTGTCTCTTCCCCCTGCTCATGCTCTCTCTCTCAAATAAATAAATAAAATCTTTAAAAAAAAAAAAGACATTTGCCCAAGATCACACAACCAGTAATTGACAGAGCCAGGACTCACGCATAGAACTGTGAGATTACAAAGTCAGGGCTCTTAATCTTACCATTAAATAATAGATGTAAGTATTTCTGTACTTCAGTATACCTTCACATGTCTTCTAGCATGTCAATACAAGCAAGCCAGAGAATATAATGGAATTACCTAGTAAATGGACATCTTTGTCTCCTCTCACTGGTAAATGGCAATGAGAGAATCATTCCTTGCTGACATTCCTTCCTTCTTGCCTGGTCTTCCTGTCCACTCCCAGCACCCTAACCTGTATAATCTGAGACAAGCAGGGAAATCCTGCCTTCGGGGTCCCTGGCATCTCATCCTACTTAGAATCCTCAGCCTGTTGACACTTGCCAGCTTCTGAAGGCCATTGAAGAAGAAGAGATACTGCTTTTTCTATTGTGGAAATCACTAGCTGGAAGGCAACTTATTACAAATGGGCAGGGCGATCTGCCTGATGGAAAAGAACAATGGTGTCGAGCTTAGAAGCCCACTGACTACCAGCAGCCCTTGTGGCTAGGGAACTGTGTGGGTGCGTGAAAACCGGTATCTGCGGGGTTGGGGAATTCTAGGTAATCTGGCTTCAGGACTTGAAGACTATTACAAAGAGGGGAGGGCATTTAAAGATACTTCTTATGGTGCACATTCGGGTAATGCATATTTAGGGATACGGAGATGGATAAAGCATGTTTCCTGTGATGAATTTTCAATCTAGAGACCTCAAAAGCAAACAGAATAAGACCCTCTCTTCTGTAGTTCATTTACTTGAAAAATGGTACTATGGCTTCCTTCGGCCCAGCCAATAGATTGCCTCTTAACGTTTGTGAACTCTGGAGTTTATTTCAGGAATGTATGGATGGTCCTGTAACAGAATCTATTCATGTAATTGTATTTGAGGTTGGGGTAGGGTGGCAGCCTAAATGTCTGCATCATACTTAATGGACGAACAACCAAAGGTGTCCTCATAGAAACATAATAAGAATACCTGTCACTACTACTGTTTACCATTGAACATTGTACTAGAAATATTGGCTGATACAATTAAGCAAGAGAAAGAATGTAGAGGTAAAAAATTCAGCAAGGACAAGATAGAATGATCACTATTTGTGGATGAAATCTGATTGTAAATTAAAACTTCAAAGAGAATCACCAACAAAGGACAAAGAGTAAGAGAATCCGGTAAGATGATCTGGTATAGGAAAAGGACCCTAAGTTACGGAGTAGCAACCTAACAGCTATCTTGAAGGGGGATCACTGACCCACCTGTTGATAATTGTCTCTGGTAAGGGACACAATTGGCTGTTTTGTTTAGATTTTCTTTTTTTTTTTTTTAAGATTATTTATTTATTCATGAGAGACAGAGAGAGAGGCAGAGAGAGAGGGAGAAGCAGACTCCCCACTGAGCAGGGAGCCCAATGCGGAACTCGATCCCAAGACCCTGGGATCATGACCTGAGCCGAAGGCAGAAGCCTAACTGACTGAGCCACCCAGGCACCCTTGTTTAGATTTTCTGATTCAAAAACAAAATGTTTAGCCTCCCAACTCTGAAAATTCTCGTCAAGTCCGTGTCCTCAAATTACCCAACAGAATCTTCCTGAACCAATACAGAGAATAAGGTAAGCTAATTAAGCATTTTTCCTAAGCAGCCCGTTAAACAAACAAACAAACAAGCAAACAAAAAAACACTTCAGTGGAACTTTCAGCATGTTTATCTTCTGAGGGCAACCTCAGTTGGTTCCTGCCCCTATCATAGTGGTGGTCCCACCAGAGACTTGTCCACGTATGTGATTTGGGTCTTTTGAGCATTTTCAAAGAAAAAGCAACTCCCCAGACAAGGTGGTTGTAGCTATTTCAGTAATCATTGTGCATATGTCTCCTGTAATAATACTTAAAATCAGATGACGCTGACCCAGTTAGAGCTAAGGATTATAGAAATCTGCTTAGAATTGAATTGGGTCCCCTGGAGCAACCGCCAAGAGAAATGCATTCCACAGAATGCCCTTCAGAGAACCTCTCGTTAGCGAGACTACAAAGCTTTGATTTCTTACGACTATACGACAGCCTGGATTTCGTTTAAATACAGATGTAATATGTGTTCATACATGTTCACAGCATATTTGTTTTAGTCTTTCCTTTTTCCTGGACAACATATTATGCAGAACTCAGCTGTTTGTAGCTCTACCCTACAATAAAAATTAAAGGCCGTATAATTTCAATACAAATTTTAGACACTCTGGATAGTTCCTTTGTGTGATTTTTATATAACTTCCAATACATCAGAATTATGAAAAAGTGAAAGCATTGCCTTTTAAACTAGAACCAGTTTTTGACTCTAAGTTTTTAATTTGAAACTCCAAAAAAACCAACAGCAGAGTCTGGTGCTCCTCCCATCAACCAGAGGGGATAGCCTCTGCCCAGAAACCTATCTGTGCTTTCCCTAACCACTGCCAATTCTGCATTTATCCTTCCATCTATGCGTTTGTTTCTATGTTGGATTTAATGTCATCTTTCTGTGTTTTGTCTATAATGTGTTCTTAATACATGTCCCCTGCCAGATGTATTTATATCAGTATCATCCATTGTAGACTAAAAATTTTCAGAAGGTAGGATTTTTAGCACCATGGTCTTGAGCCTTGGCCTTGATTTAGCACCAAGGCCTTGAGCCTTGCATTAAGCCCACTTGGGGCGGTTTGTGCATTCAAACATGGATGTTGCCCCCAAAGGTTCCGATTCAACAGATGTGGGGTGGACCCATTCTGCAATATTTTGAAAAAGCTTTACCGGTAATTCTGATGCCCAGCTAAGAGTTGAGAGGCCCTCTTTTTAATATTATATCTAATTCTATCCATAGTACCCAGCATACTGGCCTGGCACATAGACAACCCTCAAAAACTGGTTCTGTAATTTGGTGAACTGGTTTGAGAGGGAGCCTCACTTGAGGGGCATTGGCAGTCCTTGCTTAAGTCCAGCGACTGGAAGGAACTAGAATGTGGACAAAGCCACAGCTGCACTTGCCTCATTTGTGTCACCTGATTACTGATTTAACCCGACAGAAACAACCTCTTCTGTAATTAAAAAATTTTTTGTGGGGCACCTGGCTGGCTCAGTCGGTGGAGTGTGCGATTCTCAACGTAAGGGTTGTGAGTTCGAGCCTTGCGTTGGGTGTAGAGATTACTTAAAAAAAAATAAAATCTTTAAAAAAAAGTTTTAATTAAAAGATTCTGGTTGCTAAGATAGCAGAAAGAATAGGCCTCTGTTGTCATAAAACAACCTTTATATATATGGAGTTCTTTTCCTTGACTTAAAGATGGATAAATAACGATCCATTCCAATAAGAGGTTCATATATAATATCCCAGAGTTGAGTTATATGATCCAGTAAGCTAAAATTCCCAGAGACTGGGGCTCCTGGGTGGTGCAGTTGGTTAAGTGTCTGATGCTTGATTTTGGCTCAAGTGGTGATCTCAGGGTCGTGAGCTCGAGCTGTCTGTCGGGCATGAGCCCAGTGCGGAGTCTTCTTCAGATTCTCTCTCCCTCTGCCCCTCCCCACCCCACCCCCCCCCCCCGCAAATAAATAAATCTTAAAAAAAAAAAAAAAAATTCCCAAAGATTTACCAGTGATGTAATGGAAGTCAGTGTTATATCTTCTTGGTATAAATCAGTTCCACCCTTGGTGGCTCCTACATCAGCAGTTCATTTGTAGCAATCCTAAACCTGCGAGAATTAACTGGACTTAGACAACCGGGCCTGAAGGCAGCCCTGGTCCCCCAGTGGAAGAATGGCCTGTCTTTCTGATCTCCATGGTGCTTCACAAATGCTAGGTGCATCAGAATCGCCTGGAAAGCTCATTAAACCTACAGATTCCTAGACCTCACGCCCAGAGATGTTCAAGTGGCTCAACCACAAACAAAGCCTGGGGATCGGCATGCTTCACAGTGATCCTGATACAGGGGAAGTGACACCTGCAGGAAGACTGTAGTGGGTTGTGCTTTGTTGCCTTTTGTTTTTCACTTCCAGTATCTGAAGGAAACTTATGGAAGGGCTTCACAACCTAGGCTAGCATGGGAGCGTTCCCATGCTAGGTGTGTATTAAACTGTTTTTCTAACCTGTTTTCTAACAAGTGTATTTATACACCAAAGAACCTCATCTGCCCCTTGGAGACATTTATTCCTGGTTGAAATTCAGTCTCGGAGCCAAGGTTTTCAAACCCAATGAATTAAACTGTCTTAAAAAAGCTATTGGGAACGTTTTTACAAGTTCTACCCTTTAATCTGAATGAAAATAAAATATAGACTCCACTAAAACAACTTCAAATAGAACTCATCATATCATGAGACAATACTGCTAAGTCATCTGACAACATAACAGTTCTCTGTCCAGGGCGGCAAGTTGGTAAACAGTGTTGCAAAAATGCTCAACTCAAATGGTGGTTCAGGCTGTAAGGTCTTTGTGGGAGGAGAGGAGAGAGGAGAAGGACCTTTCCCATTGGCTTCCATATCACAGATCTTCCCTACTCTGGGCTGAGGTATTGGGACATGGACCTAAAGTAACACCCTTCCCCCAACTGCTCTTTTCTCCTCATTTACCTCCTCTCTCCCTCGCTCTCCCATCTTGGTTTCCCTTACTCTTTCTTGAAGGTGTAGTGAAGTCTAGGACCCAGGGCCCTTTGGAAAGGGCTACTTGACCTTTGAAAAAGATGGCGGTGATATATTTACCCACAGGATCTCAGTCTGAGGTCTCATCTTCACGACTGAAAGAGCACAGCAATTTGTAAAACCAACCCATCTTTTCCTCCTTTTGCATGCTTACAGTGGTAGATAAAGTCTATCGTGATGCCTTCTGAAATGGGGAGGAAATAGGAAATTAGTATCCTGAAACTGAATTGGAACCTCGGACAAGCTGCCAATGTGTGGATGAGTCACCACAAGGTCTGGGAGCTATTTGCCATCTATCAACGCAGAAGGAGGTTAGAATGGAAATCAGCGAAAAACAAATGACTCAGTTTTCCTTTTTAGAAAATGCTCACTTCCAGTGGCCTGAATTCCCTGTTTCAATAAAAGGGATAAGACCATGACCTGCCAATGGCAGTCCAGGTCGGAGCTAAGGACAGCTTCCTGCATCGATGTCAAGCAAAGAGGGGATGCTTCCCACTCCCCAGTGCACTGGGTAACTTTTTGCAGAAGCTTATGACATTCTGTACCAGGAAAAGGAGATGCAAGTCAAAGGAAGATTCAACCATGTATTTATTTCCTGCTTTGTCGGAGACTCATGTGGTTGGAAAGAATGAGAAGGTCTGTGTTTCCGTCCCAACTTTTCTATTTACACGCTATGTGACCTTGGCAGGTCATGCAACCTTTCTGAGTGCATTTTCTCATCCGTGAAATGAGAATGGTATCTGCATCACAGGGCAGCTGGGAAGGGTGAGTTGGTATACCTGAGTCAGTGCACGTTTTTAAGCCCTATAAAAATGTGAAATATCTTTGCAGCCGTGAAGGTATTTGGAGGGATGGCAGTGGTCACTGGGTCACAGAAATGAGGCAAGGGAGAGGAGAGTGCACTTTGACAGCTTTGAGGGGAAATGGTAAATGTTTAAATGGACATCCCCTTTATCACAGGTTTATCTTCCTATGTATGAAGATGGCCTCCATTATTACAGTTCAATCATGTCCATCACTGATTTCAAAATGTCAGGTAGCCAGGGCGTCAACAGTAGACATTCCTGACATTTCTTTCCGTCCTTAACTCCACCACTTAATATTCCCTTTAGACCCAGTACAGTGATAAGCTCTTTTTTCAGATTATCTCATTTAATCATGGCCCTGTGAGGTAGATGGTCTCAACAGCCACTATCACTGACAGCCCTGTGCATTCAGTAGTAGTATTCCCACTTTACAGATGATGAAACTCATCAAAATTAAACTTTTACAAACTTTCCCAGGGTCATACACTATTAGGCAGTGGAATGGCGTTTCAAACCCAAGTGTGTCTGACTCAGAGGCACATATCCTTAACCACCAAAATCTTGAAGAGAACGGAAGCCATACCGTTTTCCACTGAATTAGAAGAGAAGTCCTGTCTCTGTGACAAGCTGGCCTTGACTTAAATTCCTGTCTTTGAAATTGGTGCATGATGGTGAGAATAGTGTAAACACGCCCACACACACACACACACACACACACACACACCCCTGGCCCCTGTCCACCATGATTTACTAAGGAGAAGTGGATATAACTAAGGAGTAGTGGACACTCCAATGAAGAGTCAGAAAGCTTAGGCTCTTCCTCCTGCCTTAGTACTGACTAGCTGTGTGTCTGGGAGTAAGGAACTTAAACTCTGAGCCTTGATTTCTTCCATGAGTAGAGTCCTACCATATATCCAGCCCACCTCACCGTGTGTTGTAAGGCTCAAGTGAGATGAAACATGAACGCATTTATAGATACTAAAGAAAAGGGAAGGCTTTATTAAGAATCTCTTCAACCAGAAAGAGATTGGGAGGTTTGGTAAGTAGTACAGAAAAATAATCATTAACCTCCTGCCTGTAATAGTCGCTTCTCTCACGATGTATTTGCTCATCTAAAGAAGTGTCTTTCAAAGCACAGTGTACCTACTGGTGGGACACAGGATTATTTTCAGAGGAGTGTGAAAAATGTATTTTAATAGTTCTATGCTCTCAAGTACTCTAAAAAAAATATACAAAACCTGTGATTTCCCTGATTGTTGTTGAGGACTCAGCTAAGCACGAAAAGTGAGTCAATTTAAAGTTGACTAAGTATTATTAAGCAGAGGTGTCACCCGGATCTAGCACACATGGTCAAGGTGGAAGGCAGGTGTCTTTAGGAAGCATTGGCAAGGCTTGCTGCATTTGGAAACAGACTTCTCTTGGAGGAGTTCTCTCTGCTTGATCTCTATTGATCTCTTCACATGTTCACCTTCCATCATACTAACGGTAACAAGGCCCCTGGACATTCTTCCCAGAGCTCACCCTGCACCCACCTCCCCTGCTCTGGGCCCAATGCACTCCATACAGAAGGAAATTCGAGCCCAAGGGCTGCTTTATTCCTTCTCTAAGAAATAGGCTTTTTACCCTGCATTACCGAGGGGATCCAAACCCAGATGCACCTTCTACACAGAGCATGAGTCGAGTTTAAAAATGTGCTTTTGATATCCTCAAAGTCCTGATCCAACATGTTTCCGAGAGAAAGCCTAAGTGCTCTGGAAAAGGTTTTAACAGCCCTGCTGGGATTAATTCTTCAGTTTAGGCCCTGAGTGTTTACCATTCTGTAGCTGCAATTTAGCTGCTGAAAGTTGGAGGCCAGTGGTAACTATTTTACTGCAAGGTTTGCTTTGTCTTTGATGAAAGGACTTTCACTTAAGATGGCTTCTCCAGGCCTTGAGAAACCAATATTGACCTGATGTGGCCTCTTAAAAAGGCAAAACAGTTTTGTCTGTTAAGGAACTTCAGTGGACCACGTCCTATCTTTCTCCAGATATAACCTAATTATTTAAACAGTGGCTGAGAGAAAAATAAAGAAGCATCATTTATTAAGAAAAAAACCTTCATGCATTTTTCTCGAGAAGCTTAGTGCGGACATTTTCTCTCACCCTCCTGATAGCAACATCCGGGTTTTTAAAACCTAGGGCGGTCTAGTGATTGGCCAGCAGTCCACAGCTAAGGGGCAGATCCGGGACGTGAGCCCAGTTCTGTCTGGTTGCAAAGACCATGCCATGGCAACCTATCACAGTAGTCACCCTCAGCTCTTTATGGAGTGGTATCAAGGCCTAGCGCTTTTTCAAGAATTTCATTTCGTTAAGGAGTAAAGAGAAGCAGACTTTGATGAAGCTGTGGGGACGGGGCCCCGGGGAGGGTCGCTAAGGGGGGCTGCTTGGTCCCCAGCGCGGCCACGGCTCTCTGTGCGCACCAGAACCCCGGAGCAGCGTTCCCACCGTGCCCACTTCCCACCGCTCCCCCTTACCCGGCCCGAAGGCGCAGAGAGAGAAGGAAGCAGAGAGCCGGGGTGCTATGAGTCATTGAGGAGGGGAGCGACAGGGCACCGTCTGAAGGGAGAGATTTCCTCACCCAAGAGAGGGGTTTTTTTCGCCCCCCTCTGACAAATTTAGCTGAAGGAATCCGACAACAAACCACAAGATTTCCTTGTCGGGCTGAGCAGACAAGATCCATGTGAAGTATTTTCCCACGCGGCTTCTCCCACCTTACAGAATACTGCCAGCGTAATTGCCATTTTCCTTCTATTTCCGCCAGGCTCAAGGTCAAACAGCAACTGCGGGACTGCGTTGCCTTTGCTCATTGCCTGGCGTTGCCACTTAGCCGGTGAATGGAAGGGAGCGCCTGCAGCTCGTTCGCCTCTTGCCACGTTGCCCAGGAGGCGGGCTCTGCACCTGTCGTTGAAAGTTACGCAGACGCGTGTGGCCCGTCTGCAGAGATTGCCATTGCCGACCTCCTGGTGGCCAGTTCCCCAGGCGGGCGCCAGCTCCTCCTCAGCCTTGTGAGGAGGCACGCACCTTCCTCACAGGTACCCGGACTCTTGCCGTTACATAGCTTTGTAAATGGATCGCCACAAAGAACTTGTTCTGAATTAGTCCGCGAACTGGGTTCAAAAATTATTTTTGGCCCCCAAGTGGCTCTTTTCCTCTGTTGTTTAAGTTTGTCATTTGGTTGCGTCGCTTGCCTCTAGCCAGAGTCCTTTGGGATGCCTGGTTCTTGCAGCTGAGCTCACGATGCCCCGAGAGCAGAGAGCGGCAGGCCCGGCCCCGGGAGTGAGGTTCCTCAGGTGTCCTCAGACGCTGCGCACCGCCCGCGGCTCAAAACCCGGCTGTGGCTCCTGTGAGAACAGCCCAGACTAATGGTCTGCTGGGAAACACTCGCCGGCATCCCCCAAAACTCTGTTATCTGCTAAGTATTTTGCACTTAATACCCAGAAAAATGTAAAATCTCTGGGCTCTGGTGGGTTTTCTGAACATCAAGTCAGCAAAACTCTAAGCAGCTTTTGAAGCAAGTGTATAAAATGTGCTTGGAATAGCAATTGGCCTCCTCACTTTCGCTAACGGCTTGACTTTGCTGCTAGCGCCGTGTTCTTCCCACGGGGGTGTGCGCACTGCTCCCCTCCCCTACCTCCCGAAGGCCGCAAAGCCTTTCCAAAGGTACCAGGCAAGAGAGTTTACACAAATACATTGCTAGATCTTTAGTTTCCATATGAATCATTTCTCCAAAGTCATCTGCCTTTGGGGGTGGGGGTGTCCGTAGACACTTCATTCAGTCTAAAGAATAAGAAAAAAGGGGAACCAACTCCAGAGATGTGAGCTGGGCCGGGTGTCCAGGAAAGAGAGAAATACAGGGAAACCAACGGGGGGCCTTATGGGGTGCAGCCTAGGTGAGGTAGAGGGTGACATCCAGAAACTAGGACCTTGTCTTCCTTTGAAAACAGCAGACGTTTGAAAGGGACCAGCTCACCTGGAGCAGAATTAACTCTAACTGGGAAAAGAAGCTCCAGAAAACATTTCTGTTGATGCTGATTGTTGGTTTAAACTGTTAAGCTGAACCGAATAACAAGATTCTACCTGTGATTTGCCAACTAATTAGATAAATAGAATAGCAGGTGTGCGAGGGCGTTGTCTGTGGTGGGAGGGGGGTTATCCACGACTAATTTGGCTCCCGAGAGCCCTACCCATTGTCTATAAGTTACTCTCCCATTATATACCCTCTCTATAAATTGACAATTTCTTAGTCACAGAATATTTTCACATTGTCTCACTCACTCTCTTTATTCTTCCTATGCCCCAGTGAAGACCGGAGCCACTAGGGTGAGCTCCCCTGTCTCCCAGCCTTGGCTTCCTGAGTCATTCTGCACCTGCACCTCCCTGGCCTCCTTCCCTGCGGTGTCCATGGAATGCAGAGTGCCCCTTCCCCTGCCCAAGGCTAATTCCACCCCCGCCCCTTCCTGGGGACCCCATCAATCATCCCCCACTAACTTTAGCATCTTTCTTTCAACTGGCTCTTTCCCACACACTAACATGGCCAGACAATCTCTCCTGTCTTCAGGGAAACGGAGACCTGGTTGACCTGATGCTCCCCCTGGCTCCTGTTTCCAACATCTGCCTGCACAGTCAAGCTACGTGTCGGCAGCTGCCCGCTCCCGTCTCACTCTTGAGCTCTCTGCTTCTGGGTTCTGCCTCCTTCAAGCCATTCTCACAGGGGTCAGTCATCGAAGCCAGTGGGCTTTATGCTACCCGCTCTCCTCGAGCCATTTGGTACTGAGGAACAGTTCTTCCTTTCTGTGGCTGCCAGGGCACCCCTCTTTCCAGACCTTTCCCCGTCATCTCTAGTTCATCTAGCTCAGGCTCCCTCACTGAGTTCTGGTCCTTCAACTGCTCTTTAAAAAATGATGATTATTAAAGTATGACAGACATACAGAGAAGTGTACACAAATCCTGAGTTTACAGACTGATTTTCACCAGCTGAACACACCCAAGTACCTGGCGCTCAGATCAAAAGAAAAAGTTTCCAGCACCCCCAGAAATACCCCTTGCACCTGCTTACAGCCACCTGCCCTCCCAAAGCGTAACCACCATCTTGACTTTGAACGTCAGAGATGTGTTTTGCCTGTGCTTGAAATTCATATAAATGTGGACAACAAATGCTTTGTGTCAGGTGTTTGTTTGTTTGTTTTTTCCTCAGCATTGTGGATAGGAGAATTAGCCATATTTTTGTAGGTATAGTTTGTTCATGCTTGCTGCTATAGGAGCTTTGACGGAGAGAATACCTCACAGTTCATGTATCTGTTCTGCTGTGATGGACATTTGGGGAGTTTCCACATTTTACTATTAGAAGGCATGCCGTGATAAAATACTCATGTGCCTGTTCTTAAACGGTGAGCTCCCTAGATTTCCATTCTAGACCTTTCTCTCTATGTGGTCCCTCAGAGTGGCTCTGGAATATTTTGGAGGCAAAGATTGCTTAGGCATGAGAGCAGTGTCTCTCTCCTCTCACTAAGTAAGAAAGAAAGCCTGCGGAAATGTTCCAGGTGAACATGTTTTCAAATAGTACTATTTTCATATGCTAAAATTTAGTATCTGTACACCAGCCGAACAATAATAAAAACCTGAAGTCCAAAATTCTTACAGGAAAGGTTAAATTAGTGCCAGCTATGTGCAAGATTCTCAGAGGAGAGATTAAATTAATAAAATATAATTTATTTCTCAGTGTATGGAGCCAACGATTCCATAATACTGGAATAATGAATGCTTACGTTCTATTAGCTTGGTCTTAATTTCTACTCCACAGTAGTGATGGGACCTGGACCTCTTTTATGACACTGTGTAAATGTTTCTAGCAAGGCAAAGGAGAAGATGGGCATGCCTTTTTTGCTGCCGTGAGCGGCCACGTCAAAGCAGCATACAATAGCTCCAAACCCCGAGACTCACTAATGACACCATGTCAAATAAGAGTCAAGATCGAGTAATACATGAAATCAAACTGTAGATATTTTAGGTAAGAGCACAGGTCTGGGGTTACACTCACATCAAGTCTGTAAAGAATTTTTTGTGCATTTTGCTATTGCTTAGTAATTCAGAAACTTTTTTTTAGTATAATCATTCTCAGGAAAAATATAAATTTAAATCTAGCAATTAGTACTTCATAAAAATAGATATTAATTTTATGCTATCCTGAGGAGGTAGGGAAACATGCACTACCTCAATTCTCATGATTTCCAATTTTTTCTCCTCCAAAGATATTTTTAAATATGGGACTTTTCGAGATTATTTTTGTGGAGAAATTCCTCTACTCAGTGCCAAATGGTTTTGAAATAGTCGTCATTTCTCTCTGATGATAAACTATGTGGTGTTGCTTCCACTTTTAAAAACAAAGGGGAAAATGTGTTTATAGTTTCACTTTGAGACTCTTTAGAGAGAATTCTTATAACAGGGAATGATAAATAAATTTTAAACAGAAAGTTGGTTCAAAACTAGGAACAAATATCAATACCCCTCTTGACTCACTGGCCACCAAAGTGTTTGGAGAATCAGTTGATATTCTCCACGTTTGGATCAATTAGAAAGAGGTTTAGTCCCAGCTAATAATGCATGATGACTGATGAGTTTTAAACCTGCCACACAGAGGGGGGCAGCTGTGTCCCAAGGACGGCCGGAAACAGGGACAGGGCCGCCGCTGGGACTCACGCCCCTCGGCCTCGGCCTCTCTGTGCGTTCCCTTCATTCCATTTTCCTGCAGATCGGATTTCTCCCGTGGTGGGGTTCGCAGCCTCTGGGCTCCGCCAGCCCCTATGGCGCGGCCCTGGGTGGAGGCGACCTCACACTTGCATCGTTCGGCGTTTGGCGAGCAGAAGGCCCCTCTGTGAAAAGAAAAAGGCACTCCTTTTTCTTGGATGCAGTCCTCTAGCAGGGCCCCGGGTTCAGTCGGCAGAAGCAAGCGCGATTTCAGCCCGAGCTCTGCTCCTCGCCTGGGTGCCTTTGCCCGGAGGACCCACTGAAGCTAGGGTCCCCGCACACCTCGAATTTCTCGTAGCTTCTGTCCGTGTGTACGGGGGTCATGCTTCCCTCTGGTTGCCCCTGAAATGCCCCCGCCTCCATTTGCCAAATGCCCAGCCACTCGGGTCTTCAGCTTTCTCTTTCTCTTCCTTCTTAAAGGAGCCAACAGAGTGGCGGCCTGCTTTCCTCAACAAAGGGCTTACGTGAATTAGAAGGGATTATGCTTGGCAGGGGGAAACTAGCCTTTAATCCCCCGGAGAAGGACACGGCAGCCCGCGCGCCAGGGCCAGAGGTGCCCCGAGCGCCATTTACGACCGTCGCTGTCCCTCCGCCGACGGGGGGCTCCGAGGGGATCTCCTGTTCGTGCGGTCATCAGCATGGGCTTTGTGAGACAGATCCAGCTTTTGCTCTGGAAGAACTGGACCCTGAGGAAAAGGCAAAAGGTAACAAGTGCAGTCTGTGGTCTCAAAGTGAGGTGTGGAGCAAATCAACAGTGGACGGGGTGGGTTGGGGTGGGGGCGGGGAAGGTGAGCTGTCGGTGGGCTCACTGCCATTCAGCACTGAAGCGACGCTTAGGTGACTGCTCCGTGAACCTCTCCGACAAGTGTCCTTCACAGGAATCCCTGTTTCTCTGTCCAGAGATGGACGCTTTCCACCTGCAGCCCAGCACGGCCACAGTATGGTCTTCTTTTGCCCTCCCTGCATATGACTCCGTTGCCTGGCCCTCCCTTCCCCCACCCCCTGGCTTTGAACCCTGCCAGCCCAGCGCACAAGCCCTTGAGCGTCCATACGGTGCTGTGGGAAGATCCTCAGCCCTGAAGAACGGGCTCAAAGGAAAACAACACTCTCTAAGAGCCTCCCAGACCAACGACACTATGTTTCATTGATTCTATGAGGTACACCGGGCTTTCCACATTTTCACCTTTCTGACATGGGGATGCAGCTCACAAGCAAGCGACAGTTTAACTAGACACATCTGTTTCTTTCCTAGTGTGCAAAAAAGTAACAGTGCATCTTACAATTGAGGGTGTCTTAGATTCAATGAGATACAATAACTTCTCAACCAGCACAGACATTTAACTGAGCCCTTTCAGGGAGCAGATATAAGGGCTGGGCTAGGCCAGAGATAAAGAGAATGGATTTGTTCCAAGCCTCCATTTGAGATGGGTTTTTGCAGGTGGGCAGGGTTTTCCTGGGCGTTGGAAAAAATGTTAGGGGAGGAGGGGGCCAACGGGTGGAGCATCTGAAGGCCTGTGATTGAATGTCTCGGTCAGAGTTCAGTCAGAGAGAATCTGGAATATAAAAAGGTGTTAGCTAAGTCCGAGGCTGGTCACTGAGGGGATGAAAGCGAACAAGGTATCATGGAGGTAACAAGTGTAGGATGTCCCTTCCACCCTAGTGTTGAGGGAACCAAGGGAAGAGCATGGAACTCTCAGCACTTGGAAACACAGAGATGGTAGTAGAGCTCTAACTCGGACCTGGGAGGGAGGGGCGCAGTGAGGCTGCTGTTGGGGTCTCCCACCCAGTCCCACAAAGAGGGACCCTGGCTAGATTTGGAGCGGAGGGACAATAGCTTAATCATTAGCCCAGAAAAGAGCAAATAGCAAAGGACATAATCCAACCATGTGCATAGGTGGTCGGTCCTTTCTGCTGTGTGTCGCTGGGATAGGACTTAGGGAGGCTGCAGGGGGAAGCCAAGTTAGGACCCCCTCAGACATGGGAAACACCGCTGTCCTCAGGCTGCTCTCCTTGTCAAAGCTACTCTGATTATCAAATTAGTGTTGAAGTTATTTGTCGCCCTCAGGAGCCAAGTGCTAACAGTAATCAGACACTCAATCCCTTGCTTCCATGAGTTTCCCTTCCAGAATGAAAATAGACAAAATTAAGCAAGATTCACTATTAAATTCATGTATTTATTAATGTGCTCCTTCAATCAACAAATACTTAATAATCACTAGGCACTGTGCCAGGTGCTGGGTACACAAGGGCAGACAAGACAAGCATGGTCCTTGTCCACATGGTGTTCACAATCTATGAAATGCCAAGGAAAATCCAATCTGCAACTGTTTCTTTCTCCCTTTTTCCCGTAAGAAATTAAGATTCTCACTTAGTTCTACTCTTAATGTGCTCTTTGTGGCCCTCAAACAATATCCTTGAGGACTTTACCTGCTGAAATGATTCCATTTCTGTGGCAAGCATGTTTCTATTACAGAGAATAACTCTATTTTCAAAGACAGGGTTTGGCTCAGAGGCCCTCACCGGCTCTGCTCCCTTTCCCTGGCGTTGGCGGGTGTCCCCTGTTCAGGGACTCCGTCTTTCCCGCAGTGTGCTCCCAGGGGGAACACATTGCCAGCCTCTCTGTGGTGAGATAGGACCGCCCCGGCTGAGAACCCTGGCTGGGGGAAGCTCCCAGGATTAGACCTGGTCTGGGCTGACATTCATTTGATGCAATCCTGCTGGCCTGCAATTTGAGATCTCTGTCTGGTGTGCCTCCAGCCGACTTGCCCACTGCCACCATATTCTGGGAATGACCAGGATGTCTGAGTAAAGATGGAGGTTTCTTCTACAGCCCCCAGCAGCTCTGACAGGGGTCCGTGGCTCCTTCCCTAAGCTTTTGGTTCTTCTGGAAGGTTTTGCCTCAACAAAATGGTTACTCTAAAGAAAGTACAACACACCTAACCCATAACTCAACTCCTAGGTTTTTAACTTCTCAAACTTCCATGGTTTTGGGCGTTCACTGTTGTGAACAAGGGCAAAACAGATACCAAGTTTCCCCATTCCTCTTCTCCCAATCCCTGAGGGCATGAGATGAAAATCTTCAGAGCTCTGCATTCCTCCTTCCTTTTTATTTTCTTCCTCCGTTAACACTTATCAAGTATTACTAAGTGGCTGGCGCTGTACTGTCACCTCAGGTCCATGAGAGAGCTACCACTTGCGTCCCCGTGGGGACTGATGAGGTCAGTGAGGCTTCAGTGAAGGTTAGTGACTGGTGGGGCTGGCAGACATGGCCATTACCCCACACTGGGGTCGTGGAGACTGCAGAGTCAGGGTGGCTGTCTAATTTATCATCCAGACCAGGGCAGTTTTGAAAGTCAAAGGTGTTACTAGGAACAATGGCATCAGGGTAAAACATGTAATCTCACACTTGACCTGGCGAACTGGGCCGTACAGGTGGGCCCATACTGCCAGGACAGCCTGCCGAGTTAGACGCAGCCCCCACTCTCGGGGACCTCGGGGGGGGGAGGGGCTCGCGCCTGCGCAAAGCTACTGACAGCATAATGTGCTCAGCAGTGGAGTAGAAGGAGGTGGGGCGGTGGGGGGGGGCGCTGAGGATGAGTTCTGGGGGCTCAGGAGAGAAATGGGGTTTGGAGAGCGTGAGAGAAGACTTCTCAAGGAGTTCGGCCATAGAACAGGCACTTCCCATGACAAGAGCTGTCCCCACCATCCTGGACAAATATACCCTGCCCATATTTGCCATGGGCCAGGCCCTGTGCCAGGGGGGGTTTATAAAGATCACTGGGTGTGCCTCCTTTCCCCGAGAGCTCACAGTGTCGGACCTCCCTGGTGTCATCCCCTTGTCCCAGCTTCCATGTCAGAGCAGGATATTTGGGGAGGCCTGAGGACTCATGAGAGGAGGGGTGTCCTGGACACCTGGTGCGGCAGCAGGCTCTGGTCTGGGGCCCAGCATCAGGCAAGGAGAAGTTGGCAGGGTGCAGGGAGGGTGCAGGGAGGGTGCAGGGAGGGTGGGCAGCCTGCCGCAAGCATACCCAGGTCCTGGGTCTGTATTCATCCAGGCAAGAATCCTGGCTGGGCTGTGGGTGCCGGAGGGAGACTCAGACAGCCCGTTTCAAGCCTCAGCTACCCACCTTTAAATTGGAAACAGACTAGGAGGGAAGGAAATCTAGCTGGCCGAGATTTAAAACAACAAGCACAACTCTGCCCTTCCCTGCAACCCCTCCTCCCCCATGTAGATTGAATGGTAAAGAGAGGGGGAGGGGAAGCAAAAAAAAAAAAGAGAGAGAGAACAAGGAAATACCAGTTTGGGGGAAAAAAAAAATTTTCCATCGGCCCCTTCTGAGCCTTGGCTGGGCTTAATTAAAGTTACAGACATGTTTAAAGGGAAAGGGTGGGGGGAGTCAGAGCTGCCCTGAAAACATGTTTTTAATTACGCTGTGGAATTTCTCCCTGGGGTATGCCTGTGCACAGTTGAGCATCAAGGACAAGGATGCCGCTTTGGGGTGGGGATGCAGAGCACGACTGGGGCGGGGGGCCACAGGGAGAGGTTGTTGTGAGGACCTGCCTGGCTGGAAAGGAATGGCCGGTGGTCTTTGTGCAGGAGGGAGTGTGAAATGCAGCCCCTCCAAAACAAACCCTTGCAGAGTTAGAACAATAACACGGACCTCTCAACAAACGTTTGTCCAAGATTACCAAGCACTACCTATTCCAGTGGGTCTCAGCCCAGCTGCACATTGGAATTACCTGGGAAGTGTTAGAAACAAACAAACAAAAAGCAACCTGAGGTCCCACGCCCAGAGAAACCCGGGTAATTGATGTGGGGCATGGCCTGCATTCCCCCCCGCCTGATTTCTGCCGGCAGCCACTTGGGAGCTGCCTTCAAAAAGGTGGTCAAGTGAGGGGCAGGGACCTGGGGCAGAACCAGCAGCCCGAACTCAGAGATGCGGGGAAGGCGGACACCTGCAAGTCCGCACTCGTCCTAGACACCCCCAAAGAATGAAGAAAGGAACGAGAATTCTGATCTGGTCCCCCCCCCCCCCACTGAGGGGGGGCTTCAAATCACAATGCCTTGCAAAGACCAGATACTTCAAAAATACAGGAACAAATGAGTGAGTAGAGGAGAAAGTGTGTGAGGAACACGGCAAAGACGGTGGGGGTGCACCAGCTTGGGTTTGGGTGTTTTATCCGTGGGACAGGGAAGCCAGGCTGGCTGATCCCTCCCCCGGTCCAAGCCCCGAGAACAGGTAGAGCAGGGGACGGTGAGTGGTCAGTTTCTCAGGAAGCCCCATGTTTGCAATCTGGCAAATGAGCAGTTCTGAATCCAGAAAGGGAGAAGGGGAGAAAACATGAATGGGGGGGGGGGGCGGCCAGGCCTAAGAGCTTGCAGGTCATTTTAATGATAACCCCCTTGCTCTTCAGCCGGTACTGTGTGTCGTGACCTACAACGTCCCTGTGGTCTTTGTGGGAAGTGAGGGTCAGGAATGAAGGGCTTGTGTTTATTGAATGTTACCTCGTACCAGATTCTGCTCTGGGAGGTCGGTTCTGGTACCAGCCCCCGTTACAGATGAGGGCCCGAGGCATGGAGCGATGGGACGGGCAACCCAAAGTCATACAGCTAATAGGGAACAGAGCCGGATAAAACCCACAGGACTGACACATTCAACCCTTAGGGGATACTGAAGGACAAAATAGTCTCATTTCACAGATCGGAAAACTGAGCCTTGGTGATGAAACAAGCCCGAAAGTGATTCTTAACCCAGATCTTCCCATTCCCAAATGTCTGACATACCAGACTACTCCCAGACAGACGTTGCTACATGGAAGGAAGCGGACTGACTTGGGAGAAAGCCAAGGTTGCACACAATTGTCTTAAGGGGAAGAATCAGATGTGTGGAACCTGGACTGGTTGCCTCACTTCCTCGGTGAAGACAGCACGAACGACTTCCGGTTTCATCACTTGCTCCTACCCCTCACCCTGTGATCTTGCCAGGCTTGCTCCCTGATCTTACTCATGGACAGAAGGACCTGGGATGGAAGGCATGAAGCCAGTGTACAGAACATGCCCCTGGGGGTGTGGTTTGTTAAATCTGCAAAGTGTCGGTGACCTCCAGCTTCCCAAGGAGCCTCCGAGACTGGTCCTTGACAAAGGCTCACTCATTCCATATTTATGGGGCACCTATTATGAAGCTGGCCCTGTGTCGGGTGCTGGAATCACAGTAGTGACAAAGATAGACAGGGTCCCTGCCCTCAGACAGCTCACGACCAGTGAAGGTTCCATTTCCACGAAGGAGTAATGACCCTGATTTACGATGAATGATAAGACAAGGGACGGGCAGGGTGCTGTGGGAACAGCTGTGCAGGTCTAGTAAGGGCGAGAGTGTTAACAGTGAGATAGGGTCCCTGGGGAAGAGGCTCAGCCCTCTCCTCCTCCTTGGTTTGCTGGCCCTGGGGGAACTGCCAACATTCCAACGGCTATCAAGTGTGCCGGGGGTCAGTCTCTGTAACACTGGATGGGATTGTCCAATGTTGATGTTTTGCCATCTTGTAGGATCATGTGTCAGGGCAACCCTGAAAAGTGAGTGCCTTAAGGAAAATCTACATCATGTATAATATATAATAATATTTTGATGTGTTTCCTCTAACATATCTTCCCTTGATATATTTTGAATAAAACGTTGAGTAAAAAGTTACAACTGCATGATCACCACCTGCCCTAAACATTTTTTGTTTTTTCTTCAATGCATTATCTTTGCCCCCCCCCACCACCACCACTTTATGTTATAATTTGCAGTAATTCTGTAGCCAGCAGACCCTAATAGCAGGAAAGGAATAAACCTTTACTGAGTACCTGTTATGGTGTCTACCACTTTGCTGAGTATTTATGTACATTTCTTTGAAAGGAATGACAAAGAGTTAAAGACCATGCAAATGGCCCCTAGCTGGTCTATGTATTAAGTCTCTATTCTTACCCAGTGGCACAAGTCCTCCTTCAGACCTTAGGAGTTCCCTTCCTAAGGTCTCTGGAGTGGGGGTTGGGTAGAAGAGCTATTCCATTCCCCAAATCACATCCCCCTCCTCCCCTCCTCCCCTGCTACCATCCCACACCTGCAACCCACGCCCTCATGTGCAATGCCACGGAATGTGGCTCCAACAACCAACTGCTCCTTCCTTTGGAGTCAAGAGTCCTTAAACTCTAAGTCGAACCTAAATTTAAGTTCTGGCTTTCAACAATAGGTTGTTATCAGCAGCCTCTGCCAGTATTGTAAAAACTGACAGCAGTATGCCCTTCTTTCTTCCTTTAAGCAATGAGAAACTTGTGGCAGGAAAGACGTTGGTAAACCCAGATTTTTGTTGACCTTGCTATGGATCACAGTGTTTCAGAGTCCTTTGCTCATTCATTCAGTGACCACGTATGCAAGATCTAGTGTGCCCTAGAAGCAGGGCAATGGGGAGGGGCGGAAAGAGCTCAGGAGACACGTGAGAGCTGGTGGGGCCCTACAGAGCAGAATCTGTATTCATATGCACAGCGACATGGGAGAAGTACTGAAGCACACATCTTGGTCCTTGATGAAAGTCCTGTGTTAATGCAATTTCCTGAAATAGAGGCAGGGTAGAACCCGGATGGACACAAAGTCTTGTGAGTCTAATATATCAGGGTAGAAGTAGTGAGGGAAAGGAAATAAGAGACGGAAGTCTGGGGCGCCTGGGTGGCTCAGCCGGTTAAGTATCTGACTCTTGATTTTGGCTCAGGTCATGATCTCAGGGTCATGAGATCGAGCCCTGCGTCAGGGCATGGAACCTGCTTAAGATTCTCTTAGATTCTCTCTCTCCCTCTGTCCCCTCCACCCCACCGCCGGAGCTCTAGAGAGAGAGGGAGAGAGAAAAGGAAGTCCTTTAGGAAATATACCACAACCAAGCCCTATTGCACAGACACGTGCTGAGTTGTGTGTCCACTCTGGGTGTGTCTCCTGTAATCTCTTAGCATCACTGGTCTTTTTGTCTTGTTTTTCCAGATTCGCTTTGTGGTGGAACTTGTATGGCCTTTATCTTTATTTCTGATCTTGATCTGGTTAAGGAATATCAACCCACTCTACAGACAACATGAATGTAAGCATGAAGGGGGGAAGCCCTGGCAAGTCTGGAGGTCCAAACCTTTCAGTTGGAAAGATCTTGGGGGTTTGGGGTGCCAGGATTGGCTCTACTCATCATCGTGTCCTGCCTCCAGTGCAAAAAACAGAGATTCTTCAGCATGATACAAATGAACTTTTTAATCCTACATCTTTGCAAATACTTGTATGTGGTTATGGAAGCGTTGTGAAATTAGTTTTTGTTTTTGTTGGTCCTTTTGTTTTTTGGTTTTTTTCTATACCTAAACTCTTACTAGTTTTAAAGGGAGAAGATTATAAATGGGTTCCCTAAAATATTCTGGAAACCAATTTAGGGAAATGAAATATACGGTGCTAGACAAGAATGAGAAGGGGTGGTATATAGCCATGTGTAGTAACATATTATTTCTTGGATCCCAGAGGTATCGTGGGGCCTGGGATGAGCCTGTGAATGCCTGTTTTATACTCTGCTCCTGGGGTCTTGTCTGCTCCTCAGTCTCCTATCCATCAAACTCTTGCTTCTTTACCTGTTCTCTCTGTCCCCCCACACCCCAATCCCATCAACCACCCCCACCCTCCCACTGCCAAAGGAGCCCATAACTTGCAACCTTCTTGCATGCTTGGGGTAGGTGCTCATAACAGTTGTGGAAGCATGAGCAACAGTGTGGAGCCTTCTTGAGCTAACATCCCTCCACTGTCCCCCCTTCTATGCCCCCTCCACACTGCCCTCCGTGCCTCTAGTAGAACATTTGTCCATCACCCCACTGCACTGGGAGCTTGAGAGGAGAGACCCTGTCTCCAGTACTCAGCGCAGGGCCTGGCATATATTAGATGCTCCTGTTTCTTAAATGTTGATGAATGAAGGAAAACACCAGAGGGGTTGGGCTCCTTCCTGCAGAGGCTCCAGCAACTAGAAGCGGCATCCCGCATGGTTTCCATAACTAACTCCTTGTCTTCATTTCCTGTCTTCAAGGCCATTTCCCCAACAAGGCGATGCCCTCAGCAGGAATGTTGCCGTGGCTCCAGGGGATGTTCTGCAATGTGAACAATCCTTGTTTTCAAAGTCCCACCCCGGGAGAATCTCCTGGAATTGTGTCAAACTATAACAACTCCATGTAAGTGTTGAGACTCCCAAAATCTTAGGCTATGGCTTGAGGGCATTGGTTCTTAACCTGGGGGGGCTAAAGACCATTCTGAGAAGCTGATGAAAACCAATGGCCCCTCTTCCCCCCAAAATGGACTCACACATAAAACATTACATTGTGCATAAGATTTCAGGGGACTTGTGGACTCCAGGTTAATGACCTCTCGTCTGGGGTCTAATTATAAGTCAAATCCCATAGGAAGAGAGTCTACCTTTGGAATTCCCTTTCTGAGCAGGAGGTGGAAGAACATGATGTGAGCATGTCCTATAGACAGAGGCTCAGGGACGTGCACAGGGTCATCCTTCACCCACCGGGCTGATCTTGAGTTTACCTGAAGGACACCAACAAGGGCTTATTGGGGAGTGGGCTTCACTATACTTAAATATACACTAGGTCAGATGGAAACAGATATTTGGTTACTCCTGTTTTTTTCCTTAAAGTAGTCTGGATATAATTCCTCTGGGACAAACCTGCATTTTGACTCAAGAAAAGGGACACTTGGCAAGTCAGCCTAATGCTCAGAGGTAGCCTTCCCCACTGGGAACAAACTATGGTTGCTTTTGCCCTGCCGTGGCAGAGTAGAGTAGTGGTGATAGAGACTTACGGCCTACAAGCCTGTAATATGTATCTGTTTGCCAATCCTTGGCATATAGAAAGACAGAAGAGGGAACATCGGTCTTCCTGAGAATGTCAGGGAGGTGACATTTTAGCTGAGCTCACAGGGTTGCAAACGCTTGCTTGGGAACTGTAACTTGCAATCTATAACTTCAGCCTGAGTCCCCTTGAGGTGCCTGAGAAGGAACACCTCCCCATAGAGATCGCATGGGGTCGCACAGTGGGATCAGGGAGCCTGGGAGACACCTGAGTGGGGACTAGCTGGGGCTTTGTGGGACTGGCACTGGTGGTGTCTAGAACCTGAGGGAGTTGGGGAAGGGGGCTTCAGACTCCAGCTGTACTCAGCATTTGAACCAGGAAACCTGGGTTTCACATCTCACACTCTCATTATAGGTGAAATACGGGCTTATTCAAGGTTCTTTTGCTTGCAGGGCAAAGAAGCCCATTCCAACAAGCTGAAGCTCCAGAAGGAAATATATGATTTGGACACTAGACCTTCTTGCAAAGCCTGGGGAAGCTAGGCAGGCATCAGGAGGTGCGGGACAGGAGCTGGATGGCTGGGCCTGCAGGGTTCAGCCTCTGTCCCTTGCTGGGCATCTACTATATTTACCTCCCTCCACTGACCAATGTCCCTGCTTCTCAATGCCCACAATGGCTCTGGTTGCCCAGTTCAGAGCACCTTGCCTCGGGCAACTGGAAGAGCATCGTTGAATAACATTCAAATTCCTGGGAACATAGCTGATTGGTTCAACTTTGTTTTCCTCATCCAGTCAGCCACGGCAGAGGGTGTGTGTATGTGTGTGTGTGCGCATGCACGTGTGTGTGTGTGTGTGTTTATGTGTGTGCTTGCGCGCGTGTGCTCGCAGGGAGGAACTTGTGGATTAACCATGGTTGTCCATGCCTACGATGGCTGGAAGGGCAGGTCTCAGAGAAGTGGCAACGCTGGGAAGAACCTCCAGTACCATCTTCTAATGTCATCCTGCTTAAGGCTTCTCTGGGCAGGAGACACACAGAGCATGGGGTTAGGAGGTGACTTGGCCCCGCCGAAGCTGGAAAGCTGAACAAATTGCTCACCAGCTCTATTAGCCTCTAAGTACAATGAGGCCTTTTCTCCTTTCTCCTTGGTCCTCTCCTTCGGTAATGTCATACCTAGGTCAAGCATGTGGTATCTGAAAAACTAGCAGTGTTATTATTATTATGAAAATGACAACGATATCTTTACTGATGAAGCTTTGTCTTCCTTACAGCTTGGCAAGGGTGTTCCGAGATCTTCAGGAACTGCTCATGAAGGACGCAGAGACGCAGCACCTTGGCCATGTGTGGGAGGAACTTCACACCTTTTCTCAGCTCATGGACACCCTCCAGACTCACCCTGAGAGAGTTGCAGGTATGCTGGGCTTGCATGTTCTCAACCATCACTTGCCTCTCCCTTGCCTCACCTGTCAGAGAGACCAAAGGCATGGGAAAGAGCAGGAGATTTGGTGGGAAAAGATATCAGAGGAGGCAGGAAGGAATGGCTCTAGAGGTGGCATGAAGCTCACCCTGGTGAGGACTCCTCTTTCCATCAGCTTAGAAGTTAGGAAGTTGAGGAGGGCAGGAAAGTTCTCATTCCAGGCAAGTCTAGAGACAGAAAGGAGAATGCCAAGAGAGGTTGCACTCTGGTAAGGATGAGGCTAGGTTAAGTCTGGAAGCAGGAGAAGGGAAAGGTGTGGGAGCATTTTCATAGAGCACTAGAGAGTGAGCGAACCAGGACCATGTAGAACCAATGCCAAGTAAGGGGCCAGGGAAGTCAGAGTGCATATGTTTATTGTGGCATAAATACGAACGATCATTCCATTTCTTCCAGGGATATTCAGCATCCCGGGCCCTGAGGCACAGCAGGTGTGGAGGGAGGTGATGCAGCGCTGGGGGTTTTAGGGAGGTACTGCAGAAGGTCCAGGAGGCAAGGGGTTGAGGGTGGTGACTAGAAAACAGGCAGCATCGGGTCCAGGCTGCGTAAGGATGGATGGGAAGCCAGAAGTACTGAAATGGCCTGGGGGAGATGGGGGGACAAGGGAACAGAGGCCTCTGGGAGTTCCATGATCCTGCTTAAGGACTGGGGCACTGAACGGGATGGAGGGCTTGATGACTGTGGTCAAAGACTGAACTCTGCGCATTCAGGATTTCGCAGGCAGACAGGAGCAGTGAGAAGGAGGCCCTGGTGTGGCCACGGTGGCTGAAGGGGGGCCGAGGCAAAGGTTGAGCTGATGAGGAGACTGAAGCAACGAGACGCCAGGCTGTTGGGTCACTGTTTGTGCGGGCAGGTAGCAGAGCTGGGCACCAGGGTAGGAGAGCCACTTGGGCTCAGGAACAGTGAGGGCTGGATGTGGCAGAGGCCTGGGCACCAACTGGAAACCTCCCCCCCCCCAACCCCCTGCCATCCCCAGGAGGGCAGATGAGCAGATGGGAGAGAGAAAGCCCTGCCAGAAATCTAGGGCTCTCTGCTGTCCTGCAGGGGGAAAAGACTGCCAGTGGGGGGAAGATTGTGAAGGCTCAGAGGCTGTGAAGGAAGAGGTTCGGAGATGCTGCATGCATCCTATGTTCCTAGGGTAGGGATGGGTTACTCTCCGGACGGCCTCAGAGGATGGCAGGGATGAGCAAGGGGTCTACCAAGGGGTTGGGAGGGGGTGGATAGAACGGCTCCTGTTCAGGGTTCTGAACAAGAGAAGTGGGAGAATGGTATGAATCAGCCCTCCAGGGGTCATCACCCATGCAGCTGGAGAGATGGGTCAGAGCGGGTGCCCACGCCGAGGGCTCCCAGAGCAGAAGTGGAAGGACTGAAAGAAGAGTGACCACACCTTGGGGAGGGTGGTGGAGGGAAGCAGGGGGCTTCAAGAGTGCAGAACAGTCTGGAGGGGAAACTATCCTTAGGAGAATATTATCCTCTTCCCTCCCGGCCACCTTCTCCCTTCTGTCCGTCTGGGAACAATGAAGGACAGGAGTATGTTCAGATGGCACGCTGAGGTGACTGCATTACATTTTAATTCTCTCAAAAATAGTCACACATGTACTTTATGTAGTAATTTTCTGCAGACCAGATTACAAACACGACCTTCTTTGCTGTCCTGGATAGAAGAGTTACTTAGCTCAAGCTTGAAGGACCTTCTAAGGTGTGGGCACAAAGAGCATTTTCGTAGTAAGAAATTCGGGGGAGAGGCAGCAAGCAGAAAGCACTGTTGCCAGGATTAAAGAAGCAGATGAGAACATGGGCTGTCTAACCCCGGGAGTGATTGCCTACCCCATTCATCCAGTGGGATCTGGAATGAGGCAGACATTTCATTTGGTTGTCTCATTGTCAGATGGAGTCCAGCTGGGAGGAAATGTAAAGGAAGTCATTTCAAACCACAATTTCTCTGTGGTCTTTACAGTGTGTATGTGAGAACCAAAGTCACTGCTTCCCAACCCCAACACAGACCGAGTTTCGAACTGGCGTACGGGTGGTTCCTTCTGCAGGCCTTCAGGCTGTGCGGGAAGTTCTCCAAATGAGAGCAGCTTCAGAGGTCTGGGGAGACAGGGTGGGAAAAGGTCAACCAAGGCTCCCCAAAGGAATTTGGAGGCTGGGAACAAAGATTCTGCAGCACCCTTGACCTCGGTGGCCATAAGTGGGGACAGGGGACCATCCTCAAAGTCTCTGAAGGAATTCCAGGCCAGGGACCGAGGCCCACCATCAACATGGCAGACTATATCAGGGTCCATCCCAGGGTCACCTGGGGACCTTGCTCACTGTGAACATTGAATCCTTGGCCCAAAGCCCCAGTGGAGGGTAAAGCCTTCGAGAGCGAGGTAGGCGGCTGTCATTGGTATGTGCTTTTGCCTGTCAGTCCCCAGTCACCTGGGAAAGTATGCCGATGGTTGACCTAGGCGGCCTTTTCTTTTCCTAGCAAACCTGTCCTACAGCATTCTCAGCAGGGGAGGATTAATGGTAAAACACCAGACGGGAAGCCCCCTCCCCTCTCACGCCCAAGCAAGCACTGTGGTCTCTCACTCATCTTCAAACACCTTCTTCCCATGAGCCCCACACATTCTCCTGGCTTCTCTCCCACCCCAACCCTCAGCTCCCCTCAGCTCCGTGGGCCTCAGCAGCCCCCTCCCCCAGCCTCTTCCCAGGGAAGTGAACAAGAAGAACCACATTTTAAACAAAATTTATTTTTCTTTCCTCGGGGCCCCAGTTCACATTTCTCCCTCGGGAGTCTAGTGGAGCTTCTGTCTGGTATCAGCCACCTCTTACACTCTCCCTACAGGGTGGCCCCCACCCCTCTGCAGGTGTGTGGAACCAGCACGCTCCTGCTGCTTCCCCCAGGGCCATGGCAGCCCAGTCACCTGGGCGAGGGCGGGGGAATGGCTACCCTCCCCAGCAAGATATCCGTACGGAAGGTCAGGTGACTGAGTTAAAGAATAACGAATTGATAAACAGTCAAATGGGGTCCCGACTCTCAGGTCATGACAACAGGTATTTATTGGGTGCCTCCTGTCATTCCACAGTCATTTATCGAGGCCCTGATTCCATGTCACGCTCTTATGCTGGGTGTCAGAGAGAGGTGACCTCAAGGGCTTACATCTGTGCGCCCAGCATTGCTAGGTATGATGAGGGAGGGGTATAATGAAAGCAGGGTCCATAGCCCCCTACTCTCCAGAGACTCTGTGTGTGTGTGTGTGTGTGTCCGTCCATCCCGGGTGTCACTGAGGCCAGTATATAACATAATGCTGACTATGGAGAAATGATTGGGGAAAGAAGAACAACTGAGCTGGCATCCAGAGGAAGGAAGAAAGGAAGCTGGGTTTGGAAGATGACATGACTTACGTTATCGGGAAAAGGGGAAGGCAAGAATAAAATAGAGCAGCCCCTTTCAGACCCCCTCCTGCTCCCGGGCTCCGTCCTGTATTCCGGTTCTCCTGAAGCCTTTGGGCTTTCCCTGTGGGAAAGGCGGTGAGCCTGGCTGGTGGCACGACTCCCGAGAGGCTGCTGTGGGGCAGAGTCTCAGGACTGGTTGCCCCTGCCCTAGCTGTGTGGGTAGGCCCGCGGGCTTGACCCATCCCCTTGGAAGAGGAAATTGGCAGCAACCTCCACCTGGACCAGGCTCTTCAGGGAAAGGCACAACCCAAAAACGGAAGGGAAGGTTGTCAAGCACTCAGCGGGGTAAGGTAGGCCTCTTGGTCACCTGGTGAAGGGAGAATTTGGGGGAGAGAAGATGGGGTGCTGGGGTGTTAGGACCAGGGAGGAGCAGGGACATTTGATAATCAGAGTTAATTAAAGAAGAGCTAAGAGATAAGTAGTCAACCAGGCTCCCGGGGGGAGTTGGGATGTAGACATGGGCACTTTCATGTAACCCAGACGCTTTCCCTTAATGTTGAAATGATTTCCTAAGAGTCTGGGCCTGTAACCTTCTTTGCTGGCCAGCGCCCCGTGAACTGTGGCAATGGCCCACTTGAGGCTGCGTGTTGGCCCTGGAAGTAGGCAACAGAGGTGGGTACCCTGGGGGTGAAGCCCCCGGGAGGCGTCGAAATATTAATGCAATCAGAACAAGCATCTATGGAGGGGGCTCACTGTTTTCAGGCCTGGGAGTTAGCCACTTCACTGTCCTTACCCCGAGTCACCCTCACAATATCCCTGTGAGGTGTGCAAAGTACAGACACAAGTCGTTCAATCACTTACCGCAGGTTCACCTTAAAGGTTAGCAGTCCTTTATGCCTCCTTATAAAAAATTTCTGCTTTTAGTATATCCTGGGGGAAGCCAGAGAGAATGTGACTGGGGCTGATCAGGGCACGAAATTATAAGTCCAGGCAATAGACCACCCCCTCTTTCCCACTTGAAGCTTTTCTTGCCCCAAACAGGCCCATCTCTCCTAGTCCATGTCAGCACACCAAGCTTAGAGTCTTAGCTGAGATGACAGAAATGCCAGGAAGAGCCCTCTACCCCATGACAACACATTGTGGACACAGCATGTGTGTCCTCTCATTCTAGACTAGGCTTTTTCAACCTTAACACTAATGACATTTTGGACCAGGTGGTCCTTTGCTTTGTACTGGGGAGGGAGGTTATCCTGTCCATTGTGGATGTGTTACCAGCATCCCTGGCCTCTACCCAGTAGCACCTGCCCAGCTGCAGCATTCAAAAATGTCTCCAGGCGCCTGGGTGGCTCAGTTGGTTAAGCGACTGACTTCAGCTCAGGTCATGATCCTGGAGTCCCGGGATCGAGTCCCGCATCGGGCTCCCTGCTCGGCAGGGGGTCTGCTTCTCCCTCTGACCCTCCCCCCTCTCATGGGCTCTCTCTCTCATTCTTTCTCTCTCATAGATAAATAAAATCTTTAAAAAAAAAAATGTCTCCAGACATTGCCAAATATTCCCAGGGGAGACAAAATTGCCCCGTTCTAGCTCCTCACCCCCATCCGGTTGAGAGTCACTGTTCTAGACCAACTCCACAATGCATCTGATGCGCCCCCTCCTGCCCTGAGCTAACTTTTTCCACCTTCTGTGCCTTCTCACTAAGTTTTGCCTGGCTGCGTCAGCAGTAAATGCCGTGACTGTGTTGGTGACAGCCTACTGGCAGGAGCCCTGACCTCCAAGCTCCCAGGGAACCCAAGAACAGAGCTGTCTGCCGAGAGCCAATTAGAAATGTTTCCAATCAATTCTACATGTTCTCCCTTTTTTGACTTATTCCCCATTCAACACCCTGTTCTTTCATTCATATACAGGAAGAGGGATACGAATTCGGGATATCCTAAAAGATGAAGAAACACTGACACTATTTCTCATGAAAAACATTGGCCTGTCTGACTCAGTTGTCTACCTTCTGGTCAACTCCCAAGTTCGTCCAGAACAGGTAGGTGGATATCACTGGTCCCAGGAGGGGAGGGGTGAGCCCTGAGCCTGAGAAAAACAGGGAAGAACTTGCATTATTTTTCCTTCTCGCTTTTACGTTCAGAACCCATGATTTGTTCCAAATATTCAGAAAAATACCTGGAGGCAGGGGGTGGTCTCTTGAAATAATGAGCCTTCCTGGCATAGGATTCCTAAACAGCCCAAATCCTGGCAGCACTTCAAACAGCTCAGATTTGTATAACTGGAAAGAACCTTGGAGAACACGTGGCTCAGAATCCTCTTAGAGTTGAGGAAACTGAGGTTTACTCATGTATTCATCAAATATTTAGGGACATTTTAGGTACCAGCATACAGTAGTGAACAATATAGGCAAACCCCTGTCTCTGGGAGCTTACATTCCAGCCGGGACCACAGGCAATCATCAAATAAGCAAAGATACGGAGTGTTTCCTGGTCAAGATAGGTGCTGAAGGAAAATCTGGCAGGGCTGGGAGTTAGGGAGGGGCTAGGAGGCATGGGATGGGGGCAGACTGAAATGAGATGGTCAGGGAAGGCCTTCCTGCCGAGTGGTATCTGAGCCCACCTGGCTGAACAGAAGACAGCCGTGGGAAGAGCTGGGAGAGGAGAATTCCAGTGTGAGAAACAGGCCGTGCATGCACAGTGTCTGAGTGCACGGAGGGAGCTAACCTGCCCCGGTTACAGACCTCTGATTTCCTGCACGTTTTCTTCTCGGTGCCAGGCAAGCTCCTTCTTCTATGGAGCCATGACCCCCCAAAATCTATCTCATGCATTTCATAATCTCCTATATGTGTTCAGAGCATTTTTACCACTAACACATGACTTTCCCATCTGTGGAAGTTCTGGGCCTCACGGCTCCTGCCCAGCATCCTGGGCATGCGGGTTCCTGGCATGAGGAACACAGTGAGAATGCAAGATAAGCGGCGGCCCGATAGTGCAGACACCCGTCCCGCCTCTCCTGGCCAGGTCTGCACCTCCTCCAGACTCCAGGGGAGACTGAGACATAAACAGAGAATTTCAGGGCCTGTGTCAGTACAGAGATAAAGGTCTGAGCCCAGAGGAGGGAGGGGGACCCCACACGCCCGGGCAGGGCCGGCTCCGTCTAAAGGGGTTTTTGAGCTGGTTCCCTGCGCAGCGGTGAAGCCCATACCTGCTTTTCTGGCTTCTCCGTCTCTGAGGTTTTCCCTGAAACTAGACGAGGGGAACTGAGGGTCGGCCCTGAGACGGTGTGTCGGGGCCCTTGGAGAGCGCAGTGCCCGCAGTGCCCAGGCCCTTGAACTCAGGCCTGGCTGCCCTGCTCCACTCGCCCTCCCACCCCCACCTGGGGGAGGGGTGGTGGGGGCGGCATCCATGGCTCATTCTCCCCTTTGCTTTCTCTTAGCTCATAAAACTGAAGTCCTGGAAATGCCTGTGATGACTTCCAGTTGGTAATAAAAAGGAGATGGAGATAAGGGCAGGAATTTAGGGGAAATTTCTTTCCAGTTCCTCACTGATGTGACATTTGGAGCTTTAGTTGCTGTGCTGTTGGCATCAGCGCTGAGCCTTTCATGTGGGCAGAAGGAGCCAGTGTCCCTGGGCTGTGCTATTATGTAGTGTTGCTTGCTCTGATGAGCTGGTGCTTCCCTGATTAGCAAACGTCAGAGCTTAAGAGGAAGCCCAGAGCTCCTGCTGCTGGAAGGCTGGTCGTGTTGTCCCAGCTCCCTCTGGGCCCTGTGCCCTCCCTGCTTCTCAGCATGGTCGCCGGCTGCACCTGCCTCCCCATCACCCCATCGGGTCTTCATCCAACTGTGCCACTCCTTACCAGCTCCGTCCACCACAACTTTCCTCCACGACGGCAGAGTTCTCTCTCCATGCCGTCCAAGAGGATAGCCACCAGCACATATGGCCGGAAGGCACTTGAGATGGGGCTAGTGCAGCTGAGGAACTGAATTTTAAGTATTATTTAATGTTGATTAGTTTAAATTTAAATAGCCACATGGGGCTTACAGCTCTCTGATAGGTCAGTCTCAGCAAACATGGGATTTTGTTCTTCATCAGGACTGCATGCCCTTCCTGGGTCCTCTTGGCCTGGCATCCGAGTAACTCTCTCCCCATCTAGGAAATTGTTAGACGATGAGAGGGGAATAGTTGTTTGCCTCATCACTCACCCCACCCCCAACCCCAGCCTTGTAAACTCCTGGACTTACTTCAAGGCCCAGCTTAAGTGTTGCCTCCCCTGTGAAATCATTCACAAACCCTCCCTTCTTTGTTCTGCCCCCCCTCCCACTTCCCTACTCAGCAAAGAGCTAAAGTAGTGATGAAGCACAAGCTCTGGGTTCAAATCTCAGCAAGGCCACACAGTTAACTGTGTGACCTCAAGCAAGTTAAATAACCACTCTGTGCCTCTGTGTCCTCATTTGTAAAAT
Source organism: Phoca vitulina (assembly GCF_004348235.1). Classification (NCBI taxonomy): domain Eukaryota; kingdom Metazoa; phylum Chordata; class Mammalia; order Carnivora; family Phocidae; genus Phoca; species Phoca vitulina. The sequence continues at coordinate 23,675,837 of NW_022589705.1, forward strand.
GGAGACAGTAAAAGTGCCTATGATTGTTATGGGGGTCAAAAAAATTAATATATGTAAAGCACTAAGAACAGTGCCTGGCACACAGGAAACACTCAAAACACACTGGCTATTCTTAACACTCCTTCTTCTGTGCTCTGGGTTCACTACATTCAATTTAGCACTTACCGCTTTGCCTGCCTTTCCAGCCAGCCGGTAAGCTCCTTGGAGAGCAGAAAACTCACCTTATTCTCTGTATCCCCAGTAACTGTTCTAGTCCCTACAGAATGGGACTCAGTGAATGGGCATTGAATGAATGAGTCTCTGTGTGAAAGAAGGAGCCGGGACCTTCATAGTGTCCCACTAGCCTGCTGTGTAATTTCCCACTAGCCTGCTGTGTAATTTCTCCTCCATCACTTTTCTCCCCTAGAATATTAGAGGTTTGGACAAAGTGAGCTCATTGATTCCCTCCACCTCAGAATGTTTTAGACGCTGGGATTAGGGTTGGGGATAAGAAGCAGTGTGTGGGCAAAACAGGAAGGCTCTGTTAGAACATGCACCCAGTTACAGTCCCCTGAGATTGATGGAGTCCACACCGACCCGGTGTCAGCCATGACCTCATTTAGTGGGAGGTGGGGGTGGGGTGGGGTGTAAGTAGAGCCTGAGCCTGCTCTGCTCTCCTGCCCTGAGAACTGTGTAATTGGAGGTCCTGGGGAGACTCCAGAGGTCAGGGAAGCCCATAAACCTGTTCATGGTACTTGGGTGTTGGGAGTCCAAGACTCCAAGAGGCCGGTTACTGTACTAGGTGGCCAAGGGTCTCTGGCAAGGGCTGTGGCCTCCTTGGTCTCCGAGGCCATCAGCAGATTGTGATTCATTGTCCAAGAGTCATTGTCGATGAGCTATAGGATGTGGTTTATCCAGCAGTTGGGGTCACCAGATAAAATACAGGATATCCAGTTTAGTTTGCACTTCAGATAAATGAATGATTTTTTAGCGTAAGTATGTCTAATTTGGACCCTATTGGGGACATACCAACACTAAAAACTGTTCATTGTTTATCTGAAATTTAAATTTAACAGGGCATCCAGGATTTTTATTTGCTAAATCTGTTGAGAAAGGAGAGAGGGGGCTGGTCATTTGCCATCGCTCCAAATGAATTCTAGCCACTCCCTGTCCTCAGCTTCAGGGGAGTAGGTCCTGATGGTACCTTAGCATCATGCTAAGAATGGATTGCTCACATTTTAAGTGGCTCTCTGATAAAATGAGGCTTGGGAGTGTGTTAGTTTCCTGTGACTGCTGTAACAAACCACGGCAAACTTAGTGGCTTAAAACAACACAAATGTATCATCTTATGGTTCTAGAGGTCGGAAGTCTGAAAGTCAAGGTGTTGGCAGGGCTTTACTTCTTACTGGGGGATCTAGAGGAAGATTTCCAGTTTCCAGAGACTGTCCCCACTCTTTGGCTGGTGGCCTCCTTTCATCTTCGAGGCCCTCGGTGGTCAGTCAAGTCTTTCTCATGTCACATTACTTTGCCCTTGTTTCTTCTACCTCCCTCTTCTGCCAGGCTTGTAAAAAAAACCTTGTGATTACATTGGGTCCACCTAGATAATCCAAAATAACCTCTTTATCTTAAAGTCGGCTGATTCGCACCCTTAATTTCATCTGCAATCCGAATTCCCCTTGTCCTCCAACATAATGTATTCGTGGGTTCTGTGGGTTAGGGCATGGACACCTTTGGGGTGGCTGGTCTTCTCCTACCACAGGGAGGTTTCCAATGTTGCTTCTCCTCCCTGCAGTTTGCTCACGGAGTCCCAGACCTGATGCTGAAGGACATCGCCTGCAACGAGGCTCTTCTGAATCGCTTCATAATCTTTAGCCAGCGCCACGGGGCACAGACAGTGCGTGACGCCATGTGCTCCCTCTCCCAGGGCACGCTACAGTGGGTGGAAGACACTCTGTATGCCAATGTGGACTTCTTCAAGCTCTTCCGTGTGGTAAGGGAGATATTTAGCCGCTGACCCCTTGGAAGGTAATTCCTGGGTGCAATGGGGCCCGGTGACAAGTCATCGGGGACTCATGAATTGATGGTCAGGAGGGCATGAGCCTGGTGTTCAAGACAGTCCTTGAGGAAGCTCCAGGCTCCAAAGACCCAAGGAATCTTGACCAATAATATTTTTAAAGCAGTGGCCCAGGCACCCAGGAGTCACTGTTAGGTTCACCATTAGTTATGTGGTTGTGGCACGTGTGAGTCCACTCCCAATGTGGGATAAATCCTCTCCACCACCTCTAGCAGTGTGCAAAGGAGAAGGCCTGGTTTGACTCCCTGCCCTACTTACTATTTCCTAAGATAGTTGACCTTTGCTGGCCCCATCACTCATCTATATAACAAATATAATACTTTATAGAATGGCAGGAAAAAAAATAGGTGCAAATCATTAAATAAATTTTAATAAATCAGAGCTTCACACTCTGGGTCTGCTCTTGACCACAAAGGTTACTGTTTCCAGGTAGAAAAGAATAACGGAAAATTTCGTTGTCTCAAAAATTTGGAAAGCCCTCATCTAGCACAACCCTGTGTTCTAGAACCGCATCTCAGACACACTTCTTGGGACCTGATAATACCTCCTCTCTTGCTAGAAGGATGAGAGGGAATTATAAAAAGGAGGTAAAGAACAGCAGTTCTTACACTTCAAAGTGTATGAACATCATGAGGGAAGCTGGCAAAAGATGCAAATTCCAAATTGCCATCTCCAGAGACTCATCTGCCCTGTTACCTTAGGTGATTCCAGTGGAGGTCATTATAGGCCATGCTTTAAGAAACACTCAAAATTAGAATCCTTCAGAGAAGGCGACATGTATAAAAATAGACATATTGTTTCTATAATTATAAAATGTTTCTAGGATCCAATTGTGTTTTTTTCTTGTGCCTGCATTTTAATTTCTGAAACTGTGTTGTAGGGTATGTCAGTCAAGAGAACTTGGTTCAGGAATTTGTGTTTTACCTTTTTATGGTTGCTCTCTCAAGTCCCAGAAAACCCACTCTCAGCTTGTCTTACAAAGCAAGTTGAAGGCTTTTAAAAGCAACAACAACAAAAATAAAACAAGTCCCCTCAGTTTTTGGCAGAGTTCACACTTGATTCCTTTCAAAACGTGACTTTCCCTTGGAACGTTACTGAACAATGTTCCCAGCTCATCAGGGTGGGTCTCCAGAATGGTAAGAGGGCCCACCACTGAGAGCCCAGGACCCCAGAAAATTCCCCTTGGCTCGCCATGCTGTAGGGAGAATAAAAAGGCATGTGGTTCAAACTTCTCTGTCCAAAATTCCAAAAGGAAGTCAATTTTAGACGCACTCCTTGGTTTGTTTTCAGAATCATAAGAGTGAATAAGGCAATAAAGATCCCTTATGCTGAGCAGCTGAACACCAGCAAAGCTGGAGACCAGTACCTGTGTTTGCAGAGGTGTTAATGTCCTTGGGCACCCAGGATAGTGCAATCGTCTGAGCAATAGAAAAAAGGCAGGGTCATGCATCTCTTTTTGAAGTACCTTGGCTGCTGGTATAGGTAAATGTACCCTTGGAGCATGACCAGCAATACTGGGAAGATAGTTCTGGATGTAGCAGGATCAAGGGAGACCTGGGCAAAACTTTCCATTAGGGGCTGGAACCAAGCTCAGATCACTGGCTTCAGAATGTTTATCACAGAAGAAAGACCAGAAAGTCTTTCCTTCTACAAGTGCTAGAGTTCAGAAACCAGAGGAAAACTTTGGCTGGTCGCCCTTACTGACCTGAGACATATCCTGTGTGCCTGCTCACCACCTCTGTTCGTGAGTTCATGCACTCAGACCTGACCCGGGTGCCTTCAAGGGGCCAGGCACTATGCTGAGGCTGAGGCTCCAACCATGACCCTACCACCCTCACTGAACTCTTAGCCTGAGAAAAGCAAAAAGACCATGTCACAGCAGTTGGTGTTAGAAACACCCAACACCAACAACATTTGGGCGCTGGAGCAGTGGTTCCCAGCCTGGCTACACACTGAATCACTAGGGAGCTTTTAAAAACTACCAGTGCCTGGCCCCCACCCCCAGAGATTTTGATTCCGTGGGCCTTCAGTGTTTTTTAAAAGCTTCCCAGATCATTCCAATATCCAGCTGGGTTGGAAGCACTGACTTAGAACATAGGAGTTGGGTTCCCAGGTTGAGAATCACTGACCTAGAACATAGGAGTTTGATTTACAGCCTCAGTTTCTGTAGACCAAGCATAATAATAATACCCCAAATGCCACTAAGGCTTCAAAGCACTTTCATTTGATCACCCATAAGACCGGGGAGCTGTGGACTCATCCTCCCTGCCATTCTCTTAACAAAGACAGCGTAGCCCCAGAGAGGGCCTAGAGGAAAAAAACCAGCAGGAGGTGGGTCCGCAGGATTACCCCTACCTGCCCTTTCTTGCTCCTGTTCATCTTTGTGGGGAAAGAACAGCCCAAGACAGGACATATGGAGTGCAAGCAAAGAAGACGGACATCCTGTCTGGTGCTCTTGACATGAGCTTCTTCATCTGACAAATGGACAGAGTGGCTGAACATTTTTTTTAAATTACTAATAAGGAAACCCAAAAGAAGCTACAGGCACGAAGACAGGATTTTTGCTTTCATTGCTCCTGTACCCATCTTATCCGTATTTTCAGAACAACAGCCCTGAGAGCACAGCAAGGCTCAGGGAAGACCCTCAGACCTTCCGAGAGGGACATCGGGGAAGCAGCAGCTGCTCCAAGGCCAGGGGTGGGGGCCTCTCTGGGACGAGGCTGTTATTGCAGCTGGCTGGCGGGCAGCCACGCTTAGCCCCAGCACCGGGGAATGCTGTGCCTTCTGTTCTCCTGGGCTGTTTCTCATACGCATGTACACCAGTGTGCAAATAATGTTTTATTAAATGCCAAGGCAGTGCTCATTAACAAGGAAGGAGGGGCACTGTCAGTAAGCTGGGGCGATGGCCCCGGCGCCTGCTGTGGAAGGAGGGGGGGCGTGGGTGCGTGGGAGTAGACCCGGCCCTCGGAGCCGAGGGGATCCGAGAGGAGGGTTTGGCGGTTAGCACCAACTGGAGCCAGCTGTGTTTTCCCTCGGCCCCTCAGAGATCAGAAGCCAGTGTTCTCATCCTCAAATAATCCCAACTCAGTCACGGTGGCCTCCCTCCACCCGACCCGTCCCCGAACGTACACTCACGCACGCCCGGCGCACGTGCCTGCTGGAGCGTGCCTGCCGGAGCGTGCGCGCTGACACGCAGGCGCGCCTGCGCACGCGCACAGGATGCCGGGGACCTAGGTGGGCGGTCAGGTGGCTGGATTTTTCTCTGAGGAGCTCTAAGCCCTCTTGGTTTCAGCTTGAAAGAGCTTGCCTTCACCTGTGGTCCTCTCGGACTTGACGCCCTCAGCTGGAAAACCAGCAGCTCAGCCCGGGGCCCACGGTATCGGTATCATGTATCATGCCGGCCAACACTACCTGAAACATTTCACACCTCGTAAAAAATGGTATGTCAGTTTCGGGTGAGGGGTTGGGACGTTTCCCATCTGATTTGGCCCGAGGCATGAATGCCCCTCCTCCTCCTCCCTCTACGGTCCTTCCTGTTTTCTGACTCTGGTGCACAGCTTTGAAATCTTGCTGAGAAGCAAATCTGTCCCTTCTGCTCTGAATGTTTATTTGTGGAAGTTCGGCAGGGGAACGGAGGCCGTGCCAAGACCTGCCACACTGCTGGGAAATCTGAATTTCCCTCCCTTCCCCCTTCTCAATGGATGTTGATAGAGGAAGTTTGGCCTCCCCGGCATTTTGGCCCCCGGTTTTCCCCTTTGCGATCGCTTCCAGTGTGGCATGATTCCGTTTTCTTTACTTGCCCTCAACTCCTATTCTGTCGCAGTTTTTACTTTTCTGACTTCATTTCCCCCGTGTCCCTTTGACTGTGGGGTGACTGAACATTGATTTGGGAGGGGTCGAAGGACTCAGTCTTGGGGGCCCTTACTACATGTGCCTTTCAATGTCCTGCTTTGTTCTTGGCTCTGCTCCCTAAATTGCTGAATCCTTGGGAATAAATGTGGGTGGACCGCTTGCTGCCCAGTGTGAGCTGGCCATGGTTTCTCTTCACTGGGATCTTTCATTGCAGTTTGTTAAATTCAACTTACACATTTCAATTTTCGGATAATACTGCCATGTCACAATTCTCTGGAAAAGCCCCACATCTCCAGGAATTTATAATGAGGTCCCATTATAAATTTATACTTATAACCTCATGATTTCCTCTCCCTTCTCATTCTGAATCTTTGGACTGTCACCTTTCTCCCACTTCTGTGTGAGGGTTTTGAGAGGGGAGGGAAAGGAGTGATACCCAGTGCCAGCAGTATGAGATGGGGGATGGGGGCAGCAGGGCTGTTGGGTGAAAATAAAATTAAGTCAGAAGATAGGTTTTTTGGGTTTTTTTGAAAATTATGAAGCCCACAGCAAGTATATTTGATTTACAGCATTAGTATCTATTCAGCTTACATCTATAAAACTATGTGTCTGTTACAATCAAAATCTCCCCTGGGTGAATGAATTTCAGTAAAGAAGAAATAAAAAGGAAAGAGAAACATTAATGTACATTAAATGTGCCTTAGGCCTGTGGGCATGATTGTCATTGGCCTGCTTTCATTTCTTGTGGGCTCCAGACGCACAGGAGGCCACAGCTTATTTTCATGATAGATTAGATGTTATTTTTATGAAATTAAAAAGAAAAAGTACTGAGAAGTCAAAATTAAGATCACTTCAGACACAAGAAGACCTCTGTGAAACCTGCTGTTTCGATAATGGGTCCTGGGTCCTGGCCTTTATTTAGCTGATACAGATTGAGAACCAGTGTATTAGGGATCAGGTTCTCTCCAGGGTAAACTGGTTTTGAGAAGGATTTTGGCCTCTGATAGTTTGTCAGGACAGTAGTTTTTAACCTTTTTATGAATTAGGACTACCTCTGAGAATCTGGTAACAGCTCTAAACCTTTTCTCTAGAGAAATACAAGTTCATACAAACACACAAGGGGTAGGGGCTCATGGAGCCTCTGAAGCCAGGCCCTGGTTAAGAACTTTTGCATTAAAATTTCTTTCCTACCTACCATTAATACATGCCCTTTCCTAAAGTGTCTCACTTAGTATAGCCACAGATTCTTCCTTAACTCTACTTAGGAAATAATCAGCTTCTCCCCGTGAGCATGGGACCCAATGGTGAGAGGACCAGAGGCTGGGCAGCCACTGGAGCCCACAGAGATCTGGTGGTCAGGACCCTGGGTTCTGGCTCTGGGTTGGCCCCTAACTTGCTGTCATTTAAGTGACCCTTGCTTACTTGCTACACTTCCTACACTCCCCATCTGTAAAATCAAGTTAACAAGATCTATGTTACATGTCTCAGAAGATGATAGCAGAAATTTACATTAGAGAAGAGATGGAAAAACATTTGGAAACAAAAAGCATTTTTGCTCTTACCAAAGCAAGAATGCAGCCACTTTGCCGAGGCCCCATTGTTCCCTTGTCATTGCTACACTCCTGGAAATGTTCTTCTCAAACACTTAGGTGGGACGTTCTTCTTTCTCAGACCCTCAGACTAGCTAGAGGTCTGTCTCATGCATTGACCTTTTGACTGCCCCTAGATTCCAAACTCTGTTCTGCTTTCATCAACCACAAATATCAGGACTGAAGTCACAGCAGAGAAAAAAAAAGGCCTAGTTTCTTTTGAGCCAAAGAAAGTCCCATCACTTGTCTTTTCACATACTCCAGAGCCCACCCTCTCATCCAGACGCTCTGTCCCCTTCAGTCCTGGGAGACAGCACGTCTCTGTGACCTCTCCTGGTAGAGACAGTTTGGCATTTCCCCCAATCCCGAGTGATTTAGTCTGAATTCTCCCCTCATGACGCATTTCCTGGTACTCAGCGTGTCCCCTCCTGGTTGCCCCCTCACCACTGAAGCCGGCTTCCTCTCTTTTCATCTGATGCTTAACAACTGTCAGGTTACAACAAACATACTTCAAATCCACATTCTCCCAGTTGCCTAGCAACAACTTCCCCCCTGGATAAATCTGGATTTCCTGTAACAGCATACCAGGACTGAATACAGCAAGCCTGTACTGTCTGTCCACTGCTTCGTCTGCTGTTCACCTCAGTCTGGATGCTTTTAAGACAACAGTTCATCCTTCTACCAGTTCCCAAAAGCCATGTCATCCATGTAAACACACTTTTAACCAGAGGCTACCTATTTACCCTTGTGTTAGGTAGATCCTCAGCTTAGAAATAATACTGTTTTCTAGATGGTCTTCTTGAATCAGAGAAAGTAAAACACAAAAATTTCAACTCACAAAACATTCTTTTGTGTGCTGACAGAGTGGCACCTGTTTGATTAATCTATTGGGTCTAAAGCATCAGCAAATATTGCTCAAACAAGATTTTTTAAGTAGCTAATATGCTTTATTCTGCCCTAAGAAAAAAATATTACATAGTCCCATAGGACAGACATATTTCTTGTCCCTTGAGAACCCAAACAGAGACCTAGTATAGTCAGAATCTTCTTGACTGCCAGCTACAGTCTTCTCTCCATTTCTTTGAGTGTAGATCAAGGCCCAGGGATCCCCCCATCCCCAAAGACCAACCATAGCTGATGGGAAATGATAGAGACATACCCTTTCCATAGCCCTATTTATATATCCAGTCTTTCTTCGGAGGCCTAATCAGACCTTGAAATTGGGTTGACAGTGCTGAACCCAGTTGTGACATGGAAGGGTTACTTGTTATTTGGGACATCAAGAGAATTTGTTGGCATAGGAAGTACTGGTATGTGTGTGTGTGGTGTGAGAGAGAGAGAGAGAGAGAGAGATGATACTTGCCATTTTCGTCTATGACCTTTCTTTCCAGAAATGTTTTTACATTTCCATTCAAATAAACTTATAGTCTCTTCCGGTTCTTTTGGCAGGAGCAATCCATGTGAATTTGAATAGATAATGGGGGAGGGAACCAAAGGAAGAGGAGAGCCCTGGGAAAGTTATTTCATAATTTATGGCAACATCAGTCAGATAGTTGGTGGCCAGATATGTATGGAGGGCTCCCTAGGGGGGCCAGGCACTGTTCTGAGATGTAAGTGGTAACAGAGATGTGAATCCAAGACCCTCATCATTTACTATCGCCACTGGAAAGAGCCAGGAAAAGAATTGCAACTATGGTACCAAGCACATAGCTAGAGCTCAGTAAACATTTGAATAACGCATATCATTAAATTATTAAGATCAAAAAAGAAAATGTTATCTAGACCCAAAAATGCATCTCAAGCTGTTGTTTCTCCTATTCCCTCTCCCCCAGATTCCTGGTCTTGTTCTTATCTGGCTCTCTCTAGTCACTCTCTCTTCACATTCCTCTCTCCACCTGGAATTCCTGGCCCTCCCCTTCCAGCCACAAACACTGCCCTCACCCTCAGGATCATCACCTTTTCTTCTTTCAAACATCAGCTCAAGTGTTACCTTCTCCTTCCCCGGGTGGAACTGACCACTCCCTTCCTATAAGTCACCATCATATCTATAGAGACATACCTCATGAAACCTGAAACCTCAATAGGCTCTGTCTTTTTGCTACTAGATTTTAGTTAATTTACTCATTAATTAATATAAAATATTTCTTGAGCATCTACTGTGTACCATGCCCTGAAGATATTTAAAAAAAAATAAAAATAAAGCCTATTTTTATGCTTACTGAGTTTACAGTATAGTGGAGAGACAGATACATTAAAAATAATAGCAAACCAATATAAAAGTGATAAATGGATGCACTGAGAATTCTAGTAGCAGCTAGGAGGAGCACCTAACTCATGGGGAAGGAAGGCCGGAGGAGCATGGAGTGAGGGAAGGAAGGCTTTCTGGAGAAGCTGAGGTGGTTTCAGATGAGTTGACTCTGGCCACTAGGGGTGATGGTGAGGATGAAGTGGAATGGGGTGAGTTGGCCGTTTTATTTATTTGGCTCTAAAGTAATGGGTGTAGTTGCTTTGCAGAGGCCTACAAGAATGTTTGAGACCCGAAAATAAAAAAATCATGGCTCTGAAATACAAAGAAAATCTTTAAAACCAAAATCAATAAGCATTACATTGAATGTTTAAGGAAGATAATATTATTCAACTTTATTGTTAAATTTCATGTTCATAAAATTTGAAATTCAAAAAACTAGTTTATAGTTCAGGTTTTCCCACTTTGCAAACATTCCTAAGTATTTGCAATGATTGCTGAGAAATCAGATCATTCATTAAATGAGTTACTCAAAGCCAAATAATTTCAAAAGCAAAATTAGGAGCCCTTAAAAATGCATAGAAATCTATCTATATTGATATGTGGATATAGATACATATAGATATGACAGAGACACAGGTGCTTTTCAGTGTGTGGAATTTGATGCAGGATGGAGTTTTAAGACCAGAATGTGCCTAGAACCTATGGAAGTAAAGGAAAGGTGATAGAGAGAAGACACCCACTTAGGCAAAATACAGCCACAGATCATCTCCAGCCCACAGCCATGTGAAGAAAACAGACAACAAACTCACAAAGAAGGGGAAGTAATTAAAAGCAAGTGGAGCTATTGACTAACTCATGTCCAATCTCTTTGGACACATGAATGTGACAGTTCTTTATTTCCCATGCACTGGGTTTTTAGCCCCTCTTAGGTCCCTTCCCATTATGTAGGACCTGGTGATTTTTTCTCTGCATAGCTCTTAGGACTCCAGTCCTGATTCCAGCTTCCTCCAGTTTTCCAGATACCCCTTGGCTACCCTCTTTGCAAAGAGGGGGCTCATCCTGCCCCACACTCAGACCCAGTACCAGTTCCTAGGTCTCCCGGCTAGGGATTTTGACAATGGGATGGGGATGGGGAAGAATCAGTGATGACTTTCAGGCTTTTAGCTTTGGTGACAGGGGAGAAGGTGGTGCCACCAGCTGAAGATGTGTGCACAGGAGCAGAAAGTGGTTTGGGAAAGGCGATGTGATCAGTTTAGGATGAGTTGGATCTGGGCAAAGCTCCAGCAGATGGCTGGGGGTTAGAGGTACAGATTTAGAAGCCACCAACAAAAAGGTAGCAGATTAAATGATAAAGAGAATGAGACTATCCAGGGAGAGTATGCGGAGTGAGAGGAGCAAGGCCACGGAGCCCCTTAGGAACCTCAGCACTGAAGGAGAAGGTGGAAGCAGAGGAGCTCATGGGAAAAGCAGAGAAGGATCAGAGCAAACCAGACAAGAGCAGTGTCACAGACATCGAGGGGTGAAAAGGACATGATCAGAAGTGTTGAGAGAAGCAGAGAGGTCTGAAAAGACAAGAACCAAAAGTATCCATTAGACTTAAAAACTAGGAGGAAACTAGGGATTTAACTAGAATGTTAAAGTGTCTTCGTTGGGTGGTGAGGTTGGAAGACAGGAGTGTTGGAGAGAAACTGAAGTCACTGCACATGGACTGCTCTTTCAAGAAGTGTGGGAATAAAGGTTGGAGGAAGGCAGTTAGACTAGCTACAGGGGAACAAAGCATCAGAAGTAGTTCTTTCTTTCACATGGGAGGATCTTGAGCACATATATGTGATAATAGTGAAGGGAAAGCTGAAGATACATCAGTGAGATTCTTGAAGGTAAACTTCATAAAAGGAGGATTTTGTTTTGATCATTGCTATATCCCCCAGCCAATGGCACACAGCGGACAGTCTACATATTTGTCAAATGTGTAATTATATCATTTAGAAACTACAATTGGCTACAACAGAATGCTGAAAAACAGTGGCTTTCATATTCCTCCCAAAGCAGAGTCCTATGGTGGGTCATTCAGGAGTGGTGTGGAGGCTCCACAAATTTTCTCAAGAACCCAGGCTCCTCTTCTTTTCCATCACTCATCCTTAGCATGTGCTTGTCATCTGGTGATCCTAAGATGTCACTCTACCTCCCCCAGCACATCAATGTTCCAGGCAGGCCAGGGTCCTCCTTTAATAGGTCTTCCCCAAAATCCCCACTGTGTGACTTCTCCTGGTATCTTATTGGTCAAGATTTTGTCACATGACCATCCCAGGTACAGTGGAGGCTGGGAAATGTAGTTTTTTAGCCAGGCATTATCACCATTAGCAAAATTAGATATATATATTAAGAAATGTAGAAAGAAGTCCAGCCTGATGGAAGAGAAGCAAGAGAGAAGGTTAGAGGGGGAGCCATGTGTGTCCAGCGCTGGTATTGACCTTCTCTTCTGGAGGCAGTAGGGAGCCATGTAAGATCTTTGAGCAGGAGAGATGACATGGTTAGATTGATCTGTTAGGTAACTCAGGCTACAGTGTGAGGAGTGCATTGGAATGGAGGAATCTAGAGACAAGGGGCCAGCAAGAATGCTATTCTGATGAAAATGTTCTGGGAGAGAGGCAAGGAGAGTGTGAGCAAGGCAGTCCTAGTGAGGAAGAGAAAAAAGAGAGGAGAGAGTATTTATTTAGTATTCATTCATTCAGCTATTTATTTATTGTTGCATGCAAAAAGCCTTTTTTTTAAATTTTTAAATCTTTCTATTACAAAAATAAGTATAAAAGAGAGAATAACGTAATGAACTCCAATGAATCCATCACACAGCTTCAGCTGTTTTCAACATTTGGCCATTATTGTTTAATTTGCTCCTCACTTTTTTTCCCTGATATCTTTTAAAGCAAATCACAGACAACATATTCTTTCACCCTTACATACTTCCCTATATATCTCTAACACATGGAAACTTACTTGTTTTAACAAAACCACAATTCTACCATCACACCCAACAAAATTAACAATAATTCCTTAATATTATCTAATACCCAATCATGTTCACTTTCCTCTGATTGTTACAGCTGATTTGTTCAGATCAAAATAAAGTCCACACATGGCATTTTATTGGTGTATCTCTTAGATCTCCTTTCATCTCTAATAGATCTTATTGGAGTAGTGAGGAGGTGAATCACAGGAGTTGGTGATAACTTGCTACTGGCACACATTTTTACCTGCTGGCTTCCTCCCTACCTACTGTTCTCAGCCCCACCCTCTCATGGAATTAAAGCAGGAATTAAAGTTCTTTGCCCAGCGTTCCCTGAAACTATTTTCAAGGAGTTTGAAAAGAAGTCCTGGCAAGACCAATGTCTAGGCCCAGTGTAAAGGTTAAGGAGAGAAGATGCTTCTCAGTGGTGTAGTTGCAAGGGTGGTTTTGCTGCTACTTCTTCTGGTAAATTGTTCTCCTGTCTGCTTTGAAGCCCTCATAACAAAGCCTTTCGTTTTACAGTTAGGAAATGAACCAGAAATGCTGATGTTCCATGAGTGTTCCTGTATTCATTCTTCAGTATCAGGGCCAGAGAGACTGTGAGGGCCCCTGCCCCTAGAGCAGCGAGAAGGGAGGGCAGGACCACTGCTAGAAATGGGAGGCAGGGCTGCTCAAAACCTAACTCCACCTGCTTCTCAGCTGGGCTGCAGCTGGGTCAGCCCACCCATCATTTAGGAGAACCACCCTGGCAAATAAAAAGCTGAGGCTTGTGGCTTGTGGTCCACAGATCCTTGAGTCAGAATTACACATCTATCTTGTGAAAAATGCAGAGCCCCTGCAGACATGCTCAAGATGCCCACTTGAGTTTGAAAACCACCATCTTAAAACTTAGAATTCATTCCTAAAAGACACAGGATCAGTGAGTCAATCAGTTTTGAAACTATCAAGAATGAAGTAATTCATTCAGGACTTGAACTTGGTTTCCGGAAAACAAGTTGTTCAATTGGGCTCAGGTTTGCAGCCAGCAAACTTGTGGGCTTCCACGTTGCCTGTGTGGGTGGAAAGTGCTTGAATAGTTTTGTGTTGTCTCATGGGCCTGGGGTCACCAGAACACTGCTGTCAACTGAGTAATCTGCAAGAAAACTTCTCTTCAAACCTGCCAGCAGCAGCTTTGAAAGAAAGATGATATAACTAGCCAAAGCTTCCATATAAGAAAGTAGTGTTGAACAGAGGAAGAGCCACAACCTACCTGAGAAGCCTCAAAGGGAGCAGAGATGTGAACAGTGAGGAAGCCTGAGTGTGTCCGCAGAGCCCAAGGTGCTCAGATGGGCACATCAGCACACAGCCTTCCTTTACAGTCCAGCAGCTATGTTGGTTTCCTTCCTCCAGGAGGCTTGTTTGGTGTTGCTAAAGCAGCAATCAGAATCACTTTGGCATATTTAATGTCACTGGGAAACTATTTGTGATTGACTAGCTCAGCAGGAGCTGAGCCTGGAATCAGACTTGGAATAAGAGCCTTTGATTTTCTCAATTAGATAAAACAAGTTTGTTTGTTTTTTAAGATTTTATTTATTTATTTGACAGAGAGAGAGAGACAGTGATAGAGGGAACATAAGCAGGGGGAGAGGGAGAGGCAGGCCCCCAGCCGAGCAGGGAGCCGGATGCGGGGCTCGATGCAGGGCTCGATGCGGGGCTCGATCCCAGGACCCTGGGATCATGACCTGAGCTGAAGGCAGACGCTTAACGACTGAGCCACTCAGGTGCCCCAAAACAAGTTTGTTTTTTAAAGTAATCTAGCAGAAGAGGTCCTGTGATCAGGAAAAAAAGGGAGGGAATGTTTTTCAAGCATACAGGAGATCAGATAGCACCCATGTGTACATGTATAACTTATACATGTATGTATATACACACATATATATTTTATATTTTTTTCCTATCAATTACAGCTTCCCACACTCCTAGACCGCAGTTCTCAAGGTATCAATCTGAGATCCTGGGGAAGAATATTTTCTGATATGTCACCAAGAATTCAAGAGGTAAGCAGCCTAATGATACTAATGATAATGTTATTATATCTTTCCACCATTTTACCACACTTACTATATCAAACAATTTAATTGTACCTCAGACCTGTTCAAGGAGAAATACGTTTGAACTTTCTATTTAGCAGTTACAAAGCATCTGTTCAGTTCCTAAATTATCTGTGCTTCTAGGTTGGAGGCAAAAGATAGGGAACCATCTTTCTGATTTCACACCTAGGAAGAAATGCCACCATGTCTTGTGTGGCAGGTTATCAGTGGACTTACACTGAATCTAAGTCCTTCCAGTATTGATGTGGTCCATCCTATTATGCTCTTACAATCCACCTAAATCTATACTGCTAATAGCAATAGCGTATACTTACAAAGTGCTTACAGACATTATTTTAAAGTGTCTTAAATATATTGACTCATTCCAACACCAAAAAAAAAAAAAATTGACATTTTTGTGTTGTTTTGTGAAAGATGTGCATGTTTCTGTTAACATCTGGTTGGACAAGCCTTTACCTGTATAGAAATTGATTCTCCACTCAATAGATGAGAGGTGTTGGGGGCATAATGATGAAGAGACAGGTATGGTCACTACCCTACTGAAACATACAATCTAATGGGGAAGAGCAATGTGAAATAAACAATTACCTTCAAGTGTGATGTGTATTATGAAAGGGAGGCAAAAGGTGAAGCATAATTTTCCCCATTTTCCCCTCCAGTATTCTCAGCTGACTTGGCTTAGCCAACCTGGAAAATTGCATTGTGGATCTGTGTTCATAAAACTAAGTTCAACCTGGGGCAGAGTGTGAGTGCTGCTGTGCAGCGAAAGTTAGAGAAGGGCCCATTGTACTGATGGCCACCTGCTCTAGTGGGAGTCTCTATTTAACATTCTTTTCTTCATGAGCATTTAAAAACTTCTTATCAGTATAATGGGGCTGAAAATGATAGAGAATGTGAAAAAAAGTCCCCAAATCATATCAACACTCCTCAGTCTGTGTGGGAGTTCCAGAAAGTTTCTTGCCTGTCTAGATAGCAAGTGTAAGCATTGTGAACTAGGTTGTAGCAGATGGCTCCGTTTATATTAACTGATACTAGACCATTTGACCCCAGAACAGCCCCTTCATCTCCAAGTGCTTTGCTTAAATGAGCAACATAATAATGATAATAACCCCTTACAAGACTGTCATGAGACTTACTGTTGTCGAAGCAATTTGAGATTCCAAGTTTATTATTGAAGACTAGACTGTGATTATAGGCATGACTCACAGTGTGGATCCTCCACAGTGCTTGAGTTTCAGAGGGCAAGTGTTGGCATGTGGACAAAGACAGGGATGACAGGTAAACATCACTTATTGAAGTAGGGGAACTGTTTTCAGTCTCACCTGACCGAATCCTAAGGCTTTTTTAAATTCCCGAGTGCCTTTGAAAATTAATAATAAGTGTGTTTGAGGAATAAAAGCAGCACTGTTTTTATTTTGCATATTCCCCTAAACCAAAGCCAGATGACATATGGGTGCTGAGACCCTGGCAACTCTGGCAACCCGCAACTTAGTTCTCAGCATTACAGATCTACCTTCAAAGGATGAGTCCAGCAAGGGACATGGGAACTCATATGGAGAGGAGAAGACCACCAGCCTCTTCTTAGTTTGGTGCAGAATTTAAAGTGTTCTTCCAGGGGCACCTGGGTGGCTCAGTCGGTTAAGCACCTGCTTTCGGCTCAGGTCAAGATCCCAGGGTCCTGGGTTTGAACCCTACCTCGGGGAGCCTGCTTCTCCCTCTCCTCCCTGCTGCTGCTCTCTCTTGCTATCTGTCTCTCTCTCCAATAAATAAATAAAATCTTTTTTAAAAAATAAAAACAAATAAATAAAGTGTTCTTCCAAGAATGAAGACTTCATCTGTCCTATATTTGCTTGGGTCTTAACATACACAGACACACACACATACATAGAAACTACAAACCACACATTTCAGGGAGATGGAAGAACTCACATTTGGTAAAATTAAGCTAATAAGAAGATAATTTTCCAAATATAAGAAACTAAATTCTAAATTACTTGGCCAAAGAAATTTGCTGTGATCTTTTCTAGGACAGAGCCATCCCTCCATCATTTTATTTCCCCTTTTTTCCCCAGTATTCCCATCCTGATGGGATAACAGAACCCAAGAACTGGCTTACAAAGAAATACTCCCTCCATTTGTCCAAGGACACATTCCCAAGGAATTCAGATAAAGGGGCCTAGAAGGAAGAAGTGATATTAAAATACTTTGAGATTCACTCTTTGTTTATCCTTAAGACTCGTTCTAGTTTCCTTTTAGGCTCTGAGTAGATGCATAGGTTTTTATTTCACAGCTGGATTAAGAATTGCTGAGAATATGCATGGTTTCTTTTAAATGTGGAAGTCAAAGCATATGTGGAGGTCTCCCCATACTTTGGAGCCTGGAATCACAGTGATTATGATTCTAACTGCCTTAAAATAACCTGAAGCCTTTGCCTTGCCCTAGTTCATCCATCGACCGAGTGTTCGAGACTTGCTGTGGGTGGCCAGGTCTCTCATGCAGACTGGCGGTCCAGAGACCTTCACACAGCTGATGAGCATCCTGTCTGATCTCTTGTGTGGCTACCCAGAGGGAGGAGGCTCTCGAGTGTTCTCCTTCAACTGGTATGAAGACAATAACTATAAGGCCTTCCTAGGGATTGACTCCACAAGGAAGGATCCTATCTATTCTTATGACAAAAGAACAAGTAAGTTTTCTGAGTCATGTATATAAAATGGCGTCTCATGTTGGTGAAGCTGATGGTTTAACACTTCCAGGGAAACCCAGTCCTGGGGTTAAGTCGGTCTTGTTGAGGGGCCTTGGGCAGAGAGGCTTCTGCTCCCAGAAAGTCCATTTCCCCTTGTAGGAAATGGGCAGTGCTCCTAAAGAATTCTGGATATGAGCCACGGAAAGAACTGAGACCCACTTGGAAAGGGAACAGAGAGGACATTTCCCACTGATCTGATTGAACTAGGGTTAAGTTCTAGAGGAAGGGAAGAAAGATAAATGAGGAGACAATCCAGAGTTGCAAGCAAATCTCAGGTCAGAAGGGCCCTGGCAAGTAAACACGGCTGTGGGATGTTTTTACAAACACAGTGCAGTGAAAATCTGTGTGTGCAGTGCTGAGTTACATTCCAAATGGCAAGTCCCTGGCAAGCCATCTTTCCTACCTTTTATTATTTTGGGAGGGGGAGGCTTCTGTGGGGTAAAGGAAGGTGGGGTGGGGAAGAAATGCAACTGGGTGACCTTTGAGTTAAAAACTGAAAAGAGGCAGCAAGGCACGCACCAAAATTAGTTGGGCCCTAAGATAGCCCACATGACAAAGAAATTAAGTAGCTATGTGAAGGGAAATTATGGAGGCTAAAGCTGAGATTCCAAGGGGAGGCCTTGTTTGGCCTCTTGTCCCTTTCATGTGAGAATGGCAGTAATCCCAGGCAGGCTTCAGAGCCTCCTTCTAAAGCAGAATAAACCACAGGGCAAGCCCCATTCTTTGTTTCTCTGATGAGGCCCTTATTGAGATGCACTGTGGCATTTTGTTACTTACTAATGATGAGCTTGTTATTGGTGGGGTACAGCCTATTAATGTAGGTTATTTGTCAAATCCTCCAGCATCGAGTTGAATGAGACCTGTGATTTGAACACACTAATGACTATGTTTAGCTCTGAGCAACGGGGAGTTTCTATAAAATCTGCCCCTTCTTTCCTGGCAGCGACCTTTTGTAATGCACTGATCCAGAGCCTGGAGTCAAACCCTCTCACCAAAATAGCCTGGAGGGCAGCAAAGCCTTTGCTGATGGGAAAAATCCTCTTTACTCCAGATTCTCCGGCAACACGCAGAATACTGCAGAATGTAAGGTCCCAGCTGGTCTTGTCCTTTTTACCTTGGACCTCCCAGAAGAATGAGAGCGAGAGCGAGAGCGAGAGAGAGAGAGAGAGAGCACTAGCTCAGGAGCACGCGCCTGCTTGAGCTCTCATAGTCTCCTGGTAGCGAGCCTTATGTTTATTTTTTGCTTAGAGGAGTCTAGGGTTCCTCCCCCATCCACAGTCATCATTGGAATGCTTTGTGCCCTTGTCCCTGCCTGGGCCCTCCCTTCTCTACAAAACCTACGATGAGGTTTTCTTCCCCAGCGCCCGAATTTTTTCCCTAATGGAAGGGCTCACAGTTCTCTGAATCCTGGCTCCCCGGAAGAGACAAAGGCAGGAAGGGAGAAGAGCATTTCCTTACAGGGAGTCCAGATCTAGTTTTAATGAGGCTCTGGGACAATGACATCGTCAGTATTACATGTGTCTCTGAGATATTAAGAAACTAGATTCTGGCAGTGTGGATGCTAGGAAATAGCAGATTGTTCTGGGAAATATCAGTAGACTAGGAAGTAAAGACACTTCCTTGAAAACCCTTTCCTAAACACTGCGTGTTTATGACAGGAGCAGGGAAGGTACAATCAAAAGTTCTCTCTCACATTTTTCCTCCCTGTTCTTGTCTCTATCTGTCTCTGTCTGGTTTTAGGCCAACTCAACTTTTGAAGAGCTGGAGCGCCTTAGGAAGTTGGTCAAAGCCTGGGAAGAAGTAGGCCCCCAGATCTGGTACTTCTTTGACAAGAGCACGCGGATGGCCACAATCAGAGTACGGATGGCAGGGGGAGGGGGAGAGAAGGGCCAAGAAAATTCCATAAATTTCCTTTTCTCAGTAAAGGGTTGATCTGGAGTTGGATCAAAATATAATAAGCAGGGGCCAAAGGCACTAGTTCTGAGAGCTGTCCCCAAGTGGAGTCACTGACTTTGGGTGGGAAGTGTTTCTTGAATTCTGGGAGAAATTAAAAATTGATCAATGGCTTCCTGAAGTTTCTTGCTTTTTTGAATTCACTTGAGGGCCTCAGATTCAAAGGGACATCTCCCCAAGCGGCCAGCTCTGTAACTGCAAAGGTGGTTGAGTATGTTGTCTGCTGTCATTTCCAGTTTTGCAAAGCCAGGAGATCAGAGTCTTATATAGCAGGGATAATTAAAAGAGAACAACAACAAAAAAAAAACGTTAAAAAAAAAAAAAAAAAAAAAGCTTCCTATATTACCATTTTCCCTGTCCTTCTTTCCCAACCCCCAACATTCACATTTTCCTTCTATAGAGACCTGTGTATTCAGGGGAAATGGGATATAGATAGGCATGCCTTATCATGGAAAAAAACCCACTAGATTTTTAGGGAAGCTTAATGTGTATCCCTTTTCATTAAAAATTGGAAATGGCCTGAAAACAAGACCAGAGATCCTGTGGAATTTCTAAATACTGTGACTGTATTGCTTCCTCCCAAGGACACCCTGGAGAACCCAACAGTGAAAGGCTTTTTGAATAGTCAGCTTGGTGAGGAAGGTATCACTGCAGAAGCCGTGCTGAACTTCCTGGATAGGGGTCCTCGAGAGAGCCAGGCCAATGATGAGGCCAACTTCAACTGGAGGGATGTATTTAACATCACGGATCGCACCCTGCGCCTAGCTAGCAAATACCTGGAGGTGAGGCATCTCCTTTTCCCCACTGATGAACCAGGAATTCTCACAGCTCCCAAACAGAAGTGGATCCTGTTCCCTAATAGTTTATCCACACGTAAAACAGTTCCCTTTTCCCATGTCCGCCCTCCTCATGGCTCCCTGACTCCTCCTGGGCTGCTCCTCCTCCCTTGTAGCCTGTGAAGTAGTTGTGTCTGTCCTCCGCCCTCACTAGTGTGCCATAGATTCGATCATCATTGGCCAGAAACTGCAAGTTCTCAGGTCCCACTGTTTGCTGGAAACTCTCACCCCACAGCTTCTACAGGCGTATCATGCTCAATGTAGCTCAAAATAGATTTGTGTTCTCCTCCCCCATAGAACCTGTCTTCCTGAGGCATTTCCTACCCTGATCCCCAAATTATCAAGCCAGAGATTTGGGGGTCATCCTTAGTTACCTTTCTTCCTCACCTTCCACACAACAGCTGTTATTTATTGAAGGTTTCTTTGTGCCAAGGACTGTGCTCAGTGCTTTCCTACACAGTAACTCATTTCATCCTTGCCAGAGCTCCTCCATTAAGTGGTGCACTGTTATCATTCTTATTTTAACAGATGCAGAAGCTGAGGCTTAAAGAGGTTAAATAAGATCCCATTCCATAGCTGTTATGTGTAGCAGATCACATCCAGATCTGGGTGTGCCTGAATTCAGAGCCTGCCCTTCTGACCCCTCTGCTGCCTCTTTCATGTCCAGTCACTGAGGACAATTGTGCACCAGTTCCAACACATGATGGTTTTTCCCATACCACCAAGAGATTCTTCAACACCAGCTGGGTGTCCTGCAGTTCAACTCAATGCTGATGCTACCTGGAGATAACGTCAGGTCCCCTAGGTTAAGGACTCAGTCCCATGACACTGGTGCCCACCCCCACTTCAGACACCACCCCCACTTCTGCCCACAGGTTTAGATGGCAGGTTCCCATGACCCCTTCTTGGATTCAATTAATTTGCTAGAGTGCCTCACAGGACTCACAAACATTTTATGCATTAGATCACTGGTTTATTTTGAAAGGATATAACTCAGGAGCAGCCAAATGGAAGAGATATATAGGGCAAGGGATGAGAAAAGGGTGTGGAGCTTCTGTGTCCTGTCTGGACACACCACTCTCCCCAAATCTCCACATGTTCATCAACCTGGAAGCTCTCCAAACCCCATCCTTCTGAGTTTTCATGAAGGCTTCATTACTTAGGCATGGCTGGTTAAACCACGGCCATCAGTGATTGAACTCAGCTTCCAGCCCACTCCCCCCCCCTCCCCTCCAACCCTGTAATCACATGGTTGGCCCCTCTGGCAACCAGTCCTCATCCTTAGGTGAGGTCCAAAAGTCACCTCATGAACATAACAAAACACACCTTAATGGTGTTCATCGCTTAGGAAATTCTAAGGGTTTTAGGAGCTCTACCAGAAACAGACAAAGACCAAATCCATGTGTCTTACTATAAATCATAGTATCACACTGAGCTTTGTCTATCTCCTAGATATGTGTCAACTCCACCTCTTGCTTTTCAGGCTCTCTGAGTTCTGGAAGCGTTGTCATCTCTCTGCCAGCCTGTTCCAGTGGCTTCCTCCTGGGGCTCCAGGGTCCCATCTCTGTTGGCTCAGGCCTCTCTCCCCACTGCCACCAGAGCTGCATTTCAAACATGCATCTGCTGTCATCACTCTCATGCTTAAAATCTCACTGAGTTGGTCCCCAGGGAACACAAGTGCCTTCCACACCTGCCGCAGCCCGCCTGCCCAGCCGGCGCTCACTCGCACATCTGCTGCCCTGCCCCACCGGCCCTCTTGCCACCCTCAGACATACCCTGACTGCTCATGACTTTGCCCTTTGCAAATGCTGCCACTGATTACAGCTTCTTTGCTTAAACAAAAAAGAGAATTCATTGGTTGACCTAACCTGGAAGTTCCGGGGATCTAAGGACTGAATGCTGCCATGAGACCCTTGTGCCTTTCCATCTCATGGTTGTGCTTGCTTCTGCCCAGCTTCAATCTCAGCGAGGCCCTCTCCATTTGGTGGTGTGTCAGCTGCTCACAGCCCTTGGTGGTCAGCTTTACCCCCAGAAAGTCTGCAGAAAGAGGGAGTGGCTTTCCCATAGTATAAGCAATACTCCCAGACAGTTTTCTGATTGGCCTGGCTCTACCTATCTCTGAGTCTCCGGGGGGATCATGTACTATGATAGGGAGGTGTGGGTCATCCGCCCACCATGAGGTCAGGAAAGCAAAGTTAGCTTAATCTGAATCTCAGGGACTGGGCAGGATTACTGTGAAGTGGGGGAAGCTGTTTCCCCCAAAAGAAGAAACATAAGACAGAAAAGCCTGAAATGACTTTTCCTTCCCCATCTGTTGAGCTTCCATTCATTCATTCTTTGAAACTCAGCTCTCAAATGTCACTTCTGCTTTCACCATAAGTTTAGCCATTCACTCCTCTGAGCTTTCTCTACCACATGTGTCTCCATCCCTGGCCATGTCACCACCATCCACCTGCTGTGGTTATAACACACGCAGGGTTCTGGGAGGGGGTGTGGATGGGAGAGAAGAGCTCTACTGAATGGAGTTCAGTGGTTCTCACAGTGTTTTTGTTAGGTACATCAGGAGTAAAGAATATCTCTTGTCTTTTGTTTGACTTGACATTTGCTTGGTGACATAAAGGTCTCATTTCTTGTAGGATTATTTTTTCCATGTAGCTTGTGCTTCATGTAGTGCCAGGCACCCAACAGGTACTTAATATGTACCAACTGCTTAGATGGATAAGAATTCAGTTTCTAGAACCAGACTGCCTGGGTTCAAATCTCTGCTACTTGTGCTTCAGTTTCTGAATCTGTAAAATGGAGATATTAATAGTACTTACCTAATAGACTTGATTAACTGAGTTAATTCATGCAAAGTATTTGCATGACCAATGCCTGGAATATAGTAAGCACTTTAATACTAATTTATTAACAAAATACAAACCAACCAAAACTACTGCTTAAGAGGAGGACAATGACATTAGTGAAATCAGACCCAGCCACTGAGCTGTTCCTGATGCCCCTCAAGGGATTATGAGCTGCTAATTACATCCTGCCTCAGCCACCAGGATTCCAAGGGCCTTGCAATCCCATTAACCGAGCTAAGTGCTCCTAAGCAAAGGCCATGGTGGCCACCGGTCAGTGGTCTCCCGCAGGGGTTCCTAAGAGGGGTTTTGATGGAGGCAGAAGCCCAGCAGGTGATTATGATGAGGTTTCTGGTCTTCCTGCTCTTGCAGGGGTCAGAGGGAGGAGGAAACCAAGGGGATACTGAACTGAAAGGTGAATGTAGGAGGGGGAAATGTGCAGTGAGGAAGAAACCAATCATTGCAATTGGTCCTGGAATGTTCTGCTTTTATTCGTGTGCTTCAGGAAGTCTGGAATAGCCTTGGAGACCCTCCAGCTCCCATCCCATGGACTGCTCAATAGCAGACTGGGAGGAAAACTCTTCCCTGGTGGCTCTAAGTGTCTCTTCAGGACAGGGCAGCAAGTATGTTCCTTCACAGGCTTAAGACCTGACTGAAGCTCTCCTTTTCAGGAATATGCCTTGGACTAAAGAGGATTAAGAGCTTCCTCCTGGGTCAGTCTTGTTACCTACTTCCCTGCCTATTCCAAGAAAGAAAAAAAATCATTTCAGGACAGTTAAAGCAAAAACAGTCTTTTAAATGAAAATTATGTTGATCTAGGTCAATGTGGCACTCAGATGTGATATTGAACAGTAACAGAAGCTCTGAGAACTAAGAGCAAAGACCTTTAAGCCTTTGTCTTTATAGGAAAAGGGAATGATTCAATAGGTTTTCTCTTCAACTAATAGAAAAGCTAAATCCCCTTCCTTTCGACTTGAATGAGGCCTTAGTTACTGGACATTCCATTGAGTAGCCTGGAGAGTTCCCATTCCCCTGGAGCCGCCTTGCTGGGTCACTTACAGGCCATGCTAGGCCACTGAGTATAAAACCTTCTCACCTGTGCAGTGAGGACAAATGGACCTGAATCTCTGCTTCTTATGGACTATGTCACTCTAAGAAATTCACTTCACCTGCTAAAACTCAATTTTCTTATTGGTAAAATCCAGATAACACAACAGACCCCATAGAGTTGTTGTCAGGACAAAATGAGAGAAGTGTGCAGAGCACACACTTCATGCCATTGATAGTTAGGCATGTGTAAATTCTCAGCCTTGGGTTCTTGGCTGTTAGGTGGGGATGGTAATACCCTCCTTTCCAGGTGGCTGTGAAGGTGAACTGGGAGAGGGCTGGACGCATAGTAGAGATGCTCCATGCATGGCAGTTCTTCCCCTGAACCACATGAGTGTCTTCCCCTGAACCATAGACTAAGTAAAGTCTTTCTCAGATTGAAAAACTTTGTGTAAACATTAACCAGAGACTATGAAACTATTCTCTATATTAACCTTAGTGAATTGGCTTAGAATCAGGACTGCCAGACCATTCCTAAAAAGACCCAGCAGGATGGCCCTGCCCTGGGTGCCATTTTGTAACTTCTGTGAACAATGGTCTAGAAATTTTGCTATCCTCAGAGCACCAACTCAACAAGGGGCTTCTATAATTTCATTCATTCCATAATCACATTCTGTCTTTCCTCCGATCCCTTGCCCTTAGCAGGGAACAATAAAGAAATGAACAAAAGGCAGCCCTCCTACTGAGAAGGTGGTGGGCTAGGGAAAGCGGTAATGGTATTTGGGGAGCCCCACATTTCTAACATGTGGAGAGATTCATTTCTGCAGGCATTCAGATCATCCTCTTCCCCAAATTTAAGGAGACTGAAGACAAGTGAGTGTTCACATAGGTTAATCTCTTAAACTGGTATATGTATACTTTTATAGCCATAATTTATATGTGTCTTATCCACATATATTTTTCTTCTTGAGAAAAAAAAAATAGAAAAATTAACAAATTATTCCTCTGATTACCCTTTAGTTAAAACAAGCATACACACCCCTCCCCTTTGATTTCTTTGTTCAGTGAAAGGTTAGGCCTGGCACAGATGGAATACTATTTAGAATTCAGAATGTATTTAAATTACATTGTATATTTGAATTTCAGGTCTTGAATTTCGCATCAGGAAGCTACATTTAGCCAAATTTCAATATGAAAATACCTCTGATCAAGGCATAAAATTGTACTTTAACCAGTCACAACTACCCTTCCCTAAGTCTTGAAAAAACATGTATTCATTAACTGTTTTAGCCTCTGCTGTCTTCATAGTCAATATATGTGCATAGCCAATATTTATTATCTTCATGGTGATTATCTTGTTGATAAATTAGCAGTAGTGGGATTTTTTGGATTCATTTTCCTCTGTACCTTGCATGCTCCTGGCAATATGCCACCACCACCCAACCAGAATGTGCTCAAGGAGTATAATTTTCAGGCTGGCCTAAGAAAAAATAGGATTAGGAAGATAAAGCCACTGATTGCGTAATATCTTTAGAGTCAGATATATAGATATTTGTGGACTATCTACAGCTTTCTTCTGTTGATTTCATTGGCTCCAGTTATGCATTGGGAAGTTAGAAATCAGAGGAGAGGTAGAAAGAGTGCAGAAGTCTACACCACAAGAGCAGTGTTATTTCAAGGGCCATGAACTGGCTCATAAGCAGTGACCTTATTTTGTGCCTCTCGTCTCTCAGAAGAATAGAATGGAACTGAGGCAGGAGAATGTAGGTGAGGGGTGGGCTGGGGTCATGGGTGGAGGGAAGGGATATCGCTTCCCTTGTATCTGAGGCTTACGTGCCCTTTCATGCAACCCTCTTAATTGACTGCCTGTAGGCATAATTGTTTTCATTTTACAGAAATAAAAATGGAGCCTCAAAGAAGTTGACTAACTCACTTAACAGCACGGCAGATAAGTGGGGGATCCAGAATTGGAATCCAGACCTGTTTGGCTCAAATGAGGAAGTTCTTTCTCCTGTAATATGAGGGGCACATTAGTGGAGGCTCAGTATGTATTATTTGGATAAATTATATAATGAGTTGGATGAAGACAGCAATTATTTTGTAATACTCTGAATAACAGACACTATTCTGATTGGGTCTTTTCTGCATGGAAATAACTAGATTTAGAGTAGGAAACCAAAAAAATTTTAGCTGATTTGGTTATTCATATATTCGCATGCATTGAACTATCTACATCTGAATAAACACAAGTAATCCTGACCCCTAGAAGCTCACATTTTATTGGGAGAGATAAGCATGTTATTAAATAATGCCATATTAATGGTCTCTCAAAGGGCTACTAGAACAATAATTCAATCTGATGGAGTAGAAACAAATTGCACAAATCCAAATTCAAGTGTCACACATCCTCCAAGAACTGTCAGTTCTTCCTCCAAATTATCTCTGAAATCTCTGCTTCCTCTTCCTCTCCATGTATGGCCTCTTTACAGAGTCTGTACCATCTCTCCTAGCTGGTCACTGGACCTCCATTCTCTGCTGCTTCTGCTCAGCTCCCACACTGCCTCCAGTGGGATCTTTCTAAAACCCATCTCGCCATGACATTCCTGCTTAAAGCTCCTTAGTGATGCCTGGTTGCTGTAAAGGTGAAGTCACTCCCAGTCTAGCCCCTTCACGGGTCTTCCATATTGTGTGGGATGGCATGCTGCCCCAGGCCTCCCACCTGTGCAGGCAGATTCCTTGCCTCCTGCACCCTCTGGCTCCCCTTCAGGACTCAGCTCCTGTGTTTCAGGCCTTCTTCTACACACCATATTCATAGCCCTTGATAATTATTTGTTCCTACGCCTTCCTACCCCCATAGACCTGAGCCCCTTAAGGGCTGAAACTCTGTCTTATTTATCTTTTGATTTCCCATTTTATGTTAGTAGAGCTGCAGTGACATAAAGTAGACACCCATGCATGCCAAATTAAAACTGAAAATACATTTATGCTGGGTCTTAAAGACTGAACTTGCTGACTAAACAAGGCAGAAAGACAGTTTCAGACAGAAGGAAGAGCATAAGACCAGTGCAGAGGTGTGGCTGTAGCATCAGGGGAGTAGGTGGTAGGTGGGGGTGGGGAGGAGCAGTAGGGTCAGGAGATGTGACTAGAAAGGTCAGCTTTACCCTGCAGGCTATGGGACGCCATCTGCAGCACTTACTTATGGGTTCTGTGATTTGGGGCAACAGTGCTGTTCCACCACCTGAAAAATGAGGGCGACATCTTGTGCTGCAGTTTGGGGAGTGTTCACCGCTATGGTGGAACTGGCTATTTGCAACCAGAATGTGCTCTCTTTGGTCAGTGCCTGACTCTGTTGATTATGAAATACCCTTAATATAGTGACACTGACCTCCCAGAGTTGGTTGAATGATTTAACCAGAAAGCTTTGAGAGCTAGCGTCTTCTGCAGTTACCAGCCAGGTTATTGTGTCTTCCCTCGGACCCAATTAGGTAAGAAGCTTTACCTGGTGGCTTTGCCGAATGTGCATCTTGGCACCCCAACTTGACTTTTTGTTTCATTATTTATTTATTTTAGAAACAGACATATTTTAACAGCTGTGCATTTCCTGTCCCTTTGTTTTCCAGTCGTGGTGCATTTCCTCACTCTTTGTGGTAGAAGGTTTCAGATGTCTGTTTCACAGTGCCTCGTGTGTTAGATAAAATTTATGGTGGTGCCTTTGGCCTCTGTCTCACCATCCCAACCAACTCAAACAGCCCAAAGCAATTTTATTTAGTGGCTTTTTCCATGTGGTGGGAAATGAATCTTGAGTGTTAGAGCCTAGATCTGCCAGGAAATTCATTCTGGGATGTTTGCCCACATCCATTGGCATTTTTCAAAAGGAACCCCAGGTGTCTACATTAACACCAGCAGGACCACTTCAGGCCTCCATGGGCATTCATCAGCTGCTTTGTTCTCAGCCTAAGTATGGAAGTTAAAGATGTAAGAGGCAGGACTGTAGAGCCAACATCTCTAAGGGTGCAGCCCTCCCTTGTCCCTGGACTCACCCCTGACACGTCCTGGGTGGATTAGTCAGAATATGTCAGCACAGGGTGCCATTCCCCTTTGATTATCAAGTTCAAACAGAAAGGGAGATTCTTTCTTTCTTTGCCTCCACTGGGCAATGTTTTCCACTTAATATATAATTTAATTCATCTATTACTTAATGTGTTTGAATTTAGAGTCTGGCAGGTCAGAGTTGAAGAAGGAAGCCTGCTGCTACCGCAGCTTCTCCTCCCAAGGTGGTGTTTGATTTAGCGGTGTAAACAAATGACTGCATTCTCAAGAGGTCTTGAGCACAGCTGCCTGCCCTGGAGAGAGCTCGAACCTCTTCCGCTGGGGTGAACTCTGCTTCCTGGGGAGTATCAGCAAAACAACTGACAAGGAAATGTAGGACTTGTGTGGACTTCAAATAGCAGTGGCCCTGCCACCGGCGTTTGGCTACAGCAGTTGGGAAATGAGGGGAACAGGGAAATCTCTCTTTTTTCTGCCCTTTGCTAGCATAGGGCATTGTAATGGTTCTCTTTCAGATTCTGAACTCTGGTTGCAAAATTTGCCCAGAATTTGCCTCTGAGGCCATAAGACACTGTCTTTTTATTCACTGAAGGTGCCCTTTGAATTTTTTCTCATTGGCAGTGCTATCTTTATGTTGAGCCCCCTAAACTAGCCTTCATATCTACCTACATTATTCTTCCCTAACATCCATGACCATACGGTTTCTCTCTGTGTAGAACCGTACAGCTTTTATAGATTGACTCCATGGCATCAGCCTTGTTAGAACCTACTGTGTTTTCACTTGTAAGCTAATCATACCAGACCAAATATGTCAAAATCCATGACCCACAATATGGGTTTAGTCATTCATCTTTGCCTCTCAAACACACTCATGCACATACATAAATATACATGACTGTTAGCCAAGATTTTAACTTCAGGGACCAGAGCAAGTACCCCACAGAGAATGAGGCCACTTTCTTTGAGGGAGGTGACCT
This sequence comes from Phoca vitulina, assembly GCF_004348235.1. Taxonomy (NCBI): domain Eukaryota; kingdom Metazoa; phylum Chordata; class Mammalia; order Carnivora; family Phocidae; genus Phoca; species Phoca vitulina. The sequence continues at coordinate 23,705,119 of NW_022589705.1, forward strand.
CCCCATGAGAATGCAAGGGTACATCATGAGTCATACCTCAGAGTATGACCCAGGAACTTCTGAGTTATGTCCAAAGCAGCTTCCATAATTGCTGTGCCTTTACTTCAGGGAGATTTGGTGAGGATGGCATTCTGGATGATCTTCATAAACCCTTCCTCTGGGTAGAGTTGTCTGACTTTCACTTAATGGCCAATCAGCAGCTAGGGAACACCAGTGATTTAGGACTCACCCCCATCCCTCACCCCCATCCCTATCCCTATTGTCCAGGTGGGACATGGGGCTTTGACTTCAGTCTATAGCGTTGTTCTAACCAGCTGAGATGCTGTAGATCAGCTTGGGATCAGCCATATTATTTAAAGAAAGTAACTGCCTTCCTCCCAGACAGCTGTCACAAATGAAAGGTAACCTGGCAGGGCTTAAAAGCCATTAGACCCTGTTGACTTTAAAGATATTTTGCAAAAACAGTAATAAAAATGGTATTTATCAAGTTCTCATTATTTGTGAGACAGTTTAATATCCTCCAGAGGAAGGTTGCCTTGTTATGCCTCCTCAGCGAGCTTGGAGTGATCACTGTAATTGGCCTCATAAAGTGGTGGTGAGGGCTCAAGGGCTCATACGACCAGAGCACTTGGGCCAGTTTGGGTGCATAGTGAGCACCAGCTTTTATTCTTACCGGGAGGCACTGGCTGGCCCTTCTCAAACACTGTCATGTGATCCTTAGAACACACCTACGAGGTAGCATGTATCTTAGTTGTGCAGATAGGGAAACAGACTATACAGTTAGAAAACAGCAGAGTGGGGATGGCATTCAGGGCTGTCTGTCTCTTCAACAGTACGCCATACCACTTTCCAAGATGGGGAAAGGTTAACCCAACTTTGAAAATGGGTCAGATGTTTCAGGATAGAAATGAGTGTTTGAGAACCTTTTAAGTTTTGTTTTTTTCACAGAGTATCAGGGTACCAATCTAGGGGGACACAACAGGAAACATGACTGTGAATCAGCTGCCTGATAAAACAGCCAGGATGGAGCCCACGTCATTGTGGGGCTCCACAATGTCATTGAAAACATCAGCTGCTTATTCCAGTATGGATTTCCCTTTAAGACATGAAAGGAGAGTTCAAAGAGCTCGATGGCTCAGAAAGCTAAATTATTAAAATACATTTGTTTTTATTAACTTTTTTGCTTCAGTGAGAATTATACTCTCATTAACATTCTACCAAAAACTCACTTTTCACTAATTATTCCTAGTTTATCCTCTGAATCCAAGATGCACAGGAATTATGTTCAAAATACGGTAGTAAAGCTGTATTTCTTACAGCAATCAAGACTTCTAAATTTAAATCAATTCAATTCAGTAAACACTCATTGAGTCCTTTTCATGAGAAAATGCTCTTCCAGAGACCACACTGAACTAGAATGGCCCCTGACCTCCAGGAACTTAACTGTCTCTAGAGCTGTGGTGACCTGCACAGTAACCAGGGACCGTGTGTGGCTATTTAAATATTGATTAGAAAAATTCAGTGCCTCAGATGCACTAGACACATTTCAAGTGTTTGACAGCTGTTTTGAGTCACTGGTTACCATATTGGATAGGGCAGATATAGAACATTTCCACCATGCAGAAGGATCTGCTGGACACTGCTGCTCTACTGGACGGGGCAAGATATCTTCCTGTTCAGGAATTCCGTTGCTCTGACTTTGTGGTTGGAGTGTGGCTTACTCTTAGAGTAACATGGGGAAACAGCACCACCCTTCAGACTTGACATTTGAAGACATGGATTCAGATTCTGCTCCTGACCTATATTGACCTTGGGCAAGGCCCTTTGTCCCTCTGATGCCAGTTTCCTTACCAGTAAAGCAAGGACATCAGATCACAAAACCTCTCTGACTTCTGTCCAAATGCTCTGTGATGCTTAGTGAATTGGTAGAATATTCTGTGTGTGTGTGTCATAATGTACCACAGCTAAAAGAAACTACGAAGAAGAATTTCCATCTCCAAAATAATTTTTTCATTTTAGAAATTTAATTTCAAATTCAATTTAATTTAAATTCAAACTCAATACTAAAATTCTATACATGAAGACCTAAACTTGCTAAACTGATTTATTTATTTATTTATTTTAAGATTTTATTTTTAAGTAATCTCTACACCCAACACGGGGCTTGAACTCATAACCCCAAGATCAAGAGTCCCATGCTCCATTGACTGAGCCAGCCAGGTCCTCCCAAACTGACTTTTTTTTTAATGAGATTCTTTTATTATTCATTTTCGTAGAACAAGGTTTCCCCAGAGGAAACTTAAACGTGTTTCTTTTTCTTTCTTTCTTTTTTTAATGTACTCTAGCAGTTTAGTTTTAATGCTTCCTTGCGCAAGCAGGTTGCCAATTCTCTGTCCCCATAGTGTGCTGTTAAGTACTGACGAATGCTGGGAACCAGGCCCTTGGTCTTCAACTGTGGTGAAAGTCTATATTCCCCACCAAAAAAGATGAAAAACCAAAAACCATAAAATAGCAAACCCTGTGTTATTTCTAGAAAAAAAATAAACCTGTATGAAGGACTTCCGGTGTCATGAGGTACTTAAGTCCTTTATCTCATTAAAGGACTGACCAGTGTGAGGCTGGGGGATGCCTGTTTGCAAAGGGAGAGCTGGGTAAAGAGAATTTCTTGTTTTTCTTAATTCTATGGAATGTGACTACACTTACTGGTATTTTTTAAAGAAATTCCACTTCCATTTAAAATACCTGTCTTCTTAGTATGGTGTCACTTAAGCCTTGGCCCTCTGTATTTTCTCATTACCTGTGTTCCTCTTTCCCATATTAGCTGGAACACTAACGGTTTCTTTTGTTTTCTTTCTTTTCGTCTAGAAGACTGAGAACATTACATGGGACCTGTTCCCAGGATATGGAGCCTGAGGTGGGACAGTTTAGTTCAGGAGGCCCAAAGAGGGTGGGTTGGCAGTCCTTTTTGTTCAGGTCCAGCTCCTCAGCACAGTGAGGCTTCTGGCTCACCCTCTGAGGTTGCCTGAGGGGGACTTAGCAGTGAGGGGGTGGGTGAAGGAATTGGGCTTGCTTGCTTCTTACCAGGGCAGCGGGAGCTCAGTCCTCTGATCACCTCCTTATGACCTGCCCACCTTCCTTGCTTCTCTGCTTCTCCTGGTATGAGTTGTGGGATCAAATGAACTAGAGTTTGACCCCTACTCCACCACTTTGGGGAAATGACTCAGCCTCTTGGGGCCTGAGTTCCCTGGGCTGCAAAGGGAGGATAAATAATAACTGTACTCTCCTACTCTACAGGACAGTTGGGAGCACGTGGACGGCAGTGGAGCAGGCTGGACCCGTGGCTCCTGGTATGGGGGGAGAAGTCTGGGCCTCTGGAAAGTGGGAAGGGAATCCAGGGCCAGCCACTTGCTAGCTGTATGACCTCTGGCAGGTGTCCTAGAGTTCAGTTTCCTCTTCAGTAAACTGAGGATTCCAGGTAACTCACAGGCTCTGCGTGAGATAATGTGTTCCTTCAAGCCTGTGTTACAACAGTCTTCTAACCAAGCTTCCTGCTTCCCCTCTTGCCCCCACCAGTGATTGTTTGGAAACACAATTGGATCTCACATGTCCTACCCTTGCTTAAAACCCTCCACTGGTTTCTTAGGGCCCTTTTAGAATTTGCCTGGAAATCTCCTGGTTTTAGCACGGAAAGCCTCGTGTCCTAGGAAGCCCCTTGTTGGTTGATCACACTGCAAGTCCAGCAGGGGCAACTGATATGGTCCCCAACCACCTTCCTAGTGCTCACCTCTCACCGCTCACCTCTAGTTACTTCTACTTCTCCGCACAGTGCAAAGACCTAAGGAGCATTCAACACAATGCTAATGCCCTGGCCCTGCCTTTTGAGAGTCTGATTTCATTGTTAGGAGTGGGCCCTGAGAGTAGGTGTCTTTTTACGGCTCCCCAGTGGTTCTACACACAGCCAAGGATGGGAACCATGGCTCTCTTCTTACAGGTCTCCAGACATCCCATGTGTTGTTCTCTGTGCAGGAGCTGACCTTCCCCCTTGTCTCTTCCCTTGGCTAATTCCTTCTCATCCTCGTCCTACTCAGGAGTTCCTTCCTTCAGGCAACCCTCCTGCACCCCTCCAGGTAGACTTAGCTACCGATGGGCTCCCAGACTACTCTGGGCTTGCTTTCAACAGAGCCCCATCATTTTGCATTATGATTGTTGGTTTACTCCACACCTCTCCCTCATTAGGTCTAGAGTTTCTTTCGGGAAGAGATTTTATCTTCCCTCCTTGTATCCCTGGAGCCAAGCAGGCTCTGGCACATTACAGGCCTTCAGTAAGTATTGGGTGAACAAATTAATCAAGACAAGGCCATCTGACCTCTTGTGAGTTACATTCTAAGAAAGAAACATTGACACAATAACCCTAGTGTATTATAGGAACAAGAGGTTAAGGAAAAACCAGATCCCAGTATAGTCTAATACTTTAACAAATCTATAGATTTCTTGGACAACCCCCAATATTCAAATTAAAAGAAATTCTTAGTTTTACTTTTCTGTAGGTAATGATTTTTTTCTCTTCCAGTGGAGAGAAAGAAGATCTATTAGGAAATTCCTCTCCCACCCACATTACCTGTCAGAACTGTGACTGGAAATGATTTCTCTGACTAAATCGTTTTGGCTCTCTGTTATTTTCTTTCTTCCTCCTTGTTCTTCCCTCAGCTGGCCATTATTGTGTGTTTGCAGGGAGGCAGGAAGGTTCACTGCTACAGCTGCTTCTCTCTCTCTCTTTAAAACTCTTTTATCGGCTTGCTTTCTGATCTTCAAAGCAGCCTGTATCCAGTGTGACCCCACTCCCTTGCCTCCCCATGCTGGGGAGTGAGAGCTGGGAGTCTTTTTGTCATTTTGAATACTTGCATATTTAGACACCCTCGGACGGCCCTCACCAAATCTGCAGGGATGAGAGCAAGTCAGTGTTTGTAAACCCCCTTTACCCCCAAATCTAGACCCAGTGACAGATTGACACCAGACTCCACAGTTAAGCAAACAGTAAGTTTCTAGATCTCCTTACATTTGACTCATCCCCCGGGGGCAGCAGCCCTTATCCCCTGCCCTTTTTTTGCAGTTGAGTCTTTGCCGTTAGTGTTCTTCACATGCTCTCAACCTTTGTGATTATCTGCAGTGCTTGATCCTGGATAAGTTTGAAAGCTATGATGATGAAATTCAGCTCACTCAACGAGCCCTGTCTCTGCTGGAGGAAAACAGGTTCTGGGCTGGTGTCGTGTTCTCTGACATGTATCCCTGGACCAGTGTCCTACCACCCCACGTGAGGTACAAGATCCGGATGGACATCGATGTGGTGGAGAAAACCAATAAGATCAAAGACAGGTGATGTCTGGCCCTGCGCATCCCTAGGAATGTATGTGGCAAGGAGCAGGGGCTCCTCTGGGCTCAGGTCCCCATCTCCTTGTAGGGACGGGAAGGTTACTTGGAAAGGCACAGAAACACTTGGGTATCAGAGAGCTAAGCTCCCTAACCAGTTGGCTCTGTTAGTTGTGGAACCAACAGAGCTCGGTTACCCTGTTGTCATTCCCTCAATTTAGCACTTGTCCCTGGCTGGCCTTTGGGCAATTTGGGGATGGAAACCTCTAGGTATTGAATTATCTTCACGTAGAGGTTCTGCAAATGAGGTGTCTCCAAAGTCACTGGGAAATTACATTTGGTACAGAGTGAGGGATTGAGACAGGACTCGGCATAAAAATCAGTACGATTAAGTTAAGAAGAGATGAGATATTTTATAAAGTTCAATGTAGAGTCCTTGAATTAAAGCAATTACAAGTCACTGTGGCTAATATTTGTAACTGAGATTTAAACTGTGAACTAGAAAATAGAATCACTTTGGAACATTTTAGGGGTGAGGTTTTAAGAGAGTGAGTTTCGAGTCCCCTTGTGCTTGTGAAGTGTCAGTAAGCTGTCCATTCCCATTCACATCCATTGTCCCTCCCTTTGGGTTCTTTGTAGGTACTGGGCTTCTGGTCCCAGAGCTGATCCCGTGCAAGATTTCCGATATATCTGGGGAGGGTTTGCCTATCTACAGGACATGATCGAACAGGGGATCACAAGGAGTCAGGCCCAGGTTGAGGTTCCAGTTGGAATCTATCTCCAGCAGATGCCTTACCCCTGCTTCGTGGATGACTCGTAAGTCAGAGGCTTCCAATCTCCCTCCCAGACACACTAATCAGGTTGCTGGGGTGGAATGGGAGTACTCCCCAGGCTTCAGTCTCTTTGGAGAGAAACCCAGGGAGTGGGGCCAGCTTGAAGAGAACGGAGCTCTGAATGAGGAGCCGGCTTCTCCCAGACTCCAAGCAGGACCAGATGGGCAAGTGAAATGGCAGGGAGAAAGTAGTTGGTGTTGTGGGTGGAAAAGGGAAGGTGAAAATAAAAGCAAGGGAAGTGAGGTTGGGAAAGGGGACAAAGGCTTTTTAAGTTTCCACTACGTAGTATGTTTGGTATGTGGAAGAGTTCTGGTCAGAGTGTTTGCCCAATGATTGCCAAATCAGCAAATTAGGACTCTGCATTGCAAGTAGGTCTGGTTCCTAGGAGCCTCAGAATAATGCAGCTCCTTCCCTAATTAACATTCCCATGGTGCATGCTTAATGAGAAGGTAGAGGAATGTGTTGGATGAGATGGAACCCTCCCTTCCTGCCCACCCCACCCCCACCCCCAGGCCTGTACATCTGTTGGCCAATAGCGAGCTAAGCAGGTAGCATATTATTTTCTGAACGTGTATTTGGGGCGTGATAGAGGGACAGAGAGGAAGAGAAGACTAGGTGGGCTCATTTACCAGGGTGGATGGGGGCAGGAATATCACCAGGACAGGAGCAGAGACCTACAACTGGCTTAGGGTTCAACTTTTAGAAAAAAAAAAGGGAAGTTCACCATAGTGCGCGTTGTGTCAGTGGGGTTCAGGGAGGAGAGAAACATTCACAGCCTGAAGAAAGGAAAAGTCAAATTGCTACCTGACAAACAGTTAAGATAAAGCCCAGTATGGGCACAGGAAACCCTCTCTCCACACCCTAGTCCAATTGGTTCTCCTTCCTCAGCTCTACAAAAGACTAAAGAGATGCAACTGCAGGTTGTTCTGCAGTCAGTTTGGGTTTGGACGATAAATGGAGATGGGACGGGGAGCCAAGGGCAAAAGCCCAGTTCCACATTTAGGATCAGAATGGGAGTGTCTGGCAGGGTAGTGGGGTACACAATAAGGAGACAGTGGGGAGTCTAGCCATTTAGAGTGCAAGAGCCCTCTAGTGGCAGGTCGCAGAAGTGCAGGCTTTATGAATTTCTGGTTCTCTTCTTAGGGCCATCTTGAGAACCCTCCCACACTGGAATCAGCCCTTCCTGTGACAAACAACAATTTTCACTACATAATAATCCCCAGGGCTTTACTAGCACATCAAGCACAAGGAACATATGCATAAAGTTCACAATAAAGTAATTCCAGAATATCAAATCTATCCTGCTTGGTAGAATGTATATCTATGGGATTACTCTACCGGTACATGGCTGGTGGAGTTAGTCGCTATTGGATCACTGATTGATTTATTGATGGGTCATTTGCCTTCTGAAAGTGCCACACTGAATAGTTATTTTGTGCCTCTTCCTGCATAACTGCAGTTTGATCCTCTGGGATAGATAGTGCTAAGAAGGCTGACACCCCTGGGGAGCTCAATTATTGCTCTCACCACCAACACCAGTTCCCTTTGTTTGTGGTTCTCCTTCTTGGACTTAAGTGTCAGTTAGCATGTATCTATTCCAGTCACAACCACATCATCAAGTTTGCAGTTCTTTCCTGCGTGATCTTACAAGAAGGTCTATATGGTGTAACCTACAGAATACAATTTTATTTTACACATATAACTTGTAGAGCATTCATCTGGGCTAACCAAAAAGCTACCATCTTGCTCTAAGGAAAAAGTAATCCTTCAGGGCAGAGTGCAATGTATTAGAAGATTCAAGCCCATTGAATGCCCAGTGGGATTTTCTGCCTTTCCCTCCATCTGGGCTTTGTTCTCAACACATCCAACCAACCAGCATTTACTCCACCTCTACCAGGTACAGGGCATTCTACTATTCTGTTTCTCTCCTCTTGCTTCAGTTTTATGATCATCCTGAACCGCTGTTTCCCTATCTTCATGGTGCTGGCCTGGATCTACTCTGTCTCCATGACTGTAAAGAGCATCGTCTTGGAGAAGGAGTTGAGACTGAAGGAGACCTTGAAAAATCAGGGTGTCTCCAATGCAGTGATTTGGTGTACCTGGTTCCTGGACAGCTTCTCTATCATGTCAATGAGCATCTTCCTTCTGACCATATTCATCATGGTAAGCCAGATAGAAAAGGCCCAGGAAATTTTGAATAATGTTGTACCTCCCACTTTTCCTCCTCTTAATGAACACGTGCCTGCATTAGTCATCTGGCCATCAAGGATAGCCTCACATGTAGCTACCCAGCCATTTCAGCCAATGTGGCACATGCAGCTGCCCAGTCATTTCAGCCAAGGTGGAAAATACTCAGAGGACCCCCACCCCAGGAGCCCCGGTATGTTCCCCACTCCCACTTCCTGCCCAGGGAGCCACAGTCCACATAGATTATCTAGCCCCATTCCTTGGACTACCTGGAGAAGCTGCTGTTAGGAGAGCCCAGTGCAGCATGATTGTATGTGCAAAGGGTTCTCTCTTTCCAGACATAGAAGAAATGAGTACAAAGAGTGTTTTCCTGGGATTACTGTCTCAAGCAGCAGCTGGGGTTGGAATGTGAAAAGCCTTTTCATTGTATTAGGAGAGCAGAACTAGACGGTTTATTAATTACCATCATGGTCACACCATTCATGGCTTGACCAAAGGACATTCTGCTGTCTTAAAAGTCTCCAAAGTGTTTTAAAGGACAGAACTTAGAGTCTGTCCTTTCTCAGCGGTAGGAATTTTTATAGCTGCAGGCAGCATGCAAAGGTCCATCATCTGCAAACCTGCAGCTCCCTCACAAGCTAGACTTGAAAATAATCCATTATTTCATAATATGTTCTTTCCCTCCATTTTTAGTTCCTCCACAGTAGATGATCTTTTGTACTTGTTAGACAATAAGCTCATAAATTTGGGTAGTTTTTTATATTTATTTGATGGGATTTGGTATAAACTTCAGACTTTAGGCTTTGCAAGCTCCTGTTATGGTGTTATCAAGCTTGTTTTGTTTTTCTACGATTGTCATATTAGTGCCCCTCTACACTAAGCAATATGTGTGCTGAACAATAGACTCTGGCTAAGTGTGTCCCATCCCATGTTGGACCATACTGGTGCCAGGAATGTTCCATCACATATCCTGTCCATCCAGCAGATATTCAGTTAAACCAAATCCTACTCCTTCTCTTCGCAGTAAAATGTACTAATTCTGAAGGGTTTTGTTTTCAGCCTTAGTCAAACCCTGTGCTAGAGCCCTATCAAAACCAGTGCTGATATAGAGGTCATTCTGCTCAAGCAACCTAGCTTTAAATTTGTGGCTTCAAATTTGCTCCTTGAGATCCACAAAGATGGGGAGAGAAGCTGTGCTCCTTGTCTTCTTCTAGTGGTCCCTTATTCCTTCCCATCCTTCAGTCTGCCCCTTTTTCCATTTCCAAGATGTTTTGTGTCCTCCGAATTAAAGGAGTCAAAATGCGTAAGTGTCTGACTTATGCAAAGTGCATAAACATGTATGATATCCTGCAATGTCTGTTAAGTGACATTGAGAGCTGCCTTCCTAAGAATGAGCATTAAGACTTCAAAGCTTTTAGGACGTGAGGTAAAGAATGTTCACCAAGAGTTTCTTGCACAAAGGGGTTTCTCCTTGTGGGAACCAGAACATTGTTCCAGTGATGACGGAAACAGAGCTTTGCACACAAAATAGGATTCCTTAGAATGACGCTCCCATCTTTGCCTTGTCCTTCCTTCCCACCTTAACTATGCAGGAAAGAAGCTGGAAGCTGGGACAATGGGAAGGTTCCAGTTATTCAAACTATTAGGAACAGAAAAGACAAGTGGTCATTAGAGGAAGCCAAGGCCTGTGAGGCTGTTGGGTCAGCCCAGTGACTTTCTTTCATCTCTGCCTGAAGTCACTGAGAGACTATATGGGCCTAGAAGCTTGTGGGACTTTGCTTTGAGCTGGGATAAGAAATTGATGTTATTCTTCTGAGAATACCAACAACCATCTTAAAGTTCTTCCTGCCATAGCCACGCGTTCAGCCGTGGACTCGCTTTTACTGGGCTGTGTGATTAAGGAAAAGGATTGAGCTTTCCAGGGTGATGTGGAGAGCTCTTTGACACACAAAGTCAGGAGCTCTGAGTCCTAATTTTGATTTTCATTTAGAGTTCCTCAGAGTTTGGTTCTAGTTAAGCGTAGCCTTTTTCCACCCTCCTTTGGCATTTGTTTTATTCTATTTTTCAATCTGTTCCCATCAGTGCCTGGCAGGCACAAGAATGTGAATGAGGGAGAAATGGTAACAGTGGCAGACAGGTGACACATTTGTTCCTCTCAGCTCTTGCACACCCATGACAGATATTGCTCATTGCCTCTCTTTTCTATTAAGAACCCAGTGCTTCAGGGCACCACTAACAATTGATTGGAACCCATTCAAGAGATGAATCTGTTTGTACCTTTATGTTCCCAAGAAAAGAACCAGATGATCTATATGTATTTGGAGTTCTGTGCAAGGGGTAAAATTCCTCATAGGAGGTCTGTAGTAAAGGAGAACCAAGAAGGCCTAATAAATTTGAACATCTCAATGTATCCTATAGGGAAGTGGGCAGCAACTCACTTAGTGAAAATTGCTAATTTGGTCCTATTTTCTACATAGCCAAAGTGATTGACTCATGAATTAATGTCAAAGATACTGAGTATTTCCCCAGGTTCTATGTATTTGTATGATAGTGATGAAGGGGGAGGATTAATCCACTTCCAAGTGATGTGGATTAATTGCTGATATTTTCATCAGTGTGAGTGGTAAATCCCAATACAACTACACATGATTGAGTCATCAAGCCAGGCCCCAAGCAAAATGTTACAGCTTGTTGGAGGGTCTCCTACCTCCCTTTTTTGTCCCTCATCTACTCAGTGTATCTTGGAGCTGTTGATGCTCTAAGATCTTCCTCCCCTGTTCTAGGCTTATTTCTCCCTTCCCGCCAAGGATTTGCTTACTTAATACACAATGATTACTCATACTGATAGGCAGCCTAATGTGTTGCCCTCCCAGGGAGAATGGCACTTGGAGGATTAAAGGAATTCAACAGCAGTGAGTCTCACCTGTGGAAATTTGGCACCCACGAGAGATGGTGGGAGAGATCACTCGGGAGTAGAGGGCTTCTGAAGACCCAGAATCATGGCACTGAGGTTGCCCCCTGGGAGGGATGGTGCCCTGGACATGGGTGGAAAGCACCAACTCAGATGGCCTCTTTGGTTTCAGCATGGAAGGATCCTGCACTACAGCAATCCGTTCATCCTCTTCCTGTTCCTGTTGGCTTTCTCCACGGCTACGATCATGCAGTGCTTCCTGCTCAGCACCTTCTTTTCCAAGGCCAGCCTGGCCGCGGCCTGCAGTGGTGTCATCTACTTCACCCTCTACCTGCCACACATTCTCTGCTTCACCTGGCAGGACCAGATGACTGCTGACCTCAAGATGACTGTGGTGAGGGACCTTGGGCTTGCCCCTAATACATGAGACATTTTCGCGGAGGCATCTGTAGTAGTCCTGGAAAACTGGCCTGCCCTTTGCAGGGATCCACTTTGCCTTTTGGGTGTAAAGGACATAAGGTGTAAAGGCATAGGGGCAAAAGCTGGACAGTTTTCATCCTGAGCTACCCAAGAGTCCCTCCTTACCAAACCTGCCTGATGAGTCTGCCCTGGGAAGCAATCAAAAACCAGTTTGATTCACGGGTCCTTTCTGTGTCCATAAGAGAGGAACAGCTTGGCCCATTTCACTCACTTTTCTTTTTGCAGCATGTGAGAAGATTCAGAAGGGCGGGAGCGTGCTCCCTAACTGTTCTGCCCAGAAAGATGTTTCCATTCATTAAAAGCATTTGTTTCTCTCCATAAAAACTCAAATCCGGTAGTTTACAAGGGTCTTTATCACACTCTACCACTGCATGCAGAAAGGAGTGCAGAAATGAGCCAGTTAAGAGCCAAGCCCTCTTGCCAGGGCAGGACTCTAGAAATTGACTTTTGATTGCTTGAGAGACAGACTTCTTAGTTCACAGTTCCCAAACTAATAGCACTATCTTTTTCTCTAATCGGTTTCAAATGGGCCATTTCCACCCTCTCATTAACCAGGCTTAACTGGCTTCCAGGTTCTCTAGGGTGCAGCTTTCCTTGTCCTCCAGAACTTCCCTCCATAGTTCTCTATGCAGTGGGATCAAAAAAGGACTACCACCTACTTCTTATTGAGGAAGATCTAAGATATAAGTTGTTCTAATAATCCAAACTTATTTGGCTACAGAGCTGCCAAGGCATCTGCCTTTTATTTCTCATGTTAAACAAGAAATTAATTGCTGTTATTTATAGCACCCAATTTTCTAAAATGATCACAATGGGCTCGTAGCAAAAAATCTTTATGACTCAGCCTATGGGCAGAACTGGGCTATCTTGATATCCTGGGTAGACATCAGTACTTTGAGGCCACAGCTAGCTTCATGGGTGTGTGGATCCACCAAGAAGCTATAGTTCTGGAAGTGTGTGGACCAGGGCTGAGCTGAGAATTTTTAAAATGGTTTTTATGAACATAGAGCTGGGGAATCTCATCCTTCTATAGAGAGAGTTTGAACCCCACCCCAGGTCATACAAACTGCAGAGAGGCCTCTGAGCAGAGGAAATGAGAATGTGCTTCTGTAGGCTCTGTACATGCTTTCTGCCGTGCCAGTGACCACCTGTGGGGACTTGACCAGGGAACCCCTTCTTCAGCCTTCTTTTGCATACCACCTGTTTAGTTGACTTGTTCTCTCTACAGAGAACCTAAGGAAATGATTGTCCTCAGTCTGGAGAGGAGAAAAGGTGACATCAGTGGAATCTGAGGCTTTTCTGGACTCAGTGATAAGTCCTTAGGAGGTCATGGGACCATCCCTTGCCTGGTCTCCTAGACTGTCCTAGGACACTGATGACTTTGTGGACCCTTCTGATGGGATTCACACAAAGCACCTCAAGTTATTTTCTCTGTTCTATAGAGAACTGTGTGATCTCAAGAAAGAGGTAGGAAGAATGGGGGAAAGGTAGGAAGGTAAACCTGAGCACCTTTGGTCCTTTGGTATGTTGTGCTTTGTAGCGTTTGTCTTCCCCATTACACAACTATACTCCATTGAACAGATGAGAGGTGGCTTGGTAAGTATTACATGAGGTCCCTGAGGCATTTCCAGAATTCCCTTTCTGTGGGAAGACTGCCTTATCCCCTCGCTGGGTTATCCTTATACCTGGACACAAGCTGGGCCACTATTTTGGCCCTCGTCCCTACCTTGTGGGCAGCTGGGTGCTGTTGGGCGGGGTGAAAGACCTCTGCTCACCTTATATGCCCTCTTTGCCTCATTGCAGAGCCTGCTGGCTCCCGTGGCATTTGGGTTTGGCACTGAGTACCTGTCTCGCTTTGAGGAGCAAGGCCTAGGGCTGCAGTGGAGCAATATCGGAAAAAGTCCCATGGAAGGGGATGAATTCAGTTTCCTGATGTCCATGAAGATGATGCTCCTTGATGCTGCTCTGTATGGCCTGCTTGCCTGGTACCTTGACCAGGTGTTTCCAGGTAAGTGTCAACTCCCATAGGGTAAAGGTACTGATATTGGGTTCTTTAAATCCCCAGCCTTCCCCCACCTTTCATCTACTTTAAATCTTATCCTTTCTAAGCTCTTTCAGTTTGGGCCCTCAGAGCCAGCATTTGAAACTTAAACTGAAATCAAAACTCCATCAGTGAGTGCTGGTGGCTCTACTTTAGAAGTAGGTCCAGAATCTGATGCCACTACCTTCCCGGTCCAAGCCTCCTTCCATAATCACTGCCTGCCAGTCTGTTCTCCACACTAGGTTCAGACATCCTTTCAGAACCTAGGTCAGATGATATCTGCCTTCTGTTCACATCCCTCCAGTGGCTTTTCCTCTTGTTCAGAGTAAGATCTAGTGTCCCAGTCCTGGCCTATAAGATGCTTCATTAATCAGCATCCAACTAAGTATCTTCCTTATTTCATGTCCTTCCCTTCTCCCTCATGTTCTCTGCTCCAGCCACATCTGCCTCCTTACTGATTGTTCTTCAATACACTCAGTACATTTCCTCCTCAGAACCTTTGTACCTGTTCTCACTGCCTGCGGCATGTTTCTGCACCCCACGCCCCCATGTCTGCAGGCTTACTTCCTCACTTTTGTTCAGGTCTAAGTTGAGATGTCACCTCATCACTGGGATCTTTCCAGATTGAAAATATCTAAATATCTATCCCTATATAAATTACATTCCTTCAGTGCTTCTGTCCCTTTTATCCAACTTTATTTTTGTGACATCACTATCTGACATGATGTATCTTTACTTGTTTTTTTATTGACTCTCTACCCCTGATAGAATATGGGCCCATGAAAGCAGGCCCACAGTCTGTTTTGTTCAATGTTATAGGTTCAATGCCAATAAATAGTGCCTGACTTTTGGTGGACATTGAATAAATACCTGATTAATCTGCAGCATGGAAAAGCAACTCCTGAATCAAAATTGGGTGTTTGCACAGTTTCATATTTGCTTTGTAGAAATCAGATTTTCCTTCAAATTAGTATTTCCTGGTAGCTAGAGAAGTCCCACTTCATTGAGTGGGCTCCAAGTCAACCAACAGCCACCTTGTGCCGTGATAGCCATGGCCAGGCTTTCAATGCTGTGGCCAGGAGCAGGCAGGGGAGAGTGAGGCTGGGCCCAGTCCCTGGGGAGGGACGAACTCACATAATCTTGGGATAGCCTTTGTTGGGAGAAATACATAGGCAGCAACTCTGGAATAGGAGAAAGATTACTAGGCTGAGCCAGGAGGCCTGGGTTTGGATCAGAGCCATGTGATTATATTAGCTTCCTAGGGCTGCCATAACAAAGCACCACAAACTGGGTAGCTTAAAACAACAAATTTTTTTGTCTCAGTTCTGGAGGCTTAGAAGTAGAAAATCAAGGTGTTGGCAGGGCCATGCTCTCTCTGAAATCTGCAGGGGAAGGAGCCTTCCCTGCCTCTTCCAGCTTCTGGTGGTTTTTCAACAATCTCTATCTTCACACAGTGTTTTCTCTGTGTGTGTGTGTGTGTGTGTGTGTGTCTGTCTGTCTGTCTGTCTGTCTGTCCTCACGTGGCTATCTTCCTATAAGGACACCAGTCAGATTGGATTAGGCTCCCGTCTAGTCTGGTATGACTTAATCTCAACTAAGTACATTAGCAATAACTATTTCCAAACAAGGCCAAGGGTTAGGACTCTAGTGTCTTTTTTTTCTGATACCAAATGTGTCATTTTTTCCCCCCAACATCGGCTATTTCTTTAATACCAACCAGATGTCCAATAATCAATTCAGTTCTACCCAGTTCAGTAACTACCCAGAATTAGCACAGACCCCACAAAAAGATTCAGTCCTACAAGACTGTTCCCACTTCAGAGGCCAGCCACAAATGCAGTGCCGGGGTACCCACACGTTTGTCCAACTGACTACAAATTCAGGAGTTCTCATAATCCCCCCCACCCCCCCGCTTTAGTAATTCACTGGAATGACTCACAGGACTCAAGAAAGTAGTCTACTTGCAATTATAGTTTATAATAAAGAATACAGCTCAGGAGCAGCCAAATGGAAGAGATGCATAAGGGGAGGGGTGGGAGGGGTGGTGCATGGAGCTTCTATACCCTCTCCAAGTACACTACCCTCCCAGCACCTTGATGTGCTTAGCAACCTGGAAACTCCCTGAATCTCGTTCCAGAGTTTTTATAACTCAATCTCCAGCCCCCTTCTCCTCCCTCAAGATGGAGGATAGGGCTGAAAGTTTCCATCCTCTTTTCCCAGGCCTGGTTTTTCTGGTGACCAGCCCCATCCTGAAGCTATCTAGAGGCCCTCCCCTGAGTCACCTCATTAGCATAAACTCAGGTGTGGTTGAGAAAGGGTCTTCAGCTCCTTGTGAGCAACAAAAGACATTCCTATCACTCAGGAAATTTCAGGGGTTTTACAAGCTCTGTGCTGGGAACTGGGGACAAGACCAGGTATTATTTTGTATCCTACCATGGGCCTCAACGTATCTTTTTTGAGGGGGGGACACAATTCAACCCATAATGGTGACTTTGAGCAATACATTTGACCTTGCCATGAGTCAGCTTTTCTATCTTACTGTGCCACTAGAAGGAGATATAATAAGTGAAAATTAGTTGGATTGAAAATGCAATTTGTCCATAATTCAAGAGCTTTATTTTAGCCAAGCTAAAGCTTTAATTTGTCCAATAACTATTTACTGAGCAGCACCTATATGTTAGGCTCAGCACTAGTTCTGGGGATAAAGGGGGTGGAAAAGACAGACCCAAACCTGCCCTTTAAGGGCTGACAGTCTAGTGGCCATGGAACATGGGATAATATTAAATAAGCAAAGATAGTGTGTTCTCATAAAAATTAACATTTTATAGGGAGCAAAATCTTCTAAGAGAACTAGACAAGTAATTTGGGAGTCTTTTCCTTGGAATCCAGTAGAATGGGGTGGTTAAGATCAGGGGTATTAGAACCAGATTACCCATATTGGAATTCCCACACCTCTGTTTAATTAGCTGTGACCTTGGGCAGATGATTCAAAGTCAATGTGCCTCTGTTTCCTTATCCACAAGAATACCACTACCTATCCCTTAGGGCTGTTTTGAGGATTAAGATTTTAACTCATGGAAAGTGCTTACAATAATGCCTGACATGGAAAGAGCATCCAACAAATGTTAGTGACAATCATCATCATTATTATTATCTGGTAATTGTTGAGAAAGGGCATGATTAAGTTCTTTAATAAGATGTTTTCTTGGAAAACTATTATCAACCAAGATCATCAGTCATAGCATTGCAGTCTTAGCATCACCCAAAAAAAAGTGACTTTTTAAAGTAAAACATGTTGGAAGGAGTAGTCTTTGTGGTAGCCCGTGGATAGCTGTGTAATGCTTATGAACTATGAATATCTATAGCTATACTCTGAGGTTCAGATAGATAAATTCTCGATTTGGTAGAACTGTGGTAGGACTACTAAGGCTTTTTCCCTTATTTCCCTGTCATTTCTAGGGGACTACGGAACCCCACTTCCTTGGTACTTCCTTCTACAAGAGTCCTATTGGCTTGGCGGTGAAGGTGAGTTATTTAAAATTTTTTAATTAAACCCCCCCCCCCCAAAAAAAAACCCCTTAGTGTTTTGGCTTTGTCCTGGATATGTGTGGGCTGTAGAGGGGGCTCCTGATGTCAAGTGTGTGGTTCCGATTAGCCAGTTCCCTCCTGGGGCTCTGCCACTGTGGTGCAACACCATAGCCTCTGGGACCCACCTTCTGTGAGTCGCTGGCCAGGAGAATGGCTGAGCACTGATAAACCCTTGTGTCTCATACAACCTGCGCCCAGTGGATGAAACTGTCCTCGGGAAAGAAGGCCAAACCACTTTAGGGTGCAAATGACTTGCAACTCCTTGATTTCAGGCAAAGAGATCCACAACATCATAAAGGAACCTTTGCACTGGTCTTCTTCTGCCTCCTCTCCTGCTTTCTTATTCCTTTTGAAAATATAAATTAATTCATCCTCCTAAGGTGAAGGCCCATCCAGAGGCTGCGGCAGAGCTATGACCTTCAAGACAAACACTCCTACACTCTCCTAAAATTCATCTTACTTTGTGATTGGGGAAGAGGGCTAAGGGGCATTTGCCCAGAATGCATCTTAGATAAAATTTACTTTTCCTACTGAACAGGACAGGAGGCCCAGGGAGAGTTCTAGAAGTTCCATAGACTCTATTGTGAGGTATGAGAAGGCAAGAAATTCCTGACCTGAGAGCTGGGGACTTCCTTGGAGCTGGGAGTTTCTGGAAGCAAAGGAAATACTTTCCAATCTGTTTGTTCCTCACCTACCTGCACTTTACTTTGTATTTTGGGGCCTGGGCCAGGATTTATCCTTTAAGCACTAAGATAGAGGTTTGTTTTCTCTAAGGGGTTAGCCTAGGGCCTTTAAAAGGCTTGGGCAGTTTTTTTGCTTTGTTTTGTTTTGTTTTTATGGTTCAAACAAATAGCACTTCAACAGCTCAGTATTTTTCCATTATGTTGGTTTGTCTGTCTTGTCTATGAACTTTTAAATTTCAACTATAATAAGGTTATAATCTATAAATGGGGATTTTCAACACAGGAGTGTGTTCTTGGAATATTTCTAATTTCAGTGAGTATCAGGACTTGTGGGCATGTTTTTCCCCCTCTATAATCTCGGCAGATAATCTGCCTCTCAAAAAAGAAATTCTTAAGACAAATGTGCTCCAAAAATGAATCACATATATTTTTGCTAACGGAAGCCAAATATTTTTCACCTGCCTCACAGGCTAGACTGAAGTAGATTCCTAAATCTCTAAAATCAGAAAAGAAGGACACCTGGGTGGTTCAGTCGGTTAAGTGTCCGACTCTTGGTTTTGGCTCAGGTCGTGATCTCAAGGGTCCTGAGATGGAGCCCCCGTGTCGGGCTCCACACTGAGCATGGAGCCTGCTTAAGATTCTCTCTCTCGGGGCACCTGGGTGGCTCAGTCGTTAAGTGTCTGCCTTCAGCTCAGGTCATGATCCCAGGGTCCTGGGATCGAGCCCCACATCGGGCTCCCTGCTCAGCGGGAAGCCTGCTTCTCCCTCTGCCACTCCCCCTGCTTGTGTTCCCTCTCTCGCTGTGTCTCTCTCTGTCAAATAAATAAAGAAAATCTTAAAAAAAAAAAAAAAAATTCTCTCTCCCTCTCCCTCTGCCCTCCCTGCCCACCCTGCCCACCCCACAACACTTGCGTGCACGTGTACTCTCTCTAAAAAAAACAAAATCAGAAAAGAGCTGAGTTTCCCCACCTAACCCGCCCCCCCACACACACACACAGATGAAGAAATGGAGCCCAAGAGGACCAGTGTCTTGCCCGTGTTCCTGCTGATCACTTGGGACAAAAATCTGGAACTGGGAAACACATTGCCTGGCAAGGAACTCACCCCATGACTAAGCTATGTAGAAGAATATTTCCCCCTGCTATTTTGCTGCATGTTAGTGCAGTAGGAGAGCTAGTAAAGTGATCAAAGGCATTGCGGGCAGTAGAGTTGACAATCCTTCAGGAGGCAGAAATAGCAGTGCTGGAGGTGGCAGGTCCCTGACCCCGAGGCCCGTTCCTGTCTGCTCCACCTGCAGCCTGCAGATCTCCAGAGGGCAGCCAAGGGTGATGGAGGCCCTGGTTGGCTGTCGCATTAAAAACCTCCCCCTGCCCACATCTGTGCTCTGGAGGCCAGAGCCTTTAGATGCGTGGGGACAGCAATTTCCTCCTGCCCCTGCTTTCCTCTCTTGCTGGCTTCTCCTCTGCTTCTCTTCCCCTTCCAGGATGTCCTGATGTCCTTTTAAACCAAATGCCAAGTTTACCAACAACAACAAAAAATTGCCTCTGTGTGTGTGTGCATGTCTGATGTGTGTGAGAGAGTATGTGTGTATGTATCAGTGTGAGAATGTGTGTGTGTGTGTGTGTGTTTACACCATACTTTACAATTTATACGAGCCTATACCTCAACCAGGCTCAACTCTGGTGTTAGTCCCAAAAGACTTGAATGCCCATAAAAATGCTCAGGTAAATTATTTCTCAATCTGTAATTTAAGCTGGCCATCCATCATATCACCTTGAATGAGCTTTTCTCAAGATTCACCATGACTTTGACTTATTTTTGACTGGAGCAAGAAGTACTGCTGGTGAGGTAAAGAAAATTAACCCATTGCAAACTGAGTCCTGGTTTTGTGAATATTTTTTTAAATTATAATTTCTGACACTGTGGGCCCTTGCTGGCGTGTTAAGAGGATGAGGTCAAACACCTGTTATAAAGCTCCATCTGGGCTTGGCAAAGATTGACCGACCAGCCAGCCAGCCAGGAGGCACTGGCAGCCATTTTCGGGACTTTACAGGCCCACAGGTCGGTGGGCGGCAGAACCATGCTCAGGGCTGGTCCCAGGAATGCTGACTTGGCCTTTTGAGGGAACCGTGTTTTCTAGCTGTGGTAGGAAACTCTGCCACCCCTTCCCTCTCCCTTCCTTTTCCTGCTTTTACTGATTGTTAGCTCTCACCAGGAGTAACCGTGGCTTCTGGTTGGTGCAGGGTGTTCAACCAGAGGAGAAAAGGCTCTGGAAAAGACGGAACCCGTAACAGAGGAAATGGAGGATCCGGAACACCCGGAAGGAATAAAAGGTAAAAAAAATAAATAAATAAAGAACGCAGAGCATAGGCAAGGAGAAGGTGCAGAGTACTGTAAAAGGATGGAGCAATACACTTCATGACTGGGGTGCAGCAGACCCCAGGAAACAGACTCTTTTGACAGGGGTTAAACCTGGTAGCTTCTCAAGGGCTGAGCCGCACGTGTGTGGAATGAATGGTCCAGCCAGACATTAACGCATATTTCCTGGAGAAAGCAAATCCCAAGTATGTGGTGTGTTTGTGCCCTTGTTAGGCAAGTCCCGAGTGAGTTGCACAAATGTGCTGACTTCCGAGGATTTAGCCAGAACAATAACTTGGGTCACTGGGACTTAAAGCGGATATGAGCTATAAGGAAAGACAAAAATAAATGCTTCTGTGCACAGGAGGAAGGAGTCTAGTGGAGCTGACTACACTTCATTCGTGGTTTACATATCTACAAGCCCATTCATTCAAACCATCAAAAGCCTTTCCTGACTGTGGAAGTTACCTAATAATTCCTGAAGTAAAGAATTAGCTTTGCAAGTATTCCCGGGCTTTGCCTTCCTTACCTTCTCTCCTAGACCAGTTCTGTACGTCTCCCCATGTTCTCCCTTCCCTAAACATATGTGCTTCTCTGTGAATGTTAAAATGCTCTTGCTATCCCCTCCTCTGGACTTTGCCTGCCACTGCTTGAGAGGGTCCGGCCCCCAGGCCTCTGGCCCAACCCAGGTGCCATTTCACAAAGCTGAGGTCAGTGACCTCTGGCCCCTCGGAGAGCTGGGCTGCAGTCAACAGTGCCTCTGGCATGGCCCTCCCAGCGTGGAGTTCCAAGGCCAAAATCAGATGGCTGGGCCCGATTCCGTCTTAGTTACAGGAAAGACCAGAAGGCACACATAGGAGAAGGATGTTGTTTTGCAGGGGAGTCAATGCTCAGAACCTACAATGTTCACAAAGGAAGTGGTACTGTACAAGGTGAACTCAAGCAGAGGGGGACTGGAGGTTGGGAGAAGTGGACAGCATGGTCACAAGGATCTGCACTGGAAAGGCATGGATGAGTGGAGGTGTGGAGTTGGAGGGGTAGTGATGAGAAAGAGTAGACTGTCCTACCCAGTAACTGAGAAGTCCACTTTAGGCAAAGTTAACACAAAGGCTTGAGCCAAGGTAACCAGGAGAAGGGCGGTTACAGGAGTGGACATGGGAGAGTCTGAGGGAAAGTTATGTTTTGGGAGGAAGATAAGGAGCCTGAGCTGCTACCAGAATGTGGGGCATGAGGAAATGCCCCACAGACTGTTGGAAATGACAGCCTGGGCTGAAGATTGAGCTTCGGGCTAACTCTCCATATATACAGTGAGTGCACTCTGGGTTTGAATTCCAGCTCTGCTGTTCATGAGCTGTGTGACCTTGATTGGATATTTGATGTCTCTGTGCCTTAGGTTTCCCCATCTATAAAAATGGGCATAATAACATCTGTCCCCACGGAGCTGTTATAAGGGTAAAATGAGGTAATCCATATAAAGCACTTAAACAAAGCCTGGCACATAGTACCACTTAATAAATGTTAGGTACTATTATTACCATGATTATTTTGTAGTCAGCCTTACAAAGTCACAGCCAAAGCCATCGGGGCAAAAGACAGTGGTCTGAAGAGCAAGCCTTGGGGAATGTGTACATTACAGCATTATACTTACATCATGTTCATTTTTTTCCTCCAAGACTCCTTCTTTGAACGTGAACTTCCAGGCTTGGTTCCTGGGGTATGTGTGAAAAATCTGGTGAAGGTTTTTCATCCCTACAGCAGACCAGCCGTGGACCGTCTTAACATTACCTTCTACGAGAACCAGATCACCGCGTTCCTTGGTCACAATGGAGCAGGGAAAACTACCACCTTGTGAGTTTTCGGGCAAAGAGCCTGGATTACTCTTCTATCCTGTTATTTTCTGGCTCTGTTCTGCCCCATTAGCTGCAGTCTACTCTTTCCCACTGAGTATTAGTGACAAAAATGTACTATGTATTTGTGTCCCGAGAATATGTAAAGCATACTACAGTATTTAGAGCTCATTCATGTACGTTGTTTTATTTGATCCTCACAAGAAGTGGGAAAGGGAGTTGAAGTAAGTTTACTGCCCCCTTTGTGTGCTGGTGAAGTGGACATCTAGAGAGTTGAAGTGACTTTCTGGTGTCACCAACTTGTAATGGTTCAGTGAGGGCAAGAGCCAGGTCTTTTCAGTTGTCTGGTCTCTGACACTGTGAGCCTGTCTGCCCATCCCCAACCTCTCCAGTGTTATTACAATCAGTGATGGTGCTAAAGTCATAGCCATCACCATCACACGCCCTTGGTCCATAGAGTACTACTTATTTCCAAAGAGGATTCCTTTACCGATCTGTTTTGGAGAAAGTAAAAAGGGTGTGCTCCCTAGAGGGGCCTATGGGGTAACCACCTGGCGATTGGAAGATAAAGTTCAAGGAGGATGCAAGCTCTGCATAGAAAGGTCAGGAAACTCTCCTCGTTTTTTAAGGGATCAGAGCGCCATCTGCTGAGAAGGAGAACGTGGCTAGCTAAGGTTTCCCAAGGAGTGTCAGGGACAGTCCTCTCAGGGGGTCGGGAAGCCGTGTGATACGTGGTCTTCAAGTCCTTTGACCTCTTACAGAGCACCAGGAAGGATCAGCAGTATACACCCTACGTTGGAATGTTCTCTGAGGGAGGTTCAGTGTGAGTGGAATGTGGGGAGGGTGCCATTATATTTGATTCTGTTTCCCTCTAGTGGTTGATCAACAGAGATTTCAGCTTCTAAGTACAAGTTCAGATAACCTGAGATTGTATCTGAATTCAGGGACAGAGCTGGCTGGGCCAGGCAGCAATATATCCAACTGATTGCTCACCTTGTTAACTAATATGGTCAGAAAGCCCAGAGCACCACCCAAGACCTCAGGGCTTCTCAAGGCAAACACATTACTTCATCGACTGCTGAAAATGCAACTTCCCCTGGGAGGTGAAACACACTGTTTAATAAAAATAGTAATAATACTTTATTTTATTTAAAGATTTTATTTATTTGAGAGAGAGAGAGAATGAGAGAGAGAGAGAGAGCATGAGGGGGGGAGGGTCAGAGGTAGAAGGAGACTCCCCGCTGAGCAGGGAGCCCGATGTGGGACTTGATCCTGGGACTCCAGGATCATGACCGGAGCCGAAGGCAGTCACTTAACCGACTGAGCCACCCAGGGGCCCTAAAAATAGTAATAATACTTTTGAGCTTTACTTTATGCTGGCACGGTTCTAAGTGCTTTACAAGTGTAAACTCATTTAATCCTCACAACAAACCCATGAGGTGGGCATCATTATTTCTCATTTTACCAAAAAAAAGGCCAACATGGATATTGAGCTTTTTGTTTTGAATCCAAAAATGATATTGTTGGTGGTAATTCCTCTGCCTGCCTTCAATCACTTAATCAACAAATACATACTGAATGCCTGAGCTCTCATTAAGATCCTTCCCTATGCTTTGTAATAGTGATATCAGGCACGTATTGACCTATACACACTGCACACCTTTAATTGAGCCCCTACAGCACCAGGAGTGGTGATGACTGAGCTGGGGAGGGATGTTCTGTAGTGAATGTTCTGCAGCTGGGAACCCTGAGGACCCATCAGTGCCCGCCTGGGGCCCTAGGAAATAAATAGAAGCAGAGAAGGCAGAAGTGGTCATCCACAGTAGGGCCTGGATCATCCACAGTAGATGCTTAGAAGCATCTAAGGCCTGTATGGGAACCTGTTGGTCCCCACAGCTAATAATGGTTTGGTTTCAATTGAGAGCAAATGCAGGAGTCACTGTGAGAGTCCTCAGCAACGCTGGAGTGGGGATACTGCTCATGGTCATCTTTTCTGTCACTGACTCCTGCATTTGACAGGTCAATCCTGACGGGTCTGTTGCCCCCAACATCAGGGACTGTGCTCATTGGGGGAAAGGACATTGAAACCAGCCTGGATGCAGTCCGGCAGAGTCTTGGCATGTGTCCACAGCACAACATCCTATTCCACCAGTAAGTAGAACAGGAACTGAGACCCTCTCCATGCCTTGTTCCCACCCTGACCACCCCCCCAACACACATGTTCTCTACAGCTGAGCTCAAGGATGCCAGTTCTGGGGGCAGGAGGCAGTATTCTTGTTTGGTTTCCCCGTATTCAAGGTCCCTGGTCCTTCCTGCTATGAGAGGTATCCTTCAGAAACTCAGACTATGCCTCTGGCACTGGGAGCTGAGGTCTGCCCCCTCAGAAGAGTAATGCACCCCGCTCTCCAACAGGGTGGCCCATCCTGGGGCCCCTCGCTCAACCCTAAAATACTCCCTCCCAGGGACCAAGAGAGGAGACCATTGTTCCTTTTTTCACTCTTAAGCCAGGCACTAAAAACTGACTTTTCGGGAGGCTTTTCAGTTGCTTTTCCCCCAAACTTTTACTTATTACTTAAAAAGTGATATATACTAATTAAAGAAAGGAAGGGAGGAAATACAGATTAAAAGAAGAAAATAGAAGTCATCTGTAATTTCACCATCCAGAGATAACCACGGTTCACACCTTGGTATATGATTTTTCAGAACTTTCTCCTATGCATGTATAGATATATTATTTAACATTATAAAGGAGAATAAAACTCTGCATACAGTTTTGTAATCTTCCATTTTTAAAGCAATTGTGTTTTTTTCACTCAAGATATCATGAACATCTTTTCATGTCATTACATATTCTTCAATAAAATAATTTTTATGTTTATATACTATGCCATTATATAAATATACTGTCCCCTCTTATTAGATATTTAGCAGGATCTGGGTTTTCTTTTGTTTTTTGTTTTTTATTTTTTGGTATTATAAACAGCACCATGATGAACATCTTCACTGCTAAAACTTTGTGCTCATCCTTAATTGTTCCTATAAGGTGAATCATTAGAGGTGGAATTGCTGAGCCCATTGCCTCTCTCATTGCTCTGTCCCCTAGCCTCACAGTGGCTGAACACATCCTGTTCTATGCCCAGCTGAAAGGGAAGTCCTGGGAAGAGGCCCAGCTGGAGATGGAAGCCATGTTGGAGGACACAGGCCTCCACCACAAGAGGAACGAAGAAGCTCAGGATCTATCAGGTGCTTGGTATTGGAAAAAGACAGGGCTACGGATGGCAAATCCATTGTCTTCCAGGACACTGGCAGAAGGGGAGGCTTCTAAGAAACCTCCTAAGAGGTGGAGCACTTCTATAAAATTACTCTGTGCACCTAAGAGCAACCCACCTCTCGATCATTTCCCACATGGAACCCTATCTTGTAGCAGCCTGGGCTGTATTTGTTCTGACATTCGTGGGTTTGAACTAAGATGTGAGAACAGCCTTCAAATGGTCTTATCTGCTTCTGCATTTCTGCATTTCATGCCTTTTCTGCATTTAAAGAGGCCTGTACACCACTAGGGTTTGAACACTGTACAAACCTCTAAGGAGGCAACATCAAGCTGCTCCTGGAAGGCACGCCGCCCCCCCCCCCCTTACACCGCCAGCCCTGGGCCTTTCTCCTCCCGTCCTCCACAGCCCTTGTGACTCTGTTGTCTTGTACCGACCTCTAGGTGGCATGCAGAGGAAGCTGTCTGTTGCCATTGCCTTCGTGGGAGGTGCCAAGGTTGTCATTCTGGATGAGCCCACCTCAGGGGTGGACCCCTACTCAAGACGCTCAATTTGGGACCTGCTCCTGAAGTACCGCTCAGGTAATGGCCTCTGCTCGGTGCCCTGTGCTCTCAACCAGCCTTTGTCTGTGACCCCCGCTCTCACCGTGGTGCTTTGGAACTGAGCATACTTAACAGCCATAACTACACTCTGACAGAATTGAGCAGTGACTTGAATGAATCCGAGTTCCAGGGGAAGCATCCTGAAATGTTTATACCAATAAAGACAGGGAGTCACTAATGGAGCAGCCTACTTCCCCAATTATTCTAAAAGGTTCTCTCAACCTGCAGCCCTTCTGTCTGGAACAAGGCATGCAGCTCTAGGCAAAATTCCTCTTTGACTAAGAAGACCCAAGTCACATGCAGACATCCCAGGAAACTCCGTAGCTGTCAGATGACCATTAGGACCAGGTGTGTGGGTGACGTGCATGTGTCCCGTGCTCCAGAGGACTACAGCAGATAGCAGTGTCTCAAAATGGGACGGGCTTCCCTCTATCCCAGCACCTTCTAACCCAAGGGTGCAGATCCAGAAAGATGGCAGGCAGAGCTCAGAGGGCCCATGAATGTGATGGCGTGACTCGGTCCCACGGTCAGTTTGCCATCCTGGAATCCTCATTACCATTTTCTTTTCATGACATTTCCCATTGGTTTCAAAGTATGTGTGTGTTCTTTGAGAAGATTATAAGTGCAGTACTTAATGATCCAGAGAATATACATATGGAACTCAACAGATGCCGACTAACTGTAATAAATAGGTCCCCTACACAGTGATTTATTGGAAGCAGGTCCAATGCCAGATGAAGAGATACTGTATGTGACAGTGCTTAACAGCATGCAGGGTGCTATAAAACGTCAGCTGCTGTTGTTCTTATTCTAGTATTCTGGACTTTGTTGCAAAATACTTGTTTTTATTGATCCACTTCCAGTTTTTATGCCCGTGTCACAGGGAGATTGCTCTGCATCCTCTCCGCACCGCCCTGCCCAGGCCTGTCCGGTGATCCCCTGACCTCTGCCTTTGCAGGCAGAACCATCATCATGTCCACTCACCATATGGACGAGGCCGACCTCCTCGGGGACCGCATCGCCATCATTTCCCAGGGAAGGCTCTACTGCTCGGGCACCCCGCTCTTCCTGAAGAGCTGCTTTGGCACGGGCTTCTACTTAACCTTGGTGCGCAAGATGAAAAACATCCAGAACGAAAGAGCAGGCTGTGAGGTATGCACGTGCCCGGGGAAAGAGTCCGTGTTGGGTCAGAAGAAGCACACGGCGTGGTGCTGCCATGCCCGGCGTCTCCACCGCAGTCAGGCTCTAGCGGCCAGAATCTACTTCTTTGTTTCTGAAACTCTTTGCAGATTTTGATAAATGGATGTTGCGAACCCTCCTCCAGAGATGCTTTACCCCAAATGAAACGAGCTGAGGTTATGGTACTCCAGAACCCTACACACACACGGGGTGTGCCGCCACACGGAAGCGTCTCAGGCTGCAAGGTGGCACGCTGGGAAGGAGAGTGGCTTTTGAAGCTTCCCATGTTTCATTCCAGTGTTTATGTTCCCTAACTCAACCCAAAGTCCACTGGGAAATGAAAGCCAAGGAAAGGCCTTCTTGGGAACTATCAGCTGAAAATGATGAAGCCAGACAATACCCATTAGCGGAGACCCCCCTCAGCATTGTCAGGAGACCAGGTTCGGGTCTGGGTAGCAGCGAGGTGGAGGACTATGTCATCCCAGGCAAATTCCTTAATTGCTTGTCAGTGTTGGTTTCTTTGCACGCAGAAAACGAAACTGATCAGCTCTGCTCCTGCTTGTCAGGGACGTGGAGACGATAAGTGAGAGAAAGTATTATGAACGTCCTCTGGCCTCCTCGAGACTAGGCACTGCTCCTGTTCGAGTGGTCGGGCTGGTTACTTTGTAGCATGACCTAGGGCTCCGGCTTCGTAGTGTAAGGGTTGGGTGCCTCCAGGTTTTCCTGTCCTGGGTAGGCTTCCACAGGCCAGCGTGCGTCCACGGGGACAGAGGAGCAGAATGTCCTGCACAGGCCGACCTACAGCTGTCATATGATAATGACAAGCCAAGGGTGTCCTTTGAGGTGCTATTACTCTCTGTGCCTGACTCACACACTCTCCACGATAAAATCAAATAGCCACACCCTCAGAATGCTCACATGAAGTAATATATTAAAGTGGGGGGGGCAAGGGGCGCCTGGGTGGCTCAGTTGGTTAAGCGACTACCTTCGGCTCAGGTCATGATCCTGGAGTCCCTGGATCGAGTCCCACATCGGGCTCCCTGCTCGGCAAGGAGCCTGCTTCTCCCTCTGACCCTCTCCCCTCTCATGTGCTCTCTCTCTCTCATTCTCTCTGTCTCAAATAAATAAATAAAATCTTTAAAAAAAAAAAAAAAAGTGGGGGGGCAAAATTTGTTGACCAGTTTTGGCGGCAAGAAACAAATGAGGCGCGGTGGGGATAGCAGTCGGCATCAGGGAGATGCGGTCGTTCAAGTGACTGACGCCCGTCTGTTGTAGGCGACCTGCAGCTGTGCGTCTGAGCGTTTCTCCGGCAGGTGTCCAGCCCACATAGATGAGATGACTCCGGAACAAGTCTTGGACGGTACGCCCTGGGGCAGGCTGTGTCTTGGTTCTTGTCTGGCGATCATCTCTCGGTATGGTTGGGTGTATCCTGTTGTCAGACGTTTTAATGGGAGAAAAGAGAACACTGCATTTCTCAAGCCCATGCAGTTGCTCATCTTTCTCTTTGACCTTCTTTCTCCTCCATTCCCAGAGGGACTTTAAAAGCCCCGGGCCTAAGGGCCTCCTCCCTTAATTAAGGAATCCAGTGTTTGTTCACTCCTCGTCCTAGCCCTGTTAAGCCTCCTTTCCTGGGTCCTTCTGCCCTGGCTCCAGGCAGCATTACTTAAGTGTCTGGAGAAGGGCTACTGTAGGTGCCAGGTGAGGCCCTCGGGTGAAGCCATGGTAACATACAGCTCCCAGAGTGAACTTTTCCAGACAGTCAGAATGTACGGAGTGGATGCCAAGTCACACATCCTTGTTACACTCCTGACTTTCCCTCAGCGTCCCAACTTCCCAGCAGTTCTCCCTTGAGTTAGGGTGTGTTAAACCTCGTCGGGGGCACCCCCACCTTCAGGGAGATGCAGAAGAGAGGCTCTCACTGTACGCACCCATCCCAAGGGATCTGACCTCAGGGACCCAGAGTACTTGCCAACAACTCTTGCTGTCCTCCATGAAGGCCCACTTCCATCCAGCCTCTGGGGTGTCTTTGCAAATGGAAGACCACACACCCCATATCCCTAAGAGGGAGCAAAATGAAACCTGTGTACTGACCCGGGTTGATGACAAGGGGGAAACTATCTGCTTAGCAAAGAAAAAACAAAGTTCTCTATTTAGTACAATTTTTTTTCTAAATCTGGAGAATTTACTGACTAAAATCTAGTGAAACAGGAAAACTAGACACTATTTACATACCATGCTTGAAATTTGAGGGAAAACGCCCAGGTCCGCATCACATCCACTCTCTTGCCCACTCTTTGCACGGACAGAACCTGTGGCGCATAGGAACACATCCTTTCAGGGTGACAGCTCTGTATCTTTCCCCTAGCCTGCCTTGCCATGGGTCTCTCCCTGCTTGCTGGAGTTCCCTCCCAGGAGGAATCTTGGTCAAGACATTGATAGTTTTTAAAAACCAATACAGTGATGCACCAAAATCAAGTTGGAAACAGGGCCTGCTGACTGGAGTAATTTTTTTTAATATTCCTTTATTTCTAAACAAATGTTTATTTATTTATTTTGCTATAAGAGGGATGCTGTGAACTGTAGGAAGCACAGTAAGTTGTTATGCCCCAAATAAGAGAAAGAAGATCATTCTGCTCCCCAGTTATTTCCTCGCAAGGCTTTCCCCTCTCACACAACCATGCACCACACAAACGCACAGACCTCCCTGCCAGATGCTGCAAGCCTGCAGCCCTCCAGGACTCCCCCTGGAAGGCTGACACACATGACTAAGACACAATTCCTGGGAATCCAGCAGCTTCGGGCTCGATTTCCTTCCTCAGAGAACAATGCACATGACCCCTGGAGAGCTGTTTAGGGCAAAGCTGCTTCCTCACCCAAGGAGCCCTCCAGCCCCTGTGTGAAGTCATCCCAGAGCTAAAGACAATTGAGTCCACTTTGTGAATCTGACATAAAACAAGGCTTCCAGTCCAGCTCGAGAGAAAGACATGGATTGAAAGCCATGAAATCCCTCCACATGGGTCATTTTTAAAACAAAGAAAGCAAAGAACCCACCAGGTGGCCCTAATTGAGAGGACTGCTTGGCAGAAATGCACGAGACCTGGGTTCTGAGTCCCTAGAATCCTTCTCCCTTTGACCTGCTTCTCAAGATAATAGGGAACTGTCTCTTCACATACATGCTTTAAAATTTTTTAATTAGATTTTTAATTTCAAAGTAATACATGCTTATGCATAAAATACAATTCTGACTGTATGAGGGTGTAGGGTAAATACTTGTTACTGAACACTTCCTCACACCCCATGTTGTACACCCTACACTCCATCCCCCCAGCCCCAGTCTGACTCCACAGCTTCTTGATCCCCTTCAGCATTTCCTGAGATCAAGGTGTTAAGGTTGGTTAGTTTGTTCGTTGGAGGAGGCAGGTGCAGTCCCAAGGGAAGTGGCACATTCCTTCAAAGAGTTAGACCAGGCATTGGTGTGTGATTTAGGAAGGGGAGTTCTTCTCCAGCTTGGGCACCAGTCCCAGGTATGCATCTTGGGCAAATCACCTACAGCTCGGGCCAGACAAGGAAAATGAAAGGAACTTTGACTTAACCTTCAGGCTTGTGGTGAATAAGAATGAGCAACAATAATGATAAGAGCTTTCTTACTAGAGATGATGTTCATAATAACAGTAGCAGCTAATACTTACCTAGGCGCCAGACATGTCATTCTAAGTGTTTTGTGTGTATTAATTCATCCGGTCCTCATAAATAACAGTAAAGTGGGTGGGTGCCATTATTTTCCCCTCTGAACCGATGAAAAAAAGAGGGTATGACCTGCGTGATGTTACATAGCTTGCAAGGGACAGACCATTTGATTGCACAAAGGAGAAAACTGGCAGGGGAACATTACATGACCTTGCCAGGTTGGCCCAGCTAGTTAGTGGGGTGTGCTGTTAGTGCTTCCCTCTCCCTCTCCCTCTCAGTGCCCTTCACTGGGCCAGCAAAGCTAAAACGGACAGGAGGCATCATTAGTCCTCCGCAGGAGTCACTACTGAGGAATGAAATGCCCCTTCCTCAAATGGAAAGCGGAAGAAAGTAGGGGATGTGAGCAGGCTCACCGTCTCCCAGGTTCAGTTCTGGAAGACAGAGTTGATGTCAGTCTCTCTCCTTTTTTTTTTTTTTTTTTTTTGTCCTAGGAGATGTGAATGAGCTGATGGATATGGTACAACACCATGTTCCAGAGGCAAAACTGGTGGAATGCATTGGTCAAGAACTTATCTTCCTTCTTCCAAATAAGAATCTCAAGCAGAGAGCATACACCAGCCTTTTCAGAGAGCTCGAGGGCACACTAGCCGACCTGGGGCTCAGCAGTTTTGGAATTTCTGACACTCCCCTGGAAGAGGTAAGGCAGAGATTCCAGCTGGCTCCCCTGAGGTAGCAGAGAATGTGGTTCTTTGCAGAAGTCTAATATTAGGGGGACGTTTTATAAAGGCAAAAAGCTGTAACTCCCCACCCAAGCATAGCAACAATCTTCATTTTTGGCTCACTTCTTCGTGCCTCTGTCCATCCAGAAACATGTTTCACGTAGCTGTGGTCGCTATGTGCACACACTTTTATATTTATAGATGACTGTGTTCTTAGATAAATCGCAATATATTTTCTTTCCATTATGAAGCAGCACCCAACAAAACTGAGCTTGGGTTAGATTTTTTTCTGAGAATGGAATGCCTAAACCAAATGTTCTCTTTTTCCTTTCTTGACAGATTTTTCTGAAGGTCACGGAGGATTCTGACTCAGGACCTCTGTTTGCTGGTATGATTCCAGAGTGTGTTCCCTCACCACACTCCCCAAGCTCTGTATTGAAAATCTAAGGAAAATTTCATGAAGCAACAAAGCAGGCAAATACCCCTCCATTGTATTTATCTGACCCCCAAATAACACACATTTTGCATTCTTGGTTCCTTTAAATGACAAAGGAATGACAAATGTAATTAGGTCTGGGTGCAAAGACTAGATGAATCAGGATTCTTAAGGAGGTCAGGCTGGGAGCTTCACCACCCCCAAGTTTCTCATCCCACTTTCGGGTCTCCTATACCTGCCACATCACCATCCTCATCTGCTCCTCTTATCTCCGCCAGGCCTCTGATCCACTCCTGTCTGGTCTGCATGAGTGACAGCCCACAGAGTCCCTAGAGATAATGGTGACAGTGAATACAACCCAGATACCAGCTGGGATCTTCTGGCCTCTTTGAAATAGAGATAAAATTATTCTGAGCTTTCATTTAGTGCCCTATGGAACTTTGCAACTGTGGAGGCCATAATTGCATAATTGCTGTGGATTTGGGGGTCTCTCTTCTACATGTGTGAGCCTGGGCTCCAACTAGCCCCTTCTGTGATTTCTACCAAAACTCCAGAGCCACAGAAAGCATTCATGAGTGAATTTCCTGTGGAGGATAGGAGATAGGGAGATGGACATGCAGGCAGAATTACCTGCCATGACCCAGGCCGCTTCTGATAGAATAATAGGCATCCTCCCACACTGATAAAATCCTCTATCTGCCTCCTCTGTCTCTGCTGTGTTTTCCTCTCTCCTGCTCATGGGCAAAGCTGCATGCCATTCTCCTTCAATGCCTTGGGCTCCCGCTATTGGTTACCTTTTTCTACTCAGTAGAGAAATACCACAGTATTTTCCTGTGCAAAGACAATTTCCTCCCTGTGAAGTTTCTGATGCCAACTCTTAAGATATATAGTTTTCATCTTGCTTCGTAAGTGGTCCCAGAAGTCTGTTTATCAGCTATGCCTAGAACTACCAGTGGTCAAATACACCAGCCCAAATGTGCTGCCTGGCCCAGGTGAGTCACATGGTAGCCAGAAGAGGTGGGCATCCTGGCAGAGTGGGGAGGGAAGGGCAGTCTGCCGGAGAGGGTGGGAGCAGCCCAGGTGTTCTTTCCAGCTTTATAGACACAGAAATGGAATTCTCCCAGGTCACCCAAAGACAAAGACTTACATTAACCAAGACTTGAAATGAAAATATGCAAATATATATCAGAAGCTATGATGTTTTCAAGAGTTGGGGCTTTCATCAGCACAAAATACTCCTTAATAATTAGATCTTCTCAGGAGAATAAATTGGACATCAGAAGACTGGTCAGCCCGGGCATAGAATAGGATGTTCCAAAGAGACATACAGGGATAGAGGTTAAGAGTGTAGCTGCTAGAGTAGGGCAGATCTCGATAATATGCTCCACAATTTACTAACTGAGTGGCTTTGGGTAAATACTTAGCCTCTTTGTACCTCAGATTCCTCATCTGCAAAATGGGGCAATTAATAGTATCCACCTTTTAGGATTGTTGAGAGAATTAAATGAGTTAATACATGCCAAGTTTTAACACAGTATGTGATTTCTGATTAAGATTTAGCAACATCCTAATTTACAAATCATCTTTTACTTCAACCTTGTTTAGCTCTTTATACTTCATGGAGCACGTAACATCCGTTGTTTTGATTGTCACTATAATCTCATGAGGCTGCTAAGACAGAAACTGAGCTCACACAGATTGGATGACTTGCCTTAAAATCAAACAGGTTTCTGAGTCTTATTCCCTGGTTTTAGCTCTCAAACTAGGACCAAGTCCACACTCTCACTGTGGACCTTTTCCCATTTTTCAGATGGCTAAATGCATTTTTTAATTGGCTCCATTTTAGAGGATGACAGTTTCTGATCTTATCTCCAAAGTCTGAAGGAACTTGTAGGTATCCATTGGGGTCCCAAGTTTCAAGGTACCAAAAGGGTCAGTGCAGCCTCTAAAGGTGTGGCTCACAGCCAGTGACCACTAGAGGGCAGCAGAAAGCCAGGAACAAACACGGTTCTGACTGCCCTCAGCTGGCGCCCTCTGCTCTGGCCTCCACAGTGGGCTCCAGTCTGGATGGGGCATCAGAGAGAGAGCAAAGCTCATGGGATAGACATGAGGAAAGGCAGCAGGATCCTACCAGAGGGAGGAGCAGCCACAGCACACATCACATCTGAGCCCACGGGGCACCTTGGTGGCTCAGTCAATTAAGCATCCGACTCTTGGTTTCAGCTGGGGTCATGATCTCAGGGTCCTGGGATCTGGAACCCCGCATTGGGCTGCCCACTTAATAGGGAGTCTGCTTCTTCTCTCCCTCTCCTTCTGCCCCTCCCCCTGCTCACACTCTCACTCTATCTCTAAAATAAACAAATCTTTAAAAAAAAAAAATCTGAGCCCAGATCAGGGAAAGGAGGCGGGAGAACTGGGGCTCTGGCACCAGGTCATGAGTGAGGCTGCAGAAGCCAGGATGCTGCGTTGCAGGTGCCTGTGAGTGTTAGCTGAAAGGGTGACTGGGCTTGCGGCTGCCCTTGTGCTGGGGGACTTTAGGACGGGTTAAGAAAGCAGCTGGGGACCAACCAGCGGTCCTCTAGGCTCGCCCTTTATGTCCAGCAACATGTTCTACAAATGAACATTAATCAGTGATGATAAACTATAGCCTCAACATAACTAGTGACTTGCAGTGAGTAGTTCTTAAAGCACATTTACGTGTTAGCTTGTTTAATCCTCATCACAACTCTGTGAAATGTTTTCATTTTCGTTTTACAGAGGAGAAACCTCAGATTCAGAAAGTCCAATTTATGCATCTAGTAAGAGTCAGGATTCAAACCCAGGTCACCTAACTCCTAGTTTACTAGTCTTTCCACCGCTTCCCAGTGGCCTCTAAGAATTTAGAAAAAAACCAAGTCAACTCTGACTTTTACTTAAGTCCATAGGTTACACATGAATATATTTTGCTGTTTAAAAATTGAAATAATACAAAAAAAGCTAAAATCACCCTCCCCCTTCATCCCCACCCCTTATCCAGCTCTCCCCCTGCAGTGGTAACTTCTTTTAATAGTTGGTGGGTATTCTGTCAGAGCTTTGCTGTTACATATGTCCATGTGTATATATGTATAACATATAATTTTTTGTATATGATGCACGTGGCTCTCTAGTGTAAATATGATCTTATTACACACATTGCTCTGTAAGGTTGATTTTTTTTACTTAGTTATATGTTTTTATTGATATAAATGTCAATGCATTTATATCCTCTTCTCTTTAGCTACTGTAGAGAATTTTTAAAGTATTTCAGGTGATTCTGTCTATAGATGATAAAAAAAAAATGGAATCATCATTTTATTTTTATTTATTTATTTTCTTTTTGGTAGGCTCCACACCCAATGTGGGGCTTAAACTCACGACCCTTGAGTTTAAGAGCCATATGCTCTGCTGACTGAGCCAGCTAGGTGTCCCCCAAAATAGAATCTTTAAAAGCTTATTAACCTACCTCGCCTGACATTTTGTTGCTAATTTAAATGAAGGGAAAAACCAGTGCAGTAAAAAAAAAAAAAAAAAAAAAAAGGCACATGAGAGCCAAACCCTGCGAGTGTTTTTTTCTAAATTTATTAATTCAATCTTCCAAATCAGGGGGCACTCAACAGAGAAGAGAAAACGTCAGCCTCCGACACCCGTGGTTGGGCCCCAGAGAGGCCAGAGAGATTCCGCAGGGCTCCGATGGGGGCGCAGCCGAAGCAGCGCCTCCCCCTGGCGGCCAGGCCTGCCCGGAGCCCAAGCCCCGCAGCCAGCTCAACACAGGGGCGCGGCTCCTCCTCCAGCACGTGCAGGCATTGCTGGTCAAGCGGTTCCACCGCAGTGTGCGCAGCCACAAGGACTTCCTGGCCCAGGTATTACTGTCGGGCCTTGCCCGCGCTTGGCCTCTGGTGGCCAAGGCCTGCCTGCCCTCTCCTGGCCTTTCCCTCCTCTCTCTTTCTGGCTTTCTCCTGGCCTTTCTCCTGCCGGCGCTTCAGACACAGTGATGAGCACCCTCTTGAGGTTCTCTCGGCTTTGTTTGCTCCTTGCCAACTTTATTGTGATTCCTAGTAACATAAAGATTCTCCGTTAAGTGTTTGACCTCACTAGCAGAGAAAATAAAATAATAGTGAATATGTTAAGATTGTTTTCATTTTTACAGTGAAGGGCAAAGTCATATTTGCATTCATTTTTGCAGTGACCCTACATATCAAGGTCATTGGCCTCTTTTTCCTTTTTCCTTTTCTCTTAAATTAACTTTTTAATTTTAATTCCAGTATTATTAACCTACAGTGTTATATTAGTTTCAGATGTACAATATAGTGAGTGATTCAGCAATTCTGTATGTTACTCAGTGCTCATCATGACCAGCGTACTCCTCAATCCCCATCACCTATTTCACTCCCCCCACCGTAACCATCAGTTTGTTCTCTGTAGTTAAGAGTCTGTTTCTTGGTTTGTCTCTCTCTCTCTCTTTTTCTTCCCTTTGCTCATTTGTTTCTTAAATTCCACATATGAGTGAGATCATATGGTACTTGTCTTTGACTGACTTATTTCACTTAGCATTATACTCTCTAGCTCCATCCATGTCACTGCAAATGGCAAGATTTCATTCTCTTTTATGACTAATATTCCATGGTATATATCTCATGTTTTCTTTATCCATTCATCTATCCATGGACACTTGGGCAACTTCCATAGTTTGGATATTGTAAATAATGCTGCAATAAACATGGGGGGGGGGGGGCTTTGTCCCTTTGAATTAGTGTTTTTGTATTTTTTGGGTAAATATCCAGTAGTGCAATTACTGTTTTTAATTTTTTGAGGAACCTCAATACTGTTTTCCACAGTGGCTGGCCCAGTTTGCATTCCCACCAAGGGTTCCTTTTTCTCCACATCCTTGCCAACACATGTTTCTTGTGTTGTTGATTTTAGGCATTCTGATAGGTGTGAGGTGATATCTCATTGTGGTTTTGATTTGCATTTTCCTGATGATGAGTGTTGTCAAACATCTTTTCATGTGCTGTTGGCCATCTATTTGTCTTTGGAGAAAGGTCTGTCTTGTCTTCTGCCCAATTTTAAATTGGATTATTTGTTTTTGGGGTGTTGAGTTGTATCAGTTCTTTATATATTTTGGATACTAACCCTCTATCAGATATGTCATTTGCAAATATCTTCTCTCACTCTGTAGGTTGCCTTTTAGTTTTGTTGATTACTTCCTTTGCTGTGCAGAAGCTTTTTATTCTGCTGTAGTTTTAATAGTTTATTTTTGCTTTTATCTCCCTTGCCTCAGGAGACATATCTAGAAAAAGGTTGCTATGGCTGATGTCAGAGAAATTACTTCCTGTGCTCTCTTCTAGGGTTTTTATGGTTTCAGGTCTCACATTTAGGTCTCTTATCCATTTTGAGTTATATTTGTGTTTGGTGTAAGAAAGTGATCCACTGTCATTCTTTTCATGTAATCATATAGTTTTCCCAGCACCATTTGTTGAAGAGACCTTTTCTCGTGGCTTATTCTATCCTACTTTGTCAAAGATTAATTGAGTGTTTATTTCTGGGTTCTCTATTGTGTTCTATTGATCTATTTGTTTTTGTGTCAGTACCGTGCTGTTTTGATTACTACAGCTTTGTAATAGAACTTAAAGTCTGGAATTGTGATACCTCCAGTTTTGTTCTTCTTTTTCAAAATTGCTTTGGCTATTCAGGGTCTTTTGTAGTTCCATACAAATATTAGGATTGTTTGTTCTAGTTCTGTGAAAAATGCTATTGGTATTTTGATAGGAATTGCATTCAATCTATAGATTGCTTTGGGTACTCTTTTTTTTTAATGGCTTTTGATTCATTTTTATTTTTTATTTTTTTAAATTTTATTATGTTATGTTAGTCACCATGCATTACATCATTAGTTTTTGATGTAGTGTTCCATGATTCATTGTTTGCATATAACACCCAGTGCTCCATGCAATACATGCCCTCCTTAATACTCATCATGGGGCTAACCCATCCCCCCACCCCGTCCCCACTAAAATCCTCAGTTTGTTTCTCAGAGTCCGTAGTCTCTCATGGTTCATCTCCCCTTCCGATTCCCCCCCCTTCCTTTTTCCCTTCCTACTATCATCTTCTTCTTCTTCTCCTTCTTCTTCTTCTTCTTCTTTCTTTTTTCTTCTTTCTTCTTTCTTCTTTCTTCTTTCTTCCTCTTTCTTCTTCTTTCTTCTTCTTTCTTCTTTTTAACATACAATGTATTATTTGTTCCAGGAGTACAGGTCTGTGATTCATCAGTCTTACACAATTCACAGTACTCACCATAGCACATACTCTCTCCAATGTCTATCACCCAGCCACCCCATCCCTCCCACCCCCCACCAATCCAGCAACCCTCAGTTTGTTTCCTGAGATTAAGAATTCCTCATGTCAGTGAGATCATATGATACTTCTCTTTCTCTGATTGACTTATTTCGTTTGGCATAATACCCTCTAGTTCCATCCACATTGTTGCAAGTGGCAAGATTTTGGGTTTTTTTGATGGCTGTGTAATATTCCATTGTATATATATACCACATCTTCTTTATCCATTCATCTGTTGATGGACATCTTGGCTCTTTCCATAGTTTGGCTATTGTGGACATTGCTGCTATAAACATGGGGTGCACATACCCCTTTGGATCACTACATTTGTATCTTTGGGGTAAATACCCAGTAGTGCAATTGCTGGGTCGTAGGGTAGCTCTATTTTCAACTTTTTGAGGAACCTCCATACTGTTTTCCAGAGTGGCTGCACCAGCTTGCATTCCCACCAACAGTGTAGGAGGGTTCCCCTTTCTCCGCATCCCTGCCAACATCTGTCCTTTCCTGACTTGTTAATTTTAGCCATTCTGACTGGTGTGGGGAGGTGGTATCTCATTGAGGTTTTGATTTGGATTTCGCTGATGCCGAGTGATGTTGAGCACCTTTTCATGTGTCTGTTGGCCATTTGGATGTCTTCTTCGGAAAAATGTCTGTTCATGTCTTCTGCCCATTTCTTGATTGGATTATTGTTCCTTGGGTGTTGAGTTTGATAAGTTCTTTATAGATTTTGGGTACTAGCCCTTTATCTGATATGTCGTTTGCAAATATTTTCTCCCATTCTGTCAGTTGTCTTTTGGTTTTGTTGACTGTTTCCTTTGCTGTGCAAAAGCTTTTTATCTTGATGAAGTCCCACTAGTTCATTTTTGCCCTTGCTTCCCTTGCCTTTGGCAATGTTTCTGGGAAGAAGTTGCTGTGGCTGAGGTCGAAGAGGTTGCTGCCTGTGTTCTTCTCTAGGATTTTGATGGATTCCTGTCTCACATTTAGGTCTTTCATCCATTTTGAGTCTATTTTTGCATGTGGTGTAAGGAAATGGTCCAGTTTCATTCTTCTGCATGTGGCTGTCCAATTTTCCCAACACCATTTGTTGAAGAGACTGTCTTTTTTTCATTGGACATTCTTTACTGCTTTGTCGAAGATTAGTTGACCATAGAGTTGAGGGTCCATTTCTGGGCTCTCTATTCTGTTCCATTGATCTATGTGTCTGTTTTTGTGCCAGTACCATACTGTCTTGATGATGACAGCTTTGTAATAGAGCTTGAAGTCTGGAATTGTGATGCCACCAGCTTGGCTTTTCTTTTTCAACATTCCTCTGGCTGTTCGGGGTCTTTTCTGGTTCCATACAAATTTTAGGATTATTTGTTCCATTTCTTTGAAAAAAGTGGATGATATTTAGATAGGGATTGCATTAAATGTGTAGATTGCTCTCGGTAGCATAGACATTTTCACAATATTTGTTCTTCCAGTCCATGAGCATGGAACGTTTTTCCATTTCTTTGTGTCTTCCTCAATTTTTTTCATGAGTATTCTATAGTTTTCTGAGTAAAGATTCTTTGCCTCTTTGGTTAGATTTATTCCTAGGTATCTTACAGTTTTGGGTGCAACTGTAAATGGGATCGACTCCTTAATTTCTCTTTCTTCTGTCTTGTTGGAGTATAGAAATGCAACTGATCTCTGTGCATTGATTTTATATCCTGCCATTTTACTGAATTCCTGTATGAGTTCTAGCAGTTTTGGGGTGGAGTCCTTTGGGTTTTCCACATAAAGTATCATATCATCTGCAAAGAGTGAGAGTTTGACTTCTTCTTTGCCAATTCGGATGCCTTTTCTTTCCTTTTGTTGTCTGATTGCTGTGGCTAGGACTTCTAGTACTATGTTGAATAGCAGTGGTGATAGGGGACATCCCTGCTGTGTTCCTGACCTTAGGGGGAAAGCTCTCAGTTTTTCCCCATTGAGAATATTTGCTGTGGGTTTTTCATAGATGGCTTTTATGATATTGAAGTATGGACCCTCTATCCCTACACTCTGAAGAGTTTTAATCAAGAAAGGATACTGTACTTTGTCAAATGCTTTTTCTGCATCTATTGAGAGGATCATATGGTTCTTGTTCTTTCTTTTATTAATGTATTGTATCACATTGATTGATTTGCGGATGTTGAACCAACCTCGCAGCCCAGGAATAAATCCCACTTGGTCCTGGTGAATAATCCTTTTAATGTACTGTTGGATCCTATTGGCTAGTATTTTGGTGAGAATTTTTGCATCCATGTTCATCAGGGATATTGGTCTGTAATTCTCCTTTTTGATGGAGTCTTTGTCTGACTTTGGGATCAAGGTAATGCTGGCCTCATAAAATGAGTTTGGAAGTTTTCCTTCCATTTCTATTTTTTGGAACAGTTTCAGAAGAATAGGTATTAATTCTTCTTGAAATGTTTGGTAGAATTCCCCTGGGAAGCCATCTGGCCCTGGGCTCTTGTTTGTTGGGAGATTTTTGATGACTGCTTCAATTTCCTTACTGGTTATGGGTCTGTTCAGGTTTTCTATTTCTTCCTGGTTCAGTTTTGGTAGTTTATAGGTCTCTAGGAATGCATCCATTTCTTCCAGATTGTCCAATTTGCTGGCATATAGTTGCTCATAATATGTTCTTATAATTGTTTGTATTTCTTTGGTGTTGGTTGTGATCTCTCCTCTTTGATTCATGATTTTATTTATTTGGGTCATTTCTCTTTTCTTTTTGATAAGTCTGGCCAGGGGTTTATCAATCTTGTTAATTCTTTCAAAGAACCAGCTCCTAGTTTCGTTGATCTGTTCTACTGTTCTTTTGGTTTCTATTTCATTGGTTTCTGCTCTGATCTTTATTATTTCTCTTCTCCTGCTGGGCTTAGGCTTTATTTGCTGTTCTTTCTCCAGCTCCTTTAGGTGTAGGGTTAGGTTGTATATTTGAGACCTTCCCTATTTCTTGAGAAAGCTTTGTATTGCTATATACTTTCCTCTCAGGACACCCTGTATCCCAAAGATTTTGAACAGTTGTGTTTTCATTTTCATTTGTTTCCATGAATTTTTTAATTCTTCTTTAATTTCCTGGTTGACCCATTCATTCTTTAGTAGGACGCTCTTTACCCTCCATGTATTTGAGTTCTTTCCAACTTTCCTCTTGTGATTGAGTTCTAGTTTCAAAGCATTGTGGTCTGAAAATATGCAGGGAATGATCCCAATCTTTTGGTACAGGTTGAGACCTGATTTGTGACCAGGATGTGATCTATTCTGGAGAATGTTCCATGGGGACTAGAGAAGAATGTGTACTCTGTTGCTTTGGGATGGAATGTTCTGAATATATCTATGAAGTCCATTTGGTCCAGTGTGTCATTTAAAGCCTTTATTTCCTTGCTGATCTTTTGCTTAGATGATCTGTCCATTTCAGTGAGGGGGGTGTTAAAGTCCCCTACTACTGTATTGTTATCGATGTGTTTCTTTGCTTTTGTTATTAATTGGCTTATATAATTGGCTGCTCCCATGTTAGGGGCATAGATATTTACAATTAATTGTTAGATCTTCTTGTTGGATAGACCCTTTAAGTAGGATATAGTGTCCTTCCTCATCTCTTATTATAGTCTTTGGTTTAAAATCTAATTTGTCTGATATAAGGATTGCCACCCCAGCTTTCTTTTGATGTCCATTAGCATGGGAAATGGTTTTCCACCCCCTCACTTTCAATCTGGGGGTGTCTTTGGGTCTAAAATGAGTCTCTTGCAGGTAGCATATCGATGGGTCTTGTTTTTTTTTATCCAATCTGATACACTGTGTCTTTTGATTGGCATTTAGCCCATTTACATTCAGGGAAACTATTGAAAAATATGAATTTAGTGCCATTGGATTGCCTGTAAGGTGACTGTTACTGTATATTGTCTCTATTCCTTTCTGGTCTATGCTACTTTTAGGCTCTCTCTTTGCTTAGAGGACCCCTTTCAAGATTTCTTGTAGGGCTGGTTTGGTGTTTGCAAATTCTTTTAGTTTTTGTTTGTCCTGGAAGCTTTTTATCTCTCCATCTGTTTTCAATGACAGCCTAGCTGGATATAGTATTCTTGGCTGCATATTTTTCTCATTTAGTGCTCTGAATATATTATGCCAGTCCTTTCTGGCCTGCCAGGTCTCTGTGGTTAGGTCTGCTGCCAGTCTAATGTTTCTACCATTGTAGGTTACAGACCTCTTGTCCTGAGCTGCTTTCAGGATTTTCTCTTTGTTTCTGAGACTTGTAAGTTTTATTATTAGATGTCGGAGTGTTGACCTATTTTTATTGATTTTGAGGGGGTTTCTCTGTGCCTCCTGGATTCTGATGCCTGTTTCTTCCCCAAATTAGGGAAATTATCTGCTATGATTTGCTCCATTATACCTTCTGCCCCTCTCTCTCTTTCTTCTTCTTCTGGGATCCCAATTATTCTAATATTGTTTTATCTTATGGTATTACTTATCTCTCGAATTCTGCCCTCATGATCCAGCAGTTATTTCTCTCTTTTTCTCAGCTTCTTTATTCTCCATCATTTGTTCTTCTATATCACTAATTCTGTCTTCTGCCTCATTTATCCTAGCAGTTAGAGCCTCCATTTTTGATTGCACCTCATTAATAGCCTTTTTGATTTCGACTTGGTTAGATTTTAGTTCTTTTATTTCTCCAGAAAGGGTTTCTCTAGTATCTTCCATGCTTTTTTCAAGCCCAGCTAGTATATTTATAATTGTCATTCTGAACTCTAGTTCTGACATCTTACTAATGTCTGTATTGATTAGGTCCCTGGCAGTCAGTACTGCCTCTTGTTCTTTTTTTTGAGGTGAGTTTTTCAATCTTGTCATTTTGTCCAGAGGAGAATAGATGAATGAGAGAACAAAGTGCTAACAGGGTAACAACGACCCCGGAAAAATATACACTAAACAAATCAGAAGAGACCCAAAACCAGGGGGAAAAGAAAGGGAAAGAAAGAAAAGAAAAAAGAATATGATCAAACATGATCAGGATGGTGAATAGATCAGTGCCACACACTAGATTTTGGGCGTATTTTGGTCTGTTAGAAGAAACTGCCTCCCAAAATTTTAAAGAAAGAAAAACTTACATATGTACAAAAATAAAGGTAAATACGATGAAGGATGGAATATTGACTCTAAAGATGAAAATTATAAAAGATTTTATAAAAAGAATTGATAAGAAGTTGGTTGAAAAAAGAAAGAAGAGAAATAAAAAAAAAGGGGGGGGGGAGAGAATGTGACCAGGCAGGAGACTAGAACAAAGCCATACACTAGAGATTAAGGGTATATTTTGGTCTGTTAGAAGAAACTGTATCCCAAAATTTTAAAGAGAGAACAACTTATATATATACAAAAAATAAGGTTAACTACAATGAAGGGGTAGAATATGACTCTAAAAATGAAAAATAAAAAAGATTTTTAAA
The DNA here is from genome assembly GCF_004348235.1 of Phoca vitulina. Classification (NCBI taxonomy): domain Eukaryota; kingdom Metazoa; phylum Chordata; class Mammalia; order Carnivora; family Phocidae; genus Phoca; species Phoca vitulina. The sequence goes on from NW_022589705.1 coordinate 23,749,089, forward strand.
AAAGGGATTGATAAGATGTTGGTTGAAAAAGGGAAAAAGAAAAATTCAAAAAAAATAGAAAAAGAAAATTTAAAAAATTAACTTTGAAAGACTAAAGAATCATGGGGAAAAAAGCCATGAATTCTTTTTTTTTTTAAAGACTTTATTTATTTGTCAGAGAGAGAGAGAGAGCACACAAGCAGGGGGAGGGGCAGACAGAGGGTGAAGCCATGAATTCTATGTGCAGTATTTCCCTAGTGCTGGAGTTCTGCCGTTCTCATTGATCGGTAAACTTGGTCTTGGCTGGCTGTTCTTGCTGATCTTCTGGGGGAGGGGCCTGTTGCATGGTTCCCAAATGTCTTTGCCGGAGGCGGAATTGCCCCGCCCTTGCCGGTCCGGGCTAAGTCATCTGCTCGGGTTTGCTCTCGGGAACTTTTGTTCCCTGCAAGCTTTCCGTTCAGCTTTGGAGGACGACAGTGAAATGGTGGCCTCCGATCTCCGCCCCGGAGGAGCCGAGAACTTGGGGCCCCACTCCTCAGTGTGCCCCCAGAGAAAAGCAGTCAGTCACTCCTGTCTCCCCAGTCTCTGGCTGCACTCCATGCTCACCCGGCCTGTGACCGAGCGTTTCTATCTCTGGCACACGACCCCACGTGGAGTCTCCAAACCCAGCAGATCTCTGCGGTGCGCTCCCGCACCGCTCCTCCCAGGGGAGGAAGGGGAGTCTCCCCGGATCTGCAACTTGTTGGGTCCCTGCTGGGGGAGCAGTGGCCCGACTATGGTGCAGATCGCGGTTTATGGCAACCCTGAGCTGAGAGCCCGCTCCTCGGCTCCATCTCTGCAGTCGGCTTCCCTGCTCCGATACCTGGGAGCTCTGCCTCACTCAGGCACCCCCGGTCTTTCTGTGATCCTGAGGGTCCCGAGACTCCACTGTCCCAGTGAGAGTTCCACCCCCTGCTTAGCCACTGGAGCGATGTCCCTCAGCGGAGCAGATTTCTAAAAGTTCTGATTTTGTGCTCCGCTGCTCTGTCACTTGCCAGAAGCGGCCGACGGAGGCCTCCTCCCCTGTGGTCTATCTTCCTGAATATCGCCTCGGATTCACTTCTCCGCACGTCCTACCTTCCAGAAAGCTGTTGCTTTTCTGTGCAGAGAGTTGCTGCTATTCTTTTCTTCGATCTCTTGTTGAGTTCGTATGTGTTCAGAATGGTTTGATCCCTATCTAGCTGAATTCCTGTGACGAGACGAAATTTAGGTCCCTACTCCTCTGCCATCTTGCTCCTCCTCCCTCTTTTTATATATATATATTTTTTATTCAGATACAGAAACTCTGGTTCACCTCTGGCTGAACATGGCTACCTCAGTGCTCAGTGTTGGCCTACTTCAGCCATTCTTCAGTGGCCACCAGAACATTCTGTTTTCTCCTACACACCTTGCCTTTGTGTGTCTTCCTTTATAATGTTCCCCAGAAGCCTGACCTTCTTCACCAGGGCCCAGTTATGGGGCTGCAACATGTTTAGAAGGATGAGTGTGTGTGTGTGTGTGTGTGTGTGTGTGTGTGTGTGTATTTAACCTACCACATACCATAGCCCACGTTGCCATGTTTATTTTCTGACAGATTGTGCTCCCAGCCACTTTTGTGTTTTTGGCTCTGATGCTTTCCATCATCGTCCCTCCCTTTGGTGAATATCCGGCTTTGGTCCTTCACCCCTGGATGTATGGGCAGCAGTACACTTTCTTCAGGTGTGTAGACTCATGCCTAAAGGTCATCATTCACCCCTGTGGGTTGTGGGGCTCCCAGGTCAGACTGCTTGGTGGGACCTTCCCCTTTCCACAGCAACCAATGTGGTAGGGAGCCTTGGACTGCCCTCAAAAGGAAGTTAATGTACCCATCACTTGAGAAAGGTGACCCCAAGTGGACAACCAGGACTGCCAGGAGTAAGGAAAGAGAAAGTAAAGGTTGGGTGAATAGGTTCAACTCCATCTTTTTGAGGTGTAGACATGATATGCCAGCAGATCGCCAGGCATGTGGAAGTAGCACATTCCCTTCCCAGGAGACCTACAACCACCCCTAGGCAGCATTCTGTGGCTTGAATACATGCCCAGTATGGAGCAGCCATTCAGTGCACGCCTGTCGAGTTGTGTGTTGGCTGCTTTGTCCCTTTGTCCCAGTCATGTATCTGTCAAGTAAGCCCCTCTCACTCTGTCTAGTTTGGACCAGCCGGGCAGTGAGCAGCTTGCAGCACTTGCAGATGTCCTCCTGAACAAGCCAGGCTTTGGCAACCGCTGCCTGAAGGAAGAGTGGCTTCCGTAAGTCCCTGCACACCCCTGTTCTCCCAGCAGCAGCTGCCCTAGGCAAGCCCTGAGGGCGGGGTCCCGGCATGGCAAGTCTCAAGAGGCCCCATCTCCATCCTGCTCTCTGTTACACAGGTGCTTACACATCCCTGACCGTCACCCTGCCTCTCCTTCAACACCCGTGTGCAAGGGTGTCACCACCTCCTAGGAAGCTCCTGTGTCAACAGTCAGCTCTGTATTTCTAGAATTCCCAATATAGAAAGTTCTGTACTGAGTTGACATATGCTTCCCACAACTTATTTGAAAGGAATCTGAACAGGGAAAGGAGGGAGATGTGGGACGTGCTATTGTTTAATTGGACCTAGAATGGCATTAATTACATAACTTTCAATTCCTGTAAGTACAGAGAAGGGAGTTATAGAGAGTAGTTGAAATCCACTAAGAATCCTAAAATTTCAGTATAATTTTAATGGCTTGTCTCATTCAGTGTTTTTCAGAGCTATAGGTAAGGACCAAAACAGACGAAGTTCCAGCTCCTCTTTTATTTGTTCTGTTTCTCAACAGCTAGAGGTGCCAGGAGGAAGAAGGCAGATAAAACAGTCCACAAAGTAGATAGTTATTGCCCAGCCCCACACCTAGTCAATCAACAAAATTCTAGTCTTAATTTTTTTGAGCAGAAACTAACCTCCAAGAATAGAAGAAGATGCGTGGGTCTGAGGACATAGAGGAAAGGCTAAGGAGAGGGTTAGGCGCTATTTCTTATTTTTAGGGATTTTTATCAACTGGAGCTGCTTGTGAAATATTTTCTTGCCTTCCATGAGGGAGTATCCCTGTGGCAATTCAACCCCCTGGAAGACTCCTTCTGTGTCCCCGAACATCACCCACCTGTTCCAGAAGCAGAAATGGACGCCAGAGGACCCCTCGCCCTCCTGCATGTGCAGCACCAGAGAGAAGCTCACCATGCTCCCTGAGTGCCCCGAGGGCGCAGGGGGGCTCCCACCCCCTCAGGTAGCTCGACCCTCCATGGGAAACCAGAGGCCCTGAGTCTGCCTGTGACAGCAGGGATTGGGGGAAATGCACTGTGCCTCCCGAGTTTGTAGACTAACATTTCAAACTGACAGCTGAGTGAAGGGCCAGAGGAGTCCTCGGGTTCTCTCAGAGGGGCATGCTAAAGGGCCCTGTCACAGCCAGTAGCTCCATTTTCCACCAGGCACTACCTCTTCAATCTAATTAAAAAAAAAAAAAAACTTTAAACACTGAAAAAATATACAAGTCGGGACACCTTGTGGCTCAGTTGGTTAAGTGTCTGCCTTCTGCTCAGGTCATGATCCCAGGGTCCTGGGATTGAGCCCCACATTGGGCTCCCTGCTCAGCGGGGAACCTGCTTCTCCCTCTGCCTGCCACTCCCCCTGCTTGTGCTCTCTTTCTCTCTGACAAATAAATGAATAAAATCTTTTTTTTTTTAAAGCATTAAAAAAAGAAAAAAATATACAAGTCATGTATGCTCATTATAGAAAAATTAGAAAATACAGTTAAGTCAGAAGAAAAAAAAATCATCCTATAATTGGAGATAACCAATAACATTTGCTTTTTATCCATTAAAACAGGATTATATTCAAAATGCTGTCTTGAAACCTGTTATTTTCACTTAAATATATCACGAACATAGGTTCATGTCAATAAATATACATCATCACTTTTAATGCCTGCATACTATTCCACTGTTTCATTTAATTTGTGTAACTAACCTCTCATTGAACATGTGAGTTTTCAGTGTTTTCCATTCCAATGTAGTGTCCATTCAAATGCATATGTATTTGCACACTTGTTAACAACTTAAGACATTTGCCACATGCTGTGTAACTAACATGCATATACATGCATGTGTGCACGTGCGTGCACGCATACACACACACACATACACAAACACAGCCAGCCACCTACATTTTTCTCTGAGCAGCATCCTCTTTGGGGAGGTTTTTTTTTTTTTTTTTAATTTTATTTATTTATTTGAGAAGGAGAGGGAGAGAGAGATCACAAGCAGGAGGGAGGGATAGAGGAAGAAGCAGAGTCCCCACTGAGCAGGGAGCCCAATGCGGGACTCGATCCCAGGACCTGAGCCGAAGGCAGACGCTTAACTGGCTGAGCCACCCAGGAGCCCTTTTTGGGAGTTCTGAACTCCTTGATGTGTCACCCCAGTGAGCCTCTCCCAGGGGTGTCAGAGACAGTGAAAGGAGCCAGAGAAGTCTTACTCTGTCTTCAGTTGCTAACAGGCCTCCCAGCTGACTGGCATGGAACTGGGCCTCGTGTGGCCCTCTCTAATGATCTGCCAGTGATTGAACGATTCCCCAGGAAGCAGTGTGTCCCAGTGGGATGAGCACTGGCATTGGCACAGAGAGCTCCAGTCTGGTTACTTGGCCTCTCTGAGCCTTCATTTCCTCATTTATAAATTAAAGGTAACTACTTACTTCGTAGCGTTATTAGGAGAACTCAATGAAATAATGTGGGTAAAGAAACTGTATTATTTAGAATTAGATTCAACTGAGCTGATGACAACCTCAAACTGATAGTGGATAAACATAAGACACAAGTGAAAGTTCATGCAGGCAGTCGGTGACCTTGTGTTCTGTTGCTCCTCCCTGGTAAACACCCCTTAGCCTCACTGGCCAACATGGCAGAAGCTACTCTCCTGGTAGCAGAGTAGAAGACGAAGAGAGGGCAAAGTGTGCAAATGCACTGTCTTTGAAGGAAGATTTCCAGAAGCTACCACACTGCCCTTTCTCTTAAACATGATTAGCCAGTACTGAACATCAAGGAAGACTGAGAACTATATAGTCTTTATTCTGGGAGGCCTTGAACCCAACAAAAAAGTGTGTTACCATGGCATACAGCAGAAGGGCAGAGCACATAATGGGGGACGACTAAATTTTGCGATAGCATCAATCACCATTGTTGGCCTATAAGTGATTCTGTGTTTGTGAGCATCCTCCTGTTTTTCTCTTTTTTTATTTGGTAAAAGCATATACCTTTATATTTTTCAAGCAATATGTTTTCCCTTTGAATCACAACTCAGCCACTGCAGTGTCATAGAGATTCCAGAAGAGGGAATCAGGGAACTTGTTCCAATTCTCTGTATCCCAAGAGGAAATTTTGCTTCTGCTGGGATGACTGAGGGGCCTTGCAGCCGCTTCTACTCATCCAGCATTGGGACACAGCACAGGAGTCCTTGGCTGGGAAGACAGGGGAGGAGGGCCAAGCATAGCTACATGGAGATTCATTTCCTCAGTGGATCCTACTTTCAAGGCTGCCTGCCTAGCTTAGGAACTTTTTTTCAATAATTAGTCCTTGGTCCCTAGTGGGAAAATTTAACAGATCCCCATAGCCAGAGTCCTAGAAAAAGGCAAGCCAGTTCTTGTGATTTTTTTTTTTTTATCACTCCCGCATTTCCTATCATTGATGCTTCTCTTGGGAGCAAAACTGAATCTCAGGCATCAGTACAGGAGATGCTGTGTGTGTGTGTGTGTGTGTCTTTTACTTGTAAAAGACACACACACACACATATGCTCATATTTAGACCCACTCATCCCACTCACTCAAACACACTCTCCTATTCAGCCTGGAATAAAGCCAAAGGATACAGGCTTCACTCAGAGCTGGTAAATTGTACACATCAGGAAAATGGGGGTGTTGATGCAGTCTTCTCTAGGGTCCCTTCCTGTCCTAACATTCTTTGAATGGTGGTAAGTCCTGATGTGGAAGTGCTCCATCCCTGACTTCTAGAATACACAGAGATCAAGTTGTAGGAGTCTTTTATTTGATAGAATTTTTAGAAAATAATTTATCACAAATTACCAGACACCAGCAACTGTTCCAGCCTAGTTTCTACCAGGGTAGCGTGGCAGGTCCCCTAGGTGCCATTCTCAGCTTGAGAAGCAGGTGACAGAGTGAAAAGAGCAGGGCTATGGAGACAGACCGATGTAGGTTCAAATCCTAGCACAACCCCCTATAATTTCTGTAACTTGGTGCAAGTTAGCTGAGCTTTCTGGACCTCAGTTTCTCTGGCTGTAAATTAAAGCAACAATTCCTCTTTCATAAGCGTATAAGGATTAAGGGAGACAATGAATGTAGAGCATTTAACACAGTGCCTGATACACAGTAAGCATTCAGTAGATGCTAGTTCTCCTAGCATTGGACGAACCAAGTGAAGAAAGTGAATTGAAGGGAGTAAAATGGGAAAGAGGGGTGGGGAGGCAGAAAGTGTATAAAAATGAAAAGAATGGTATGTGATGGTATGTGTGATGTGTTTTTAATGCCACCAGAAATACCCTCATCTACATCTGAGTTGTGCCCTTGACACCTCAGGTTCTTGATTGACCAAAACTGAACCAACACTATGTAGACCCAAATTTAAAGTAATATTGCCACCTGGTGGCCAAACTCATGCGCTTTTTGACTCTTCCAAAGGTGAAACCAGCTTCCAGTTCTAGATACATTTTGAAAGCAATCTGTAAATGGTAAGGGACTGTTTGAATTCTTTCATCCATGTCACAGATTTATTGTTTCACCTACATTGCAGGTAGTATTCTGAGTGCTGGGACACCACAGAGAAAGTCCCTGCTCTCCGAGAATTTAATCATACAGGGAGGTAACAGATAAAAACAAGGAAGCCAATGAATTGGAAAGAAAATTTGAGACAGAGATGCAGATGAGAAGATAATGCAGCAGTAGGTTATGATAGAGAGTGACTAGAAATAGAAAATACTTCTCTGAGGAGTAAAATGGAGGCTGATAACTTGAATGGTGATGAACTAGCCGTGTGAGGTTGTCCGGGCAGAGCAATGCAGGCAGAGGGCATGGCCAAGTGCAGAGCTACCTCAGGAATGAGGGGTGTGCAGTGGAGAAGCAGGGAGGACAGATGGGGAGGGTGAGGAGTAAGGAGAGTGGCGGCTGAATGGCTCAGAGAGCAGGGTAGGGCCGGATTGTGTGGCTGTGTCAGCCTTGGTGATGATCCTCAGAGGAACCTAGGGTTTATTGGAATGGGAAAAGCAAGGGCTGGGATATTCTGATCTACATTTTTAAAGCTCAGTTTGGCTGCTGGGTGGAGAATGGATTTTTTTTTTAAGATTTTATTTATTTACTTGTCAGAGAGAGAGAGCGCACAAGCAGGGGGAGAGGCAGAGGGAGAGGGAGAAGCAGGCTCCCCACTGAGCAGGGAGCCCGATGCGGTACTCGATCCCAGGATCCTGGGATCATGCCCCGAGCCAAAGGCAGACGCCTAACTGACTGAGCCACTCAGGCATCCCTGGAGAATGGATTTTGGAGGGCCAGGGTGGAATAAGGGAGATCAGTCTGGACGTTTCTGTCGAGGTCCAGGTGAGGTCTGAGTGGAGGCTTGGACTAGGGTGGTAGTCTGGAACTGGAGCAGTGGGGATGGAGTGGAGATTTATTTTGGAGTTGGAACTATCCTATCTTGTCAATGGGTTGGAGAAAAGAGAGGAATCCAAGATGGCTCCCACTTCTTTAAAGTGGGAACCAGGCATATGCCAGTGCTTTATTCAGTATCTTCCCAGCAGCTGAGTCCATAAATAATTTTTAGAGAACAAGCAGATTCCAAGGTGACTAACACAGATGTCTTATTGCCTCAGAGAATACAGCGCAGCACTGAAATTCTACAAGACCTTACAAACAGGAACATCTCCGACTTCTTGGTAAAAACATATCCTGCTCTTATACGAAGCAGGTAAGAAGAAATTCTTTCATACTTTACAACCTGGCTCCCTGTAGAAAGTACTAACTGGAGACGGAAGATAATTTATTCACATAACTTATCGACAATCAGGGCAGTGAAAAATTTTCTTTTTCCTGATTTACCCGAAAAAGCAATTGAGACATATATAAAGTAAAATGCAACTTAAGATTAATTTTGTTTTCATTTTTTGTTTTGTTTAGGCGAAGCAGTCTTAAAGTTTAACCCGTGCACCATTAAAAATAAAATAAGAAAGCACAAAATGCATCCAACAATGCAGCCTCATGTTTTAACTAGTTCAGAAAGAGAGACAACATTTGGAAGGGCCAGTAAAGGAGAAAAAAGAGAGAAAAGGAGAGAAGCAAGAGGGAAAATAATGAGCAAGAAGGAGAAAGGAACAAATCAGACCGACGTAGGAAAAAAGCAGCGGGATGGCAGCGTGTGAGGGAGGCCACAGGTTGGCCAGGTTCGCCGCAGCTTGTCACACCCTAGCTGTAAATTCTCCTCTCGGTCACTGCCCTTCAGTACGCCCGCCCGTGAGCTCTTCTGTGCGTGCCCCCTTCTCTCAGCCCAGCAGCTGCTTCTCAAGGGCGCGGCGGGGGATGGGCGGCGTCAGCAGCCCCTGTCCAAGCTTGACAAGAGCATGCTCTAGAAAGGGGGTCATGGGGAACCCTGAGCCAGTCCCCGTGTGCTCTGGGGCCTTAAAATAAAACACATACTGTCTAATTTTCATAGTCCTTTCAGTTGCTTCTTCTGCCAGACCCTGAACAAAGGATAAACGGACTCGGTTAACTAGAACACACTGCCAGTGGGGAGAGCCGCTGCTGAGAAGGCAGTGCCAGGCCAGCTCTAGCAAAATGAAAAACGCCGTCCAAGCACACAAATAAGAGCAGCGTGCATAGTATTTATTCAGTAATGCAATAAAACCACAACCATCCCAAACATTGCTCTCAGCAATGAATTTGCAATATGGAATTTGGGATTTTGTGCTTGATGACAGTGATAGTTTGGGGGCCTGAACTGTGAGGTCTAGAATTGGCATCTGCTCATTACTTGTCATTTTACCCCTGACTGGCTGGAAGTCAGTCTCTTAACCTTGGGCTTGGACTAAGTCAGCCCTTCTCCCAAGTGTGCAGGTGATTAATATTAAAGTCTTGTTTGTGCAGGGTGGAAGATGGGAGGGCTGCAGCCTTCACTCCACACTGGTATAGTGGTTGCCCTATTTTCTGGCTCCAGATGGTCTGACAAATGACCTGACCACAGGACCACCCAGAAAGCCCAGAATGCAGGATGTGACTTGGAGAGCCAACGGTGGAACCCAGTCCTTCCTCTGCATGTGTACTTGGGCTTGGCCCCTGGGCCGAGAAGCTTCCCATTGTTTGGATATCAAGAAATGCAAAACTGCCCTGCAAGACTAAGCGGCCCCAATGAGTGTTTGGAAGGAAAGTTAACACTACCACCTTCCTTAGGGTATTCATTGTATGATTTGTTTTGGCTTTCAGCTTGAAGAGCAAATTCTGGGTCAACGAACAGAGGTAAGAAACTACTTTTGTGAAATTAAAATCTCAGATTGATCCATTTAAAATAACTGCACATTAAAAAACCACACCTGGAGCCACATGGGCTGTTCTATATGTACTCAGGAACTCACAAGTCATGTCCTGAAGGATATGTGGCTAAACAATAGATCTCCTTGGAGGATATATAGGGGAGGAGGTGTTCCCCTAAGAGGCGGAGCATCCAGAGCATTCTCACTCAGAGGGGGTTCTAAAACCTCACAAGGTTAACAATTGAGAGGGCTACAGTGACAGGATGCGTAACCCAAGCCTTGCCACTCTTTGGCCCAACCCTCTTGAGCCTCAGGGAGTCTGGCCCAGCCCCAGACTAACCCCATTCCTGTGGCATTCTGGAGGCTCAAGTAGTTTCAGAGGCTTGGAGGGTCATCCAGGAATATTCTAAGAGTGAGCTGGCCTCCCATGGTCCCTCAGCAGTAGGGCCTCTAGAATGAATGCAGAGCTGATATTAACTTGATTTCCTGGGTGGATACTAAACCATGAAAGGGAAATCCAGCCTTTAGAATTGCTCCCTAGAGGGAAGTGTGGGGTCTCAGTTGAAGCAGAAATGGGTGGGGCAATTTGAGTCCCTGAGAAATAAAGTTCCCCTCCTCTGCCTTGCCAACAGATTAATTTTTTCTTATCAAGGAGTTTGGCGTTTATCCTGCCACTGAAGGGCTTTACACCCGAGAGTGACAGGCCCAGATTGGTGTTTGAGCATGATCGCTTGAGACTGCCAAGCAGTGTGGAAAATGGGTGAAAGCAGGAGAGATCCAATGCTAGGACCCCAGTTAAGGTGCTAGAAACAGAGTTAGGGCAGGGGATCTGCAAAGCACAGGAGTGGCACCAGAAAGGAATCCTTGGTTGGGGTGTAGGGAGAGTCAGGGAAGACATCAAAAAGAAGATGACATATGACAGATGAGTCCGAGTTGGCCAGATGCTCAAAAAAGGGAAAGGCCCTCCTGGGAAACTAGCAGCCCCGCCTCGGCAAGACGCCAAAGCAGCCTGGACCAGCGGGGGCTCTGGAAGTGATCTGACATGGCTGGAATGTGCCACTCGAGGGAAGGCATGAGCAGGGGTGACATTGGAGAAGTGGGCAGAGACCAAACTCAGTAAAGATTGGGACTTTTCCTGGTGGAAACAAGGAAGGGTTAATAGTTGCTTTGTAAAGTGGAGCCATGTTGCTGACTAGTCCGGACAATTGCTCCCAAAGTACACATTTCCCTGCAGAAACCGAGAGAGCTATTGACAAGTATGAAGCACCACAAGCATGGTTCGTGGCCCTGACTTGAGGACTTCTTGTTCCCTTGTCAGGTATGGAGGAATTTCCATTGGAGGAAAGCTCCCAGTTCTTCCCATCACTGCGGAAGCACTTGTTGAATTTTTAAGCCATCTTGGCCAGATGATGAATGTGAGCGGGGTATGTAAACAGCTTGGAGATTTGGATAGAACGTCTGACATGCTGGTTATCATGAAACAGAAATAATCGTGAGTGCTAAGTGGGGAAAAAAACCCTTGTGCTGTTTTCTAGGGCCCTATCACCAGAGAGGCCTCTAAGGAAATGCCTGCTTTCCTTAAACATCTAGAAACTGAAGACAACATAAAGGTACTGGTCCTGCCTCATCTGCCCTAGAGCTAAAAACTCACGTGAGCTAGTTACTTCAGTTTTTTTTCCCCAGCTTAATTACATTCCATCCCTCCTCATGTTGAAATCTAGCCTGGAATGTCTTCCAGCTGCCAAACCCTTCCTCCTCCTCCTCACATTCTTTCTCCTGCAGCTCATTTTTTCTTAAAACAGCTGTAGCACAGCCTAACCAAGTCCATCCCTCCCCTGTAGGTGTGGTTTAACAACAAAGGCCGGCATGCCCTGGTGAGCTTTCTCAACGTGGCCCACAACACCATCTTACGGGCTGGCGTGCACAAGGACAGGAACCCTGAGGAGTACGGCATCACCGTCACCAGCCAGCCCCTGAACCTGACCAAGGAGCAGCTCTCAGAGATCACAGTGTAAGCTGCCGCCGTGGCCCCCAGCCTCCCAGCTCGCCGGTCGCCCTCTCCACTCTCGGGACACCCGGAGAGGATTCTCTCGAACGTGAGCTGCTGGGCTGGATGGCAAGGCTGTTAAATCAGGCACACATGAACATGAGACGTTCAAGTGCCTCGTGTACCAAATGGCTTGGCCATTCTTTCTCTTCATATTTATTTGGAAAGTAAGCATAGATTTGGTTCTCTTCCCTTTTGGCTCTTGATAACAAGTTGCTCCTGGAGCTTACACAAATATTCTCACCAGTTTGCAAAGTGACTGCCGGGAACTGGGAAAGCTGAGCCAATCTTTCATCTCCCTGGGAGTAATCATTTTAGATTCCGGTAATTTCCCTCAGATGGCCAGGCTTTCAAGATGTCAACAGACCCTTGCCTTCCTCAAGCTTAAGCTCTTACTGCACAGCTTCAGGCAGTAAATGACATCAATCCCGTTCAATTTGTAGTATGCGTGCGCCATTCGAGCCTTCCTTCGGTGGCAATGGCTTCGTGAGTGCCAACTGCTTCTGGGAGACCATGAGGGTCCTAATGTTCCTATCCCAGTGTATTCAGTGCCCTGAACACTCGCCCTGAACGTGCCAAGTGTCGTTGGCTAAAACTTGGGCCCTGGCCCCCTGGGGCCTTCCTTTGGACACCCTCTGAGGCCCTCAACTGAGGAAGAATAGTCTGTCCTATGCCAGTTCTCTCTTGGCCCAGGTTTCTCCATCTCCTGCCAAGCCTCTTGAATCTGAAATAAGAAATAGGAGTCTTCTGTGGTTATAAAAGTAGTATATAAAATAGTATATGATCATTAAATAAAGTGTATAGAACAGAGTTTTTTAAAACTTATTTTCTACAACCCTACACAGTTTAGGGTCTTGCCTCTAAACATTTTTGTGTGTTTCCTTCCAGTTATATTTTCTCTTCTTCCTGTGTGTGTGGATCGTGCCCTTTGTAGTTTCATCAGGGCAGTGCCTGGCACATGTGGTCCCTCGTGGGAATTAGTTGGAAGTGCTCCATTCTCTGTGCGGGCACTGTCCCACGCCAGGGCTGTGCTCGTATGTGAAACTTAGGTGGGACTCAGCCCACACCTGCTACCTTAGCCACACGCTTTCCCAGAGATCAGGGAGAGGGTGAAGAAAGCCAAGTTCCTGTACAACCAGCCTGTTCTCTTTTCACTTAAATTTACATTATGAATATTTCCCCGTGTTGTGATATGTTTCTTGAAACCATGATTTAACAAGATCTCGCAGACCATATCGCTGTCTACATAGAAAATCCAAGAGTTATCTATAGACAAATGATGAGAACTAATAAGAGGATTGTAGTATATAAGATTAATATAAGAATCCATTTCTATACACCAACAAATTAATTAGGAAAGGTAATAAAATTTGTTTAGATTATTATATTAACATGGAAAATGTTTGATATTAACATTAATATTAGTATTCGGTAGTAACATGGAACAGGAAACCCACAGATATCCACTTAACCTTGACCCAGTTTGACTAGCACAGCTGAGTGAAACAACAAGCTTCCAGGGGATTCTGGAGGCCATTACCCGGAGTTGGGCGAGGCCTTCCCAGAGCCTGACTTTGTCCTTCTGCTGCTTCTGCTCCTCCTTCTTCACCTCTCCTTCACTGTGTCTCTCCTACTGCTGCAGGCTGACCACTTCAGTGGATGCTTTGGTTTCCATCTGTGTGATTTTCGCCATGTCCTTCGTCCCAGCCAGCTTTGTCCTTTATTTGATCCAGGAGAGGGTAAACAAAGCCAAGCACCTCCAGTTTGTCAGTGGAGTGAGTCCCGCCACCTACTGGCTGACCAACTTCCTCTGGGACATTGTAAGTGTCAGGTCATGGCACCTCCCTTGCCTCCCTGGGCCTACAGTGGGCAGGTGTTTGTCTGCTCTGACTGAGGGGACTTGGTGGGATGGGCTGTTGGCGGGTGCTGTGCTGAGGGTCTTGTGTGTTTGCTCTTTCTTGGAAAAGCACAGAATTAGGAGCCCCAAGCTGGGGAAGGATGTGGGGCTCAGCTTAACAACTGCTGAGTTGGGGCTCTGTGTGCCCTGCACCAAGGGGCCTTCTGACCCACTGAGTAATCCCTGCACCACAGGCATGAGGCTGGCTTTCCTGGGAATAATCTGGAGCTGAAGAGGTAATATCAAGAGGTCCTTCATCCTACACTCTCTTCTTACATCCTGATCCACCCCTAAAGGGGGAAGGATGGAACTTCTCCTGTGGTAGAGTCACCAAATAAATATAGGACATCAGTTAAATCTAAATTTCAGATAAAACAATTAATGATTTTAGTATAAGTATATCCCACCCGCGAAGTATTGCATGAGACATACTTATACTAAAAAAAATGTATTGGTTGTTTATCTGAAATTCAAATTTAAATGAGCATCCTATATTTTTACTGGCAAAATGTGGCAACCCTACCCAGTGGCCTTACTTTGCTTTCCCAAAGTAACCAGACCTCCACTAAATCAGATTAGCCACCACTTTAGGGAATAGAAAGAAAAAATTATTTATCAAGTCAACAGCAGATTGCCACCTCTCTCACAACCAGGATTGTTGGGGGGCAGAAAAGAGTCAGGGTGGGTTACTTTATGACAGGCCGCAGGGTCAAAATAAATTGGCAGCAAAGCCCTAATTGTAATGTAGCAGTGATCATTATGACACCAACTCTAGGGTTTTCTGGACACTGTGGCTAATAAGATCCTTTGTTTTATCCCAACATTCTGAGACTAACATGAGTCTCCATTGCATGTTATGGTAGGATATATCATGATGGAGACCAACACAAATAACCTTTTTCACAGTGGTTTTGAATAATGATGACAAATATTAGGGTTTATAAGGACATGGTTTCTTTTATCTTAGCTCCCTAAACGCAGTCATCACTGAACAGTACAAAACCAGAAATCATCAGTAGCAACTAAATTCTTTCGTCTCTATCCTATCTACCTGAGAAAACACTTACAAACACATGGGGAGGAGTCAGAACCATCACACCTCACTTTGGACAAAAACGTCATTTGTAGCTACCCATACTGCCCTGCCTTTAAGCATGAAAGGGGTGAGGCTCACCTGCACTGAAAAGCTATTAAAGTGCTGGGTTTTGCATTCTACTTTTTTTTTAAAAGACAAGGATTATAGAATTTACACTTTGGGCTGACACATGCATGTGCCTAGCTACAGAGATCTCTGAGCCTAAAGAGAAATATGTGGATAGAAGGCTAGAGTCAGTGTCTGGATTGGAGGTGATACTAGCAAAGTAGACACTTGGCAGACCAGCGAAGAGTTAGAAGACGGTGAATAGGACACTAGCAGGCTTCGGAGCCTCCGAATCCAAACTCTAGGATCTATAACGTTGTTGCTTAGCACCCTCATTAGCCAGCAGCAAAAAGATAACATATATGCCCGAGGGTCATTGTTAAATGTGAACAAACACTTATTGTTTATATCATCCACTCAGCACAGATAGGATGTTTTAAGTTCTTATTTTTTATATGTCATCTGGTTTTCTTTTAAATTTTGAAACAGTCACAAAATTGTTATAAATATAGTTCAAAACTTTTTTTCTGGGCCATTGGAGGGTAACTTCCCAACAAGATGCCCTTCGTGCACACACACACACACACACACACACACACACACACACACACACCAGCACCTCCAGTGTCTACCTCCTATGAGTGAGGACACACCCCATACAATCACAGCATACCTGGCAACACCAGGACACTAGCACTATGCGTCACCTCCATCTTTTCCTCAGACCCCACTCAAATTTCACCCATTTCCCCAATCATGTCTTTTATAGAAAAGGATCTAGCTCAGAGTCATTGCATTTAGTTGTTCTCTCCAGTCTCCTTTAGCCTGGAATGGTTCCTAGTCTTCTCGACATGCACAACCTTGACACTTGTGAAGATCACAGGCCAGTTATTTTGCAGAATGTCCTTCAATTTGAGTTTGCCCAATGTTTTCTCATGATCAGATCCAGGTTACAGCAGTGGTATCATGAAAGTTTACTCTGCTGCATCTGACCAGGTAGCTTCTGATTTCAGTTTGTTCTATTACTGATGATGGTCACTTTGGTCACTTGATTTAGGTGGTGTCTGCTGAGCTCCTCCACTGTAAAGTTAGTCTTTGCCCCTTTATAATGAATAAGAATTGGAGGAGAGGTACTTTGAAGCTATGTAAATATCCTATTTGTTACCAAACTTCCAGGCTCTCTATCTTTCCATACTTGTGACTCTTCTCCAAGAGTGAGAAACTGGCTTCTATTACCCCTGACTCATGTACCCACCTGAGCAGTACGCCTGTACGTAATAAGTTTCCCATCGTGGCCACCATCCTCTCCCTTGTGTGGCACCCTTCTCTCCCTGCTCCAGCTGCCCCACATTTGGAGGTCCTCCTCATTCTGCTCCGGCTCTGATAGCCCCAACCAGATCGACCCCCTATAAGGACACCCTCCTACACCCCATACCAGCCCACCCTCTGTGGGATGTCCTCCTCACCCTTCTCGGGTTCTCATCCTGCCGGGGACCACTGTGACACCTCCTGAACCCCCACTGGCTGCCCACCTCTCCCTATCCATCCTAATGGCTTTAGGACTGAATTGTATAGGAAGAGAGGAAAGGGATCAAGCGATAACAGGGTATCATCTATTTGAACTTCATGAGGCCAAGGACTAAATATTTTGAGTTTTTCTGAATTCAGGAGACATGCTTAGAAAGTAGACTCAGTAGGACTTCGTGACCAATTAGAGAAAATGAAAGATCAGGTGGATTTTTATAATTCATTCTCTCGAAAGATAGAGGCTGAAGCTTCCCTGCACTGGGAGGTGGGAGTGGGGAGTGGTAGGAGGACTAGGGACAACTTAGAGTATGTTTGCTGACCAATAACTGTTTAGACAAATAGAAGCAGAACCCCAGGCCATTGTAGGGGCTGGAGGAGGCTGACCCAGCCCTCGTTCCACAGAACAGGAGATAGAGGTCCTGAGAAGTTAAGTGCCTCATTCTCCTCTTCTCTCTTCAAGATGAATTATGCTGTGAGCGCAGCGCTAGTGGTGGGGATCTTCATCGGGTTTCAGAAGAAAGCCTACACTTCTCCAGAAAATCTTCCTGCCCTTGTTGCACTGCTCATGCTGTATGGGTGAGTTGTTTGGGCCATTAGCTAATGCCACCAAAAGGGAAGCCACGGGAGGGGCGTGGTCTTCTGACAGAAAACCAGGGTTTCTGGCAGCCAGGTTAGCTTCCAGCCCCCGGCAGGGTGTGCAGCTACCAACCAGGAATCTGTTTCGGACTCCACACACACAGCAGTTCCTGAGGCTCAAATGAATCTTCTTCCACTCAAACTGGGGCCTGACCAGGGCGTCACTCTCCTGTCCCTCACCCGGCTCTGATTCTGATTCATCTGTAGCCAACCTGTCCATCTCGGTGTCTCCAGCTGGACTGGCCGAGAGTTATTTGCACACGGAAGACTGCAGCTGAAAGGCTGCCCCTGAGCCAGGGTCAGAGGATGACACAGGGATTAAATCCTGTAGAATTCTAGAGCAAGGCATGCAACTTTACATCCAGGCCTACCCCTCACTGGGTATGTACCTGTGGACAAGTTATTACCCCATCTGGGCTTCAATTTCCTCATCTGTAAAATGCAGATAATGACACCTGGTCCTTCCTGTGAGGGCCAGTGAAGCCCTGACAGAGCATCTCTCTTGCAAATAGAGAATTCAGGAGCCAGCGTAACCACGACATACCAACTCAAGTCAACTGTAAAGATGAGCCTCCTGGGATCTCAGCTGGGCTTTGCTGATCCAGACTAGAGTGGGAAGCACTGCAGGGTAGAGCTGGCCCCTCTGCCTTGTAAAAGGCACATTCACAGCCACCATCTCACTTGCTCCTCACAAAACCCTGTGAGGTGGTCAGGGAAGGCATCATTATCTCCCTTCAAAGACGAGGAACAAAGACCAAGGGACGGAGCAGCTTTCTGGTCTTCCTTGGACTCTCGCCAGTGCAGACACGTCACCTCGTGTGCGGGGAATGCATTATATCTAGTGGTACAAAGACTGCAACTCTGTCCCACTGCCTTGTGTCGTTTCCACACAGATGGGCAGTCATTCCCATGATGTACCCAGCATCCTTCCTATTTGATGTCCCCAGCACAGCCTATGTGGCCTTGGCTTGTGCTAATCTGTTCATCGGCATCAACAGCAGTGCCATCACCTTCATCTTGGAATTATTTGAGAATAACCAGGTGAGCATAACTTTTGTGGCTTCCTTGTTTGATTACTAAAATACTAGAGAGAGTATTTGATGGTCAAGCAGAGCCAGGGGCAAGTACTGTGGCTGGACAATCTTAATGCATATGTGAACGTAGTTTCCTCCTTTCCTTCCTCTCTCCCTCCTTCTGTGCCTGCCTACCTGCCTCCTTCCCTTCACTTTCCCTCCTCCCTTCCTTCCTTCCTTCCTCCCTTCCTACACTCCATCTTTCCTCCCTTCCTCCCTTCCTTCCTTCCTGCTGTCCTTCCCTCCCTCCCTCATGCCTTCCTCCCTCCCTCCTCCCTTCCTTCCTTGTTTTCTTTAAGCTCATCTAACTCTAAGTTTATGTGTGTGCTCTGAGTGTCATGGTTTTCTGAGCCTGTTCTGCAAGCTATAAATGACTTTTTGTGATCCTAAGCTTTTAGATTTTCTTACTCCTTCAGAGTTTCCTTGGTGACTTTGGGTGTTAGGTTTTTCTACACACACACACATTCACACATACATGTGTGAGTGCATTGATGTGATTTCAAAGCAGCAAAAGGCATACAAGGAAGTCTCCTTCTTACCCCTGTCTTCCAGTCACCTGCTTTGCTTCTCCAGAGGCAACCTTTCATTTCAGTTTCTTAGGTGTTCTGGCAACAAATAAGCAAACGCATACATTTTCTTTCTCCCACTTTCTTACCCATATTGTAACGGAGTAACATTTACTGTTCTACATGAAACTTAATTCTGAGGATAGGGTTAGAAATGTATGGTGCTGAATGACTCACTTTTCTGAGCTATGGAGTGCAGTCGTCCTGTCCCGCTCCCCAGACATCTCCTTGCCAGAAGGAGCTGGCCAGGCTAAGCCCTGAGCCACTGGCAATGGCTCCAGGGCTGTCCGTGTGCCCCACTCCCACTCACAGCCGGCTGTGTCTGCGCCTGGCTGTGGCGGCCCGGAGCGCCCTCAAGCACTGGCAGGCTCGCCAAGCGCCCGTGTCCCCAATGGCCTCTCCAGCCTGTTCCTCCCTCACTAGGTGTTCGAGTTCAGAGGGTGGGCACCCGCCAGCACATCAGTGCTGCTGTCCTGTGGCTCCTGTCCTCACTCCCACCTCGGGGCCCTGCTGAGAGGACCTAAGGCAAATGTGCACTCGCCCCCAGTCCCATGGCCTCCTGACGGATGCTTCCCCAGGCCTTGTCAGACTTCCTGCCACAAAACCCCATTTGTCCCATGACTGGTAAAAAATGTACCATGTCGCAGTCAGACCCCAGAAGAGAGATGGATGAGAAAAAACATGGACTCTGCTGATGGCAGAGCTTCCTGGCAGACTGAAAATGCTCCTCTTCAGAGCTGTTTGTCATGTGCTCACAGCCCACTACATCTTAAGAGATTGCATTACTTCAGAAAAATTAAAGAGGAAGCGCAAAGCAACTCAGAACACTCCCTCCTGAGGGCTATATTCGTTTAGCCGACATTTACGGGGCAAACCCCTTTCCCCTGCGGAAATGCTGTTTGCTTTCATGCAAGTCCTGAGAGAAGCAGATGCTACAGAGATTCCCAGTATCCCTCAGGAGGCTCCCAGGCCCCAGTAGCTGCTTTTCCTACCAAGTCAAGAGGTATCAACAGGGTGAACACCATGTGACGGATGTGCTGATGTAAACATGTGTGACCTGCTTGTCCTACCCTGCAGGAACTCCCTTTCCAGTCAAGAAATGATCTGTGCACCAAGCTAGGAACCGAAATGAACCACAGTACCTGACCTTCCACAAGACAGTGTGTGATAGAACAGCAAGGGAAGGAGACAGATAAAACACTGCAGATCCGAATGGGCCAAAAGAGCTGGGCTGCTGGGCTACAGGGCTCAGGAGAATCTGGGTAAAGGAAATCAATTAAGCCTGGCCTGGAATAAGTAGGATTTTATTAGCCCATTTAATAAATAATGAGGTGCCTACTATGAGCTAATCATTGAAGAAGGTATTTAGAAAGGACACCAAAATAATTAGGACCCAGTCCTTATCCTCCAGGGACCACTGACTAGTGGGACCAGCAGGCAAGTAAGAAGTAATTAGCCCTGGCTGAAAATGTTGTAAGTACTAGAAGAGAGAAGTAGGTATTCTACATGGAAATCTGAAAAGGCTTTTGAGAGAAGGGATTTTCTCAAGCTAGCTTTTTTTTTTTAAGATTTTATTTATTTATGTATTTATTTGGGAGAGGTGGGGAGAATCTCAAGCAGACTCCTCGCTGAGCATAGAGCCTAAAGTGGGGCTCGATCTCATGATCCTGACGTCGTAACCTGAGCCAAAACCAAGGGTTGGATGTTTAAGGGACTTCGCCACCCAGGCACCCCTCCAGCTAGCTTTCTAAAGAAGGCCTGGAATCTTCTAGAGAACAGAAGGGGAGAGAGCATTCTTTCCTAAGAGCAATGGTTAATAGAAGCTGGGGGCGCAAAGGCCTAGAGGCACAAGAGCACTGGCTGGGAGGAGGGGAGAGGCGGGCCATGGGGAGGGGAGCGAGAGAGAGGAGGTCATGTGAGCAAAGGTGTGGAGGCCAGGAAGAAGCCAGTTGGGTGGTAGGGAGGGGCCAGATTAGTGGGCAGCAGTGGCCTGGTCAGCCTCGCCCCCCAGTGTCCCCTCTGCCATCTTGGGGGAGACTCTCTCCGCCCAACACTGCTGGGCAAAAGTAGCAAGCACAGTCTGACCCTCTGAAAACAAGTCCCCCCACCTCAACACACACACCAGAGTCCCCGGCCCTCTTTTCTACTGGCAGCACCCCCACACACCTAGCTGTCCTCTGGGGGCTGAGGAGCAGAGCTGGAAGACACACGGGGCCCCTCTCCCCTGTGGCACGAGCTGGGCTAAGAGCAGAGGAAAGAGCTCACGGCTCACAGCTGTACCAAAGGAGAGAGCCTGGGCCGCACGCCCAGCAGCTGCTGCATCTCCCAGGAGCAAATGCCTTGGGGGGCTCGTGTGTAATTCCCGAGTGAGTCTGCCGTGACAGCAACCCGGGCAGGCTGCCTGGCTGCTGGCGCCTCCTGTGACTATTCCAGCACCTTCCTATCTGTGTGACAGATCCCTCCTGCGGCCAGCCTGGTTGCTAGGCCCCCGCTGTCTGCAGGCCTTCCCCTGGGCCCGCTTAGGAGGGGTAGGTGGGTTCAGTCCCCACAATTGACTGTCCTGCTTTTCTATGTTTCAGCCGCTGCTCAGATTCAACGCCATGCTGAGGAAGCTGCTCATTATCTTCCCCCACTTCTGCCTGGGCCGGGGCCTCATTGACCTGGCGCTGAGCCAGGCTGTGACGGATGTCTACGCCCGGTTCGGTGGGTGGCCTTTGAGACCCGTGGAACATGGCCCCAGACCACCTGGGCGGGGGCGGGCTGCCTCGGGAGCTCCTATGCCCGACCTGCAGCCTGGGCTGGAGCCGGCTGACACTTGGTTGGTATGGGAGTGTCCTTCTGCCCAGAAGGGATCAGTTGCCTCTGTCTCTGGGGCTGAGGAGCCACAGGAGGGGTCAAGAGCAGGCTCCGACTCTTCCCTACTCTGACTCGAGCAACCGAGATGAGGCCTGGGTTCAGCTCCCGCTTACTCCTTCGAGTAAGGCCTCGTCTAGCTGGGCCAGACGTTATGACTAGGTCTCTGGGGGCAGCTGGGGCAGCTGAGTGGACTTCATTCCTGTCCGCAGGTGAGGAGCACTCTGCAAATCCGTTCCAGTGGGACCTGATTGGGAAGAACCTGGTTGCCATGGCCGCAGAAGGGGTGGTGTACTTCCTCCTGACTCTCCTCATCCAGCACCACTTCTTCTTCACCCGATGGTACGTTCAGGCCACTGCCATAAGGGTTCCAAGGGCAGCTCCTTGCATCTGTCCAGGGACTTGGCTTCACATCCATGTAGTCCTCTGTTTCCTCACCAGCCCCACTCCGTGATGGCTTTTTATACCCTTAAAGCCTGGCTTGTTCTGAATAACACAAGGGGAGAGACATTAAAATAGGCATGTTGGAATTTGTAACGAATCTAAACTTTAAAGCATTTAAAATACAGTATTTAATTTCAGTTGCTAATATTTAATCCCTCTCACCTCATTAACAGATACTCATTTTAAGTTGGATGATAGCCTTACAAATGATAATAGTTAAGGGAGATCCAAAGTACTGGGAAATAGATTTAGGCATTCACAAGAAAATAGACAAAGTGGGCCCCTTTGCTAATTGGAGATATGAGAGTGGGGATAGGGAGTATATGGGGTGATATCCAGGGCGACTGAAGCCAGGAGCAGTGTGAAGGGAGAGGGACAGGGCTTGTGCCCCTTTGGGGGGGGGGCGGCAGTGACTGCCTACCGTGACCCAGCCCAGCTGTGCCATTCTTCCCTGGCTTCTTGACCCAGGACTTGCCTCCTTCTGACATGGGCACTCAGGTTTCCAGAAGGCTGTCCCTCCGCTATCCAGGCTGACCTTCACTAGGTCTCAGCCCAGGGCCCTGAACTGCAAATCACTGGGCCCTTGGAACATGCTTTCCTGGACAGTGTTTTGTTTCTTATCCTTTCATCCTCTCAGGCTGAGTCAGGCTACATGTCAATAAAGATACAGAGGACTTGGTTTAGGTTTTAATCCATAGGGAATCGAGTTACTAGAAACAAATTGACCTCCCTACTCACAGGGCTGTGAGGATTGAACAAGATAATGGGTGCCAACACACTTAGAATAAAATGACGTGACCAGGAAGTGGTGCTAGTTATGGGGGACAGTGTGGGGAATTGATGTCCATGGGACCCTTGGCCCTCAAAGGCCCCCTTCTACAGCTTTGGCCACATCTTGAAGAGACCTTGGAGTAGAAGGGAGAAGGCAGACTTGTTTACCAAAACAGACTCGGTAGCTTCAAACTCTGGTGTCAAACAACTGAGCAAGTCTTGCGGCATTGGGCCTGAAACAGCACCAGAGAAGCACTCCAGGACTTTTGGCTTCAGGAAGCCCACAGCCATGCGCATGCTGAGAGGCAACCAGGCAAAGAGAAGAAGGGAAGGGCAGAAGAAAGGGTGCTTTTGGTAGAAGACAAGCTAACCTGTGGGGAGTTCACAGAAGGGGGAAGGTGAGAGGGGTAAAAGAGGAGCCTGGAGAGGTAGGCAGAGCCAAGTCCTGAAATGCCCCTCACCTTGGTGAGGACTTCAAGTTTAAGCCTGAAGGCAGCAGGGAGCTGTTGGGGTGTTTTAATCAGTCAGGTGAATGATCTGCCAGGCTTAAAAGCAGAGAGACCAGACAGGAGGCCATTTTGGCACCCAAGCAAGAGTCAGTGGTGGCTTGGATAGAAGTGGGGGCATTGGGAGATGGAGAAAAATAGGTTGATTGGATAAATGGTAGACAAGACAAGATTTTGAGATGAATTAGATGTGGCCAGTGAGATTGTAGGCCAAGGTGGTCAGGGAGGGTTTCAGAGGTGCTGTGTCTTTAAGGATGGGGAGGCTTCTGTTTGGCAGGACAGGAGGAAGAGAACGCTGAGGCCCTGGAAATGCCTGTAGAGGCTGGGAGTGAGTCAGGGAAGACCAGCAGGGGCTGGGGACCAAGGCTTGATGAAATGGTTGGGAGAGGAGTTAGTTCAAGAGATAAGTGGGAGACAGGTGACATTTACTGAGTGCTTACCATAGATGAAGTGTTGTAGTAATGGTATCAGCTGCCAGGTTTTGAGTTCTGACTGTGCCGGATGCTGGGCCAAGTTCGTCTTCTCCACAGTCCTATGAGGCAGACATTCTTTTCCCCTCCCCACCATATGGTTGAAGGGGGTGAGGTTTAGAGAGGTTCAGTGACAGACCCAAGGTCACACATGGGGAAGCCAGGACTAGAAACCAGAGACACTGCACACCAACCCAATCCTCTCCCTTTCCTTCCTCTAGGATTGCCGAGCCTGCTAAGGAGCCTATCATAGATGAAGATGATGATGTGGCTGAAGAAAGACAAAGAATTATTAATGGGAGAAATAAAACTGATATCTTAAGGCTAAATGAACTAACCAAGGTAAGCGACTAGGTGTAAACGAGTTAGTTTGGAGGTGCCAGTTGGATCCACAGATGGCACACCATTGTAATTTGCCTTGCAATATGCCTACACAAGCAGTTCATTTTCCTACTTTTATGTGAGGTTGTCATTGCTGTGTTATAACTTGCCTTCCAAGAACACCTAATTCCAGTGCATTCTCCCCAGTATTCATCTTGGGCACGGCACAGGGCCTCAGCGTGAACCCCTACATTGAGCCTCACTCATGCTTCTCCCTTCCATCTCTGCACAGTGGGTCAGCTTCGAGGTTTCCTGGGGTTCACAACACCCCTCTGAACACCTGTGCCAATATGTAACCTCCTCGCGTCGATAGTTCTCACCTAACCCATCCTTTGCTCTTTGCTCTCTCTTCCCTTCCCGCTCTAACCCTCTCTTGGTTCTCAGTCCAGTTTCTCTGCATCTTGCAGGTTTATTCGGGCACCTCCAGCCCAGCAGTGGACAGGCTGTGTTTCGGAGTCCGCCCTGGAGAGGTGGGTGCCCTGCAGACTCCTGTGCATGCTGCTTCTCCCCACCTACAGCAGGGCTATCACAGAGAAATCAAATGCAGCCACAGAGGTCATTTTAAATTTTCTAGCAGCCACATGAAAAAAGTAAAAAAAAAAGGTGAAATTAATTTTGATGATTTATTTTACCTAATATATCTGAAATACTGTCATGTCAACACATAATTTATATAAAACATTATTGATGCAATATTTTACATTCTTTTTTTGTTATTGTTTTAAGTTTTCAAAATCCAGGGTATGTTTTACACGTATAACATATGTCAGTTCAGACCAGATGCATTTCAAGTGCTCAGCAGTCACCATAAGGGAGGAAAATCCTCTTTCCTCTACCCTCCTGGGTTCTCTGCATAGAGCTCTGTAAATTGGACTGATGAAAGGCAGATTAAGAAGAGAAAAACAGACAGACATTTATTAGGGAATGATCAGAAATAAATGACATGAGAGGTGGTTAGAACTTGGGCTTATATAGCATCTCGGCAAAGGAATGATACATTTTTAGAGAAGTGACAGGACAAAGGAAAAGGACCTTGAGTCAGTAGGGGTGGCAAATTATAGAAAAGGCAAATATGGGGGAAACTGATTGTAGATAAATGTTAGTTAGTAATGTTTGTTATAGATTCCTCTGGTGCTGTCTCCAGGCTAAGAGCAAGAGAGGACACCCTGTAAATTTATGTCCTGCTTTTAGGCAAACAGGGGAGGGTAGAGAACTTTTATTTCTTTTTTTTTTTTTAAGATTTTATTTATTAATTTGACAGAGCACAAACAGGGGGAGCAGGAGAGGGAGAAGCAGAGTCCCTGCTGCTCAGGGAGCCCGATGCGGGGCTCAGTCCTAGGACCCGGGGATCATGACCTGAGCCCAAGGCAGATGCTTAACCAACTGAGCCACCCAGGTGCCCCCAGAGAGCTTTTCTTGTATCTGCTGCTGCTTAATTGCCTTCAGCTCAAACTCATCCTTACACCAAAGTGGCTTATCTCGAGGTGGCAAATTCTGCTTCCTGTAGCACATGGCTAGTGGCCCCCATCATGGCCGCCCAGGTCGGAAGTGTCTCCCACCTACCCACACGCTTGCCCTAGGGCCTCACAGTCCCCACTCCTTGGGCTGTGTTAGGATGGGTTCTAGGGTGAGGGTTCTAGGACGAGGCCAGTTCTGTGTGTTCTCCCTCAGTGCTTTGGTCTTCTGGGCGTGAATGGAGCTGGCAAAACAACCACATTCAAGATGCTTACTGGGGACACCACAGTGACCTCAGGCGATGCCATGGTAGCAGGCAAGAGGTGAGTGTCCTGCTCCTCCTGTCTCAGGGTGTCTCTCACAGGTCCTGGGCCATGCTCCCATCCCAGCATAGGGAGAGTGAGCCTCAGACCCTGTACTGAGGATGATCCTAAGAGCATGGAAGATCTGTGCAGAAGAGTAGGCCTCCCAGAAAGCATGGTCTAAAAAGTACAAGACACAGACTCTCTGGGAAATTGAATTGAATTGTGATTGTTAAGACATGCCCCTGTAAGCATGGATTCTTGGAAACTTCTAGGAAGCACCTTGTCAGTGGTTCTTAGTCTTTTTGGGGTTATAGACTCCTTTAAATATCTGATGAACACTTGTACTTTCTTCCTATAAAAATAGACCATTATTGGGGTACCTGCCTGGCTCATTTGGTAGAGCATGTGACTCTTGATCTTGGGGTTGTGGGTTCAAGCCCCACATTGGGTATAGAGATTACTTTAAAAAAAAAAAAAGTCTTTAAAAATACACACACACACACACACACACCATTATCCCCCATTATTTCCCTCCATACATTTTTGCAAAGAGTTTAAGGAAATTTACTGAGGCCTGAAGCACATTTATGATCCTGCAGGATCCCTGGGTCCCAGGTTAAGAACCGCTGTGGGGAAGCACCCTTTCTCTGGATCGAGTTTCTAGATGAGGGCTGGTTTAAGAGCCTTCATGGGCTTTAGTCTGACTTGGCTATTCTGTGCTGATGCTTGGCTTTGCCAGGCCAAGGAGGCTTTATGAAGGGAAAATTGGCATGTGTCCTTGGATTCTGAAGGGTGCCTGCTGCACTCTGTAACAAGGTGTGAGGAAACAGACTGGTCCTCTGTGGCGCAGGATCAGGAACACAAATCTACGCTGTTTGCCACTTTCCAGGCTGCTCCCTGAGCGGCAGAGCTCATAGGCATCAGATGTGCCTGGAGGAACCCTCTGCCCTGGTTTATAAGTGGAGTTACGCAGTGCTGACTTCTGCTCAGCATCTGCCTGACCCGGGCCTCCTTCCCTCACCTGGGAGCCATCCTCAGCCTCATGGCTGAAGGCCCACTGGACATGGCTCAGCCAGGATGAATTTGGTTCCCCAGCCTTCCCCAGCCATCCCTATTGGGTCTAGAGCAAAGGAACAAGCAGGGGTGAAGCCAGACCGTGGCTGAGTCTGTCTCATCTGCAGATCCAGCTTAGCCTGCAACCAAGCAAGTAACTTGACAGTGGTAACAAAAGGAGTCTTGGGGGACCAAGGGATAGCGGGCGGGAGGATATAATGGCATTTACCATAAGACATCAGATGACAGTCCAAGTAAGACACAGCCTGATACCTAGAAGATGGGAGCTAGATGAAGTGGAAACTGGAACACAACTGTAGGTTTAAGATGCAGGATTGGGTTCCACTGGTAGGGCAGCTCCCATGAACTTGGCAAAGTACTCTCCTTGCCTCCCTGGGTGGTTTTAATTGGCCCAGCTGCACTTGAAGTACTTTTTATTATAGTGGGGGGCTGCATGGCACCTCTCTGTCTCCATCCTGTTGCATCCATCTTTTATTCATAGATCCTAAGCTACAGGGGAAGCAGGGAGAGCAGGGAGAGATTAGACCAGATTAGACAGTTTATTTTTTCATCAAGGCAATGTATTTTCTAGTGGGGGAGAATTATCAGTCAAAGAGAGTTGATAGAACTCAATTCACTTCCTCTCTGTTCCCTGCCAGTCTCTTGCTCTGGATAGGGATCTGACTAGTTTCCCTTTCATTTACTGTATCTCTGCCAGTAAGCCCAGATGGAGAAGTTTACTTCCTTTAGGGAGCATGCATCTTCTCTGATTATGTCCCAAATGTCTGAAAGGGATCAGAAATCATTGGTCATTTTCTTTTTTTTTTTCCTTGTAAAGATTTATTTATTTTAGAGAGAGGGTGTGTGTGTACTGAATGGGGAGAGGGGCAGAGGGCAAGGGAGAGAAGGAGAGAACCTTAAGCAGACTCCCCACTGAGCAAGGAACCCAATGCAGGGCTTGATCTCAAGACCCATGAGATTATGACCTGAGCCAAAATCACAAGTCAGACGCTTAACGGAATGAGCCACCCAGGCGCCCCTCACTGGTCATTTTCTAAAGTCTGATCTTCCCTTTGTTTTTAAACCCACATATGAGGTGATCCACTCCAAAACTAAAGCTGACTTTGTATAACAGATATTCAGTTTATCCTAGACAAAGAAACTTGGAAAGATCTATTGGATTCAAATCTCAGATTTCCAGAAGTTCATCAGTTTCTAACCAAAGGGCCCCTGCTTTGATTCATAAATGTTGTGCACATTTCTGAAGTAAAGCAGAAGAGAAGAGGTATCTTGCTTATCCCATTGGCAGAAGCTCTCCAGCCCCAGCTCTGTTGTCACTCCCCGCCTTTGAAGAAAACTTGCTAATTGCTTTTTCTTCTTGCAGTATTTTAACCAATATATCTGATGTCCATCAAAATATGGGTTACTGTCCTCAGTTTGATGCAATTGATGACCTGCTCACAGGGCGAGAACATCTTTACCTTTATGCCCGGCTTCGAGGTGTACCGGCAGATGAAATTGAGAGGGTAAAAAATGGTTTCTTGTAGCCACTCAGGAGTTTGGTGAACCCTAAGCCTATTTCATGAGAGTTAATTTATTTAGAGATGGGAAAGTGGAAACATACTGTCCATTCAACAAATGCTTTCTGAGTGTCTACTATATGCCAAATACCGTTATATTTGGGGGGATAGTAGTAAACAAAACAAGAAAATCTCTGGCTTCCTATCTAACAAAACAATGTATGCATTTACCCTTTGATTCAGCAATCCCACTTCTGGGAATTTACCCCAGAGATACACCTCCCACAGGGCAAAATCTATATGCACAGGTTATTCATTCATTAGAGTCACAAAACATTGGGAATTACCTAAATATTCAGGCATAGGAGATTGGTTGAATCATTTATGGTACATACACATAATAAAGTCTTATGCACACACACACACACACACACAGAAAATCTCTGTGAACTGATACGGAGTTACTTCCTAAAGATATTGTTAAGTAAAAAAAGCAAAGGGCAAAAGAGCACATGCAGAATTCTACTTTTCTCCCCCACTATTTTCTATTGAAGTATAGTTGACATACAATGTTACGTTAGTTTCAGGTGTATAATAGTGATTTGACAACTCCATGCATTGTGCTATGCCCACCAGAAGTGTAGCTGCCATCTGTCACCATACAATGCTATTATAACACTATTGCAATGACAAATTCCAGGGCTGGGACAGTATAGTTATAAAACGAGCCTGAAACATCTTTTTACGCCAGAAAGTGAAGTGCTTAAAAAAAGGAGGGGGGCATGTCAGAGCTACACAGGAGCCATCTTGAAGGGGCTCCCCATAGCCAAACGGGGTACAGTTTGAACATCAAAATAATAAATACCCTGATCAATTATAAAACATGGGGGACAACAGAGGAATTCATAACTCCATACTGTTAAATAGATAAATAAGAGAAAAGGGATGGTTCTTGCCTACACTCAAATGCTGAGAGCCGACTGATTAGGGTGGAAGAATTCTAGAATTGGAAAATCATTTTGTAGTGATCATAGTAAAGATTGGATTGCACAAGAATCATCCATGGTTGCTAAATCTAGGGGAAATTTTTTTATAAGAAGCAAGATATTTATATAGCTTAGAAGTATCTGCCACAGATTGCTTGTTGGTTGTGAGGGGGAAGCATCATAATTTCACAATGAAGAAATGAGACAACACCTTAATTGGGTGATCAGAATTAACATCCTATATGAGGGGCACCTGGACATGTCCTGCCCCTAAAGGTGATACCCTGAGAAGGACACAACAATACATAATATTCTGATTGAGAACGTGTTACCTGAATCTTATCATGAGAAAACATCAAACAAACTCCAAATGAACATTCTATTAAAAAAAAAAAAATACCAGGGCTGTACTCTTCAAAAGTATCAAAGTCACAAAAGACAAAGAAAGGCTATGGAAATGTTCCTGATCACAGGAGCTAAGTGGACAACGGTGACTGAGTAATGGACACTAGACTGCATCCTGTACTGGATAGAAAATAATGCCATGAAGGACATCATTGGGCTAGTTGGCAAAACTAGACTATGAAAGGTAGATCAGATGAAAGTATCAGAATAATGTTAAATTTACCAACACTGAAAACTGTACTGTGGTTATGTAAGAGTATTCCTCTTCTTAGGAAGTAGACACTAAAGTATTTAGGAGTAAAGGGCCACGATACATACCTTAAATGGCTCTGAAAAAATCCTATGTGTGTGCATATGTATGTGCTTGTGCACACGCACAACATAAGAGAGGGAGAGAGAAAAAGAGAGTAAAGTGTTTATGAATGTTTTTGTATTATTCTTATTTTTAAACATTTCTGTAAGTTGGAAACTATTCCAAATAAGAAGTTAAAAGTGAAGCTTACATTCTAGTGGGAAGGACAGATAATAAATAGATAAGTAAGTAAAATATATTTTTGAAAGTGAAAAGTCGGTAGGGGAAAAATAAAGTAGGGAAGAATTTTTAGGTAGGGTGGCACAGGGCCAACATCACAGAGGAAGTGACCTCTGAGTGAAGACCTAAAGGAGCTGACAAAGTGAGCCATGGGGATATCTAGGGGAAGAACATTCCAGGCAGAGGTACAATAAGTACAGAAGGTAGAAACATGGTAGGCTTGTCTCACTTCTCTAGTTTTCTTCCTGCGCACACTCACACACACACACACACACACACACACAGTATTCTTTGTCATAATTTCCGTTGATTTTCCTCAAAGCACTTTTACAATCTGTCATTATTCTGTTTAGTTCGATTGTGTGTCATACCCCCCTCCATCTGTGAGTATGACAGCAATGGCTATGTTCCCCATTATTCTCCAGTGCCTAGTACAGTGCCTGACTCATAGCAGTGGCTCGATACGTATATATTAGATGCACCAGACTTCAAGTGTGACCCTGTTGAAGGGTGGAAGCAACGGGTCTGACGCCCACCATCAGACCCTGGGACTCTTCCCCTCTTACCCGTAGTCTGGGACCCTGGGTGAGAAGCACTGCCTTGCCCTTCGTAAGGCTGAGGGTCATTTCTCCAGGGGCTGCACCAAGCCACATGGCAATGTAAGGCACAGTATGGAAAGGGGATGTCTGGGCCCTGAAGCCCATGAACCACCCCCGAGCCAGTAGGTGGCCTTGTGTCAGCCTAGCTGTATCTGTCATCCTGATGGTGTGAGATCTGGGAGCCTAAGATTTCGAATTGGTGGAGGTTAGCTTGTTTGTCTTTTCACAGTGGGTTTTCTTCCTCTTCCCTAGGTGGCAAACTGGAGTATTCAGAGCCTGGGCCTGTCTCTCTATGCAGACCGCCTGGTCGGCACCTACAGTGGAGGCAACAAGCGGAAACTCTCTACAGCCATCGCTCTGACGGGCTGCCCACCTCTGGTGCTGCTGGTGAGGGTTACCGGGACATGTGGGGACAGAGGGGCCCGAGGGCTTGAACCAAGAGCTGCACCTCTGTGGTTGGGCCAGCGGCTTTAGAAAACGCAGCCATCTGTTTTCGTCTAAACTGTTTCCTGTACTGCTTGCTTTGAGCAAATCAACCCAGTGTTTGGTTCACAACTCTTGGGGGAAACTGGAGTCACAACATATTCTCACTCTGAGCCCCTGGGAAGTCTCTTATGGGCCCACAGGCTCATAGAAGGGAAGTTCAGCCCCTCTGGTCAGAAATTACTGCTGGAGGAAGTCTGCTCAGGCTGCAAAGTGGGCAGAACACTGGCCTGGATCAGAGGCTCATGAGATTCTCCCTGGAGCTGCACCAGACCCAAGGCCCTTGTGCCCATGCAGTCGGGGGTTTTTGAGGGCAGGGGTCACAGGGCTGGGCAGTGACTCATACAAGTCACCTGGGCTATCTGTCTGCTTCCTTGCAAATTATGTGTAAGTTTGTTGGTTTTTTTAATTTTCAAGATAATTCTGCCATTGCCTTAATCAACCTTAACCCATTGATGGGCTGAAATGGGTCAATGGAGATGCATAATGTCTCTTTACTGTCCTGGTTGACCCCCTGCCTCCCCTACCCGAAGCCTGGATTCCTCAAGTCTTGCTCACTTTGGGGAGGGGGGAGCACTTTGTATATTGTCTGCCAGAGAGCAGAGCTGCTCAGAGGGAGTCAGCCAAGGAGGGTGCAGTAACCAGGAAAGGCTGGCTCCAAGCCCAGTTCCCTGCCCTCTCTGCCTCCCCACAGGATGAACCCACCACAGGCATGGACCCCCAGGCACGCCGCATGTTGTGGAACACCATTGTGAGCATCATCAGGGAAGGGAGAGCTGTGGTCCTCACATCCCACAGGCAAGAGATTCCTAGGGGCTGGGGTGGAAGAGGTGGGCAGACAGGAGCCCTCCCCCCTCCTTACTTCCTCTCTCCTACCCCACAGCATGGAAGAATGTGAGGCTCTGTGTACCCGACTGGCCATCATGGTAAAGGGCACCTTACAGTGTCTGGGCACCATTCAGCACCTCAAGTATAAGTAAGGATGGGCTGGGGGGTTGACTTTGTTACCTTCCTTGGTGGTGGTGGGGGGGTCAACTAGGCCCCGTGCTCTCTACTGACACTTGGGAGGGTCCTGTTGCCCTTACCCCATGGGCAGAGGCATGTGGCCTGGGCCTTGCTCCCCAGCGGCAGACAGAGAAAGCTGCTGTGCTGAAAGAAACTTCTCTATATTGGGCTAATTGCCTGTGGTTGAGGGTTCCCTGAGTCTCCAGATGGGGTTCTGATTGGGGCATATGCAGAGCCTGGCGGGGATGAGGGAGGGTCACTACCACTGTCTCATTATCCCCCCACTTATCCCAACAGATCCAGCACCAATGACCTAATAAGAGTCTATGACCAACATAGGGATGGTTAGGAGATCAAATAGCCTGAGGATCAGTTTTCTTTTCAGACATGTTTATGCTTTTGAGTTTGAGAAGTGACCATGTAGTATATGACAAACCAACAATGCTAAGTAATCTTCAGTAGGATTACCCTGTCCCCATAAATTGTAAACTGCTGTCAATAGTGCATTATTAATAATATTTTGTGTGCCAAAGCCAAAATTGATCAGTTAAAATAAGATTATTATAATAATGCCATGCTTCCTTGCATTCTGATATGCTTTATAAACTAGGAAGGGTAGATTTGTAGTTATTACTCATTTATTTAACAAACACTTTTTACGAGCCCAGAATATAAAGTCACTGTGCTAGTTGGTAGAAGGAACAGTACATAACCTTATCTAGGCTGAAATGCTTCATCTTGTTGTACCCGTGGGACTGTTGCCTAAGACACATCATCCTTTATATGCATCAGGGCAGATAAGTGACTGAGAGGAAGGTCTAGTAGATTAGCTGCATTTGGGTTATTTGACCTGTGATTTCTTGAGCAACTACAGCTTGGATGCTGGACAAATACCTAGGGGGGACGTCAGCTCAGCATATGAGGTCACCAGAGCCGTGTCATAGCTTCCTGGGTCCAACTGCAGGAGACATGTGTGGACTCCCTACTGCTTTCCCTCTCATCAGTATCCTCATGGTAGAGCAGGTGAGAGGGGAATATCTGCCATGTGGAGGGGCAGTCAGTTTTCCAGAGCTGAAAGGAAAGGTGTTTTATTGTAGAGGGGAGCAACCCTTGTTTGTTGGTCATGGAGGGAGCCTTGAAATAAATTCTAACTGACACAGTATATCCTGACATAAGATATAAGGAAGCCAGCTGGCCATGCACATACTCCCTGGTGGACCATTCTGTATTCACCTGTGGGTCACCTGGTGAGGGGAAGAGGGAAACGCTGATGGTCCCAACCCTAGTAGCTCCCATTTGTTCTGGAAGTTTCCACAGGGAAGTGCTGCCTCCCCAAGTCTTAGTGCCCTCCTAGGGAGCTCTTTGAAGGAGGAGGCAGCCTTTCCATTACTGAGTAAACACTAGTTCCAGAGGCCTTCGTGGGCGGGTTGTGATCTCCACAAGGGGCTAAAACCACCTTTGACTTCAGCAGGTAAATGGGAGGGAAAGGAGCGGGGAGCATCCATGCCTCCAGGAGTTGGACCCAGGAAGCTGTGACACAGGTCTGGTGACTCACTTCACCACACAGACGTTTGGACCTCTACAAACTAGTATCAAACTATTTTTTCCAGGAGCTGTCACGGATTTTCTCCTACTAGTTTTAAACATGCACACAGGGTCTATCATATGGGCCTTTCATCCTCAATATTTTTGGCAAATCTATTCCTTATTTTGGAATTGCCTCAGGCCCGGCTACTAACAGGCCCATGCCGTGCCACCCTGTGTGTCGCCTAGGTTTGGAGATGGCTACATTGTCACGATGAAAATCAAATCCCCGAAGGAAGACTTGCTTCCCAACCTGAATCTGGTGGAGCAGTTCTTCCAGGGGAACTTCCCGGGCAGCGTGCAGAGGGAGAGACACTACAACATGCTGCAGTTCCAGGTCTCCTCCTCCTCCCTGGCCAGCATCTTCCGGCTGCTCATCTCCCACAAGGACAGCCTGCTCATCGAGGAGTACTCCGTCACGCAGACCACGCTGGACCAGGCAGGTTGCCCGACAGGCACATGTGTGGAGGGGGGCTGTGTGCAGACTGGGCCGGAAGGCACGTGAGAGGGGGCACCACACGCCTGATTTTTAATGCTCTGGTTCCTCTGTCTGTTAGGGTAAAGCTTGGTAGACCCGAAATTGTCTTCTAACGATATTTTAGTCATCAGCAAATTTCCTTGACTACGTCATCCTTCCCCACTGCACTATGACTTTATTTCATCCTTCCTGGTTGGTGGTGGTGGCTTTTTTTTTCCTTTTCAAATCAATGTTAATTGATGCTTAATTTACAAGCAATCAAATGCACCCACTCAAAGTGTTCAATTCGGGGATTTTTGATAAGCCTGCATACCATGAATCAGAGTTTTTAATGTGATCACTTTTTTAAATTATTATGGCAAAGTATATATAACATAATTAGCCATTCTTAAGTGTACAATTCAGTGGCATTAAGTACAGTCACATTATTGTGAAATGGATCACCACCATCCATCTCCAGAAATTTTTCATCTTCCCAAACTGAAACTGTATATCCATTAGACAAGAATTCCCCATGAACCACTTCCCCCAGCCACCCTGGGCATGGGTGGCTGGGCTTGTGGGTGGGCCACCCTCCCGTCCTGCAGGACGCAGCTGCTCTAGGGGGGCTGTGCATTAGCTGTGGGAGAGAGACCGAAAGTGGGTGGGTGGATGGGTCGAGGAAACCATTTTTCTGGAAACATCTACCTACTCTTGCTCTCCTACTCTTGTCTCCAGGTATTTGTGAATTTTGCTAAACAGCAGGCTGAAATTCATGACCTCCCCTTGCACCCTCGTGCTGCTGGAGCCAGCCAACAAGCCAAGGTACTCCTGCCCCTCTTTCGTAGTCCGCTGTTTGAGGCAGATCCTCAGCTCTGGGACTGGTCCACTGAGCCTGAGGGGCCCCAAGGCCCAGATATGCCTCCCACGAGAGTGACCCCCATACCACATCCCCACCACTCCCCACCACTCCCCACCAGTTCTGTGCTGAGGGACTGTTCAGTCAGTGGTTGTGGAGGTTCCTTTTATAATCAAGAAGCTATCTGGGTGGTGTGGGAGAGCATTTTTGAAAAGAACTTTCCCATATGTTTTTGCTTATAGTGAAAAGACTTGGGTTTTAGAAATATGAAGCAGGGAAAATAGGAGAGAGTATTAAAATGTTTGGGTTGTTGAGATACTTGACATTTATGTTTTGGGTCAGGTGTTTGAGTTTCAAAGGAAAGAAATTAACTGGCACTCCATTTCAATGGTGGACATATTTGGTTAGAGCAAGATTATTGTCTGTTTTAGGAAGAGGGCTTGTTTTTCTGTATAAAAATATCAAGGGGCGCCTGGCTGGCTCAGTTGGTAGAGCATGCTACTCTTGATCTTTGGGTTGTAAGTTTAAGCCCTACACTGAGTGTAGGGATTACTTAAAAAATTAATTAATTAAAAAAATATCTCAAGATGGTGGAGGAAGAAGCAATAGAAAGTGTGTATCCTGGCCTATGATAACTCTTGGGATAGGTGCTTCCAGGATCCTGCCCTGGCATTGTGCTCCATGTAAGGAGCATGTCTACCCCATCCCAGTTCCCCAGAAAGAGAGAGAGAGCACTAGAAAAAGTACTGGAAGAGGCACTGGGATCCAAGTGCCTTGGCTTAAGCTGGGGAATTTTTTAAAAAAAATTTTTAAGTAGGCTCCATGCCCGATGTGGGGCTTGAATTCATGACCCTGAGATTGAGAGTTGCATGCTCTACTGACTGAACCAGCCAGGTGCCCCAAGCCTGGGATTTTAATGGGACAAATCAATTCAGCCATTCTGTCCAAACTTACCTGGAGAATAAAATCAAAGCATTTCTCCAATAGGCAAAGATGTGCAAAATCTTATTTCCTATAAAATTCTCATTCCTCCAACCAGTTTCTTTTTTTTTCTCAGTTTCAATGTTTCACCCCATTTTATTTTTTAAATAAGTTTGAAAGCTGTTAAGTATTTGACTTATATCATATTTTTTTATCCAATCAAAGAACTAAACACTTAGAGGCTTGTTTGCTGTCTTCTTAAAATTATATAACCTTACTTCTGGACTTACTCCCTAAGAAGTTTTAAGTGATCTCTCATCTGCATTTGATATTATTAAATCACCCAATTTCACATTTAGAAATTTCTTAACCAAAGAATTCAAAGGACAAGTTTTCAATTTCAACACATATAGCTATACATACCTTATGGTGATTTGTTCCAGAATAAAGTTATAATGATGGACTCTACTCCTAGATTCTAGATTACATCAGTGATATATAATAATATATGCTTTATTTATACTCAGGGTAGATACATATATTCTTCTAGTAAGTGTGGAAAAGATTAAAATAATCAGCTTGGAATAATGGAATTCAAATTCTGTTTTTGAAGCTTAAAGACACTGGAACTTTAGCCAAAAGTAGTAGATAAAATGATTGTGAATAGAATTTTTCAAAATGTAGAAAAAGTAAGCGTCCTGAAGCTATCTACTTCTGAAAAAAAGGCAGGCAGACTTTCGGCCAGTGCTAATTTGTCTTACTACATCAATTCAGATTTTATAAAAATTCTGTTGTCTCTTCAAGGGTGAGCATAAGTGGTAAATAGAATAGTGAAGCCTTCTTCAGGATACTGTTTACTCATGAATCACACCACATACTAGCTGCACTGCTTTGATAATGCAGAACCTAAAGCATCTTTTCCAGTTATCTTAGCAAAAGCTATCTTTCTCTATATATGGCAGTTGAGACTTGTTTTGTATAATTGCTCCTTAGTATAATCACATTTGAAAACTTTTAAATGTACTCTACTATTTTAAATATGTTCCTTTATAGCTGAACCTCCCACCAGTTTCTTAGTTGCAAACAAAACAAAACAAAACAAAACAAAAAACCCACAAATCTTACCACTGATTGAAACACTCCTTTCCAAAGCCATGCTTGCGATGAATTTTTCCCCTTCCTCTTGTCTAGTAGAGACCTGACAGCTTTGAAAGGTTAACCTTACCCCCATCACCCTAGAGGACCCAGAAATGCCTAAGTATAGGCATCTGTCTAGGGAATGGTAGTTCTGCTTAGATTTTCTAGCCACTCTTCCTCATTTATAAATCTTATACTTGGTGTTTACACCTGTAGAAAATTATTCTTTGAAAGCCACTTGCAGTTATGAATCCCTTTGATAACTCATTGGGTAGCAAAAGTGTTTCCTAGAACTACCAATGTTCTCCCCACCCCAACCTGGTATATTCTCTCTCAGAGAGCTAAAACCAGGTCATCTCTGGGCCAGGTAAGGGGTGCTGATGATCTGTGATCTGCAGCATTTAATTCCAAACTTTTCCCCCTTATTGGATGTGACCATTTTTCTATTTTGTTTGTCACATTTTAGTATACAAATGTTGTAATAGAAAACCTACTGCAACACATTTATTAAATTGGTATATTTTTATAATAAATTTTTTATTAAAACCCTGTGACTTAATGACATACTACCTTTACACAGGTTTGCAAAAATTCTCTTGTAAAACGTTGTATATAAATAAATGTCATGAAAAAATAGTAATTACATTCTTGTTTATATTATACCACTTTGAAACAATTTCCCTTAATGTCTCTTACAAACAAGAAGAAGGTTGTTTCTCTCAATAAGTCCTAGAAAACATTCACAACTTGCCTCCAAACACACGTGACAGCACAGCTTTAGGAAGTTCAGCAGGCTGGTGGCTTCCCAGCCTCACTTGTGAGTGAGGACCACCACCAGCATTTCATTATCTAGAGAGCAGTGTATCTGGTTATCAAGAATGCTTTGAATTCTTAAAGGACTTAGTACTGGAAAATATCCTTCCGGATGAGGTTTGTGGAATGTCACAATCTGTTTCATGGAAACAAGTGAGGGTCAAGGTTTCAATAGATAACTAGGTGATTGATGATCAGTCAACTTAGTAACGTCCTAAAGGGGCTTATAAATTAGTGACCATCACATGTGTTTTCCAGAAGCAGGAACAACTCAGATCAGTTTCTGACCCTTAGTCTTTTTTTTTTTTTTTTTTGTCTGCAATTTTATTTTTTTATTGAAGTGTAGTTGACATACAATATTATATTAGTTTCAAGTATACAACATAAATTGTGAAAATGTAGTGATTTGGCAATTATATACATTACCAAATGCTCACCATAGTCACCATACAATATTGTTACAATATTACTGACTATATTCCCTATGCTATACTTTTCCTCCCTATGACTTATTTATTTTACAGCTGGAAGTTTGTATCTCTTTATCTCCTTTACCCATTTCACTCACCCTCCCACCCCTCCCCTCTGTCAACCACCAGTTTATTCTCTGAATTTATGAGTCTGTTTCTGGCTTGTTTGTTTGTTTTGATTTTTAGATTCTGTGTATAAATGAAGTCACATGGTATTTGTCTTTCTGTCTGACTTATTTCTCTTAGCATAATACCCTCTAGGTCCATCCATGTTGTCATGAATGGCAGAATTTCATTCTTTTATGGCTGAATAATATTGCATTGTATATATGTGTCACATCTTTTTTTTTTTTAGTTTTTTTTATTTGAGTATAGTTGACACACAATATTACATTAGTTTCAACTGTACAATATAATGATTCAGCTTCTCTATATTTTATGCTGTGCTAACCACAATATACCACATCTTTATCCATTCATCTATCAGTGGACACTTGGGTTGCTTCCATATCTTGGCTATTGTAAATAATGCTGTAATAAACATAGGGATGCATGTATCCCTTTGAATTAGTGCTTTTGTTTTCTTTGGGTAAATACCCAGAAATAGAATTACTGGATCAAATGGTATTTCTGTTTTCCACAGTGTTTTCCAGAGTGGCGGCACCAATTTATATTCCCACCTGCAGCGCATGAGGGTTCCGTTTTCTCCACATTCTCATCAACACTTATTGTTTCTTGTCTTTTTGATACTACCCATTTTGACTAGTGTGAGGTGATATCTCATTGTGGGTTCGATTTGCATTTCCCTCATGATTAGTGATGTTGAGCATCTTTTCATGTGTCTGCTGGCCATTTCTTTGGAAAAATGTCTTAATTTATTTTAATTTATTATTATTATTATTATTATTTTTAAGTAGGCTCTGTGCCCATTGTGGAGCCCAATGCAGTGCTTAAATTCACAACACTGAGATCAAGACCTGAACTGAGACCAAGGGTTTGATGCTCAACCAACTGAGCCACCCAGGCACCCCCCACTGCCCATTTTTTAATTGGATTTTTTGTTTTTTTGGTGTTGAATCTGATCCTTATTCATTGTTAAAGAGTTTCCATGCATAATTTATAGCCTTATCAATTAGTTTCTGAAGTACCTGCAGCCTTACCTGGGATCTTTGCCCCACCTCAAGCATGTTCTTAGCTCTTAATACTAGATTAATCATCTCAAGAGCATGTGTGATTTTTAAGCTAGATAATTGATAAACCACATGTTGTCTAGATTTGGGCAGGCCTCCGTCTAACTCCCCTCCTTACTGACACTCCTCCCACCCCCCACAACTGGTATAGGAATTCAGCCTGTACCTTCTAACTGGAGACCATGTCTCTCCAGTTTGAAAGGTGTCCACTTCTTCCAGAGCTGGACATAATGCCTGAGCTTTGAT
This sequence comes from Phoca vitulina, assembly GCF_004348235.1. Classification (NCBI taxonomy): domain Eukaryota; kingdom Metazoa; phylum Chordata; class Mammalia; order Carnivora; family Phocidae; genus Phoca; species Phoca vitulina. The sequence continues at coordinate 23,788,984 of NW_022589705.1, forward strand.
CTGTAGCCTGCTGTCCTAAACCCTAGCTCCAATGTCTCCCACCTTTCCATCCCCCTGTCAGATTTTCATGCTTCCCAGGAGCCACCTTCGTGGGAACTATACAAAGGAGATTCTGTACCTCATGAATGACCTAAGTCATGACTTCTTGGCTTTTAAGACAGGAAGAGCATGGTAACGTTTTTAGGCTAAAAATCAAACCAAAACCTACCATGACAGCCTTTGGAAACCACACAGAGGGTGTAGATTCCCTCGAAGAGGCAAGCACATACACACAGATGGCCTGAGTTTTTATAACGTCTACACCATAGAGCCAGAGGAACCTGAGGGGTCATCTGGTCCAGCCTTTTCACAGACAAGGAAACAAGCATAGTCCATACCCTTGGTGATCTGACAGAATCACAGGATCCTCCCCTGAGCTTCCTTCAGCAATTGATTGACAGCTGTTTAACTTTTGAAATTTAAAAGCTGATGTGCCATCTCTTCACAAAACCAAGATGACAAGAGTCCATCTGATCTCCTTCCACAGGTCTGATCTCCACACTACTCATTCGCTCCAGCCAGAAAGAAACTCTGGGCAGCTGGAAAGGCAGGAGCCTTTGCCATATGGTCATCTGGTCGGACCCGCTCGGCAACAGAAACAAACCCATGCGGGCCATACCGCGAGCTCCGAAGGGGGCTCTTTCAGAGAGAAACCACGGCTGACTTCCTCACCTCAAACCCCTGATGATGAAACTGACCCAGCCAAACAAATGCAAAACCCTTCTTATCCAGCCCATCCTACTAGGAGCACTACTCCATATCACGCTCATTTTCAGTGGATCTTCTGGTGTGTGTGTGTGTGTGTGTGTGTGTGTGTGTGTTATTTTTAAGGAGAAAACAAAGTACAAATGTACTTATCACAGACCATTAGAATTCACTCATCTCCCTGGTGTGCCCCACATGGTACTTAGACACCCTTTGTGCGTGTGTAGTTTCCCATCACGGCGTGAGCCTCTGTGAGCATTATTGCCACAGAAGTGCTAGCCATGGCAAGATTCCGCAGCGCTGGGGCGGATGGGAGCGGACTGGTCTTGATGTCCCATGTCAAGTCTGCTTTGTAGGGTTTGAAGAAAACACCCAGCTGGCAACGCACGTAAACATTATCCATGGTCAGGGGGTATTAGCTGAATCTAGGTTTCATGTCTGTTTGCCCAGCTTATCTGAGTGCCTACCTCACAGGTATAATTAGGACAGGAGACAAAGAGGCAAGGGCAAGTGAGAGTGGCTGCTTGGTTGGACAGGAGATCCAACATGTCTCTGTAACTGTTGAGAGATGTCATACAGTGCCGTGCCATTTCCATGGTGCTGATGTGTGCATCTTCTGCAGGGATCTTAGGGGGGTAGTGGCTCACAGGACATCTAATTGTTTGCAGAAAAGCTCATGAAGGGGGCACCTGGGTGGCCCAGTCGTTAAGCGTCTGCCTTCGGCTCAGGTCATGGTCCCAGGGTCCTGGGATCGAGCCCCGCATCAGGCGCCCTGCTCCACGGGAAGCCTGCTTCTCCCTCTCCCACTCCCCCTGCTTGTGTTCCCTCTCTCACTGTGTCTCTCTCTGTCAAATAAATAAATAAATAATCTTAAAAAAAAAAAAGAAAGAAAAGCTCATGAAGAATCAGAACATAATCGTTTTAAACCAAACCATTTGGGGGGGGCACCTGTGTGGGGGAGGGGGGCATAAGCACTCATTTGTGGTGGGCTGTGGTGGTTTTAGGAAGGCATCCAGGACTGGGAAGAGTCAGGTATGGGGAAAATCCCACCCTGCCTGGGGGAGGGAAGCTCACTTTGGCTGTCTGTCTCTACTACACCTGAGCTCTCCATTGGCAATGTCTGTGTCTTTTTTGTCATTTTCCCCAGCTCCCGACACACAAGAAACACTCAACAATTACTTATCAAACTGAACACTATAAAAACCCAGCAAAGAAAAGTATATGGAAAAGAAGTAGGTCCAGGAAAATGATACCTCCAAAAGCTAAAGACAACAGCAAAGGGCAGGTAGAGCAACAGGGATGCTATGCTTTAAAAAAATACCAATCACAAAACATAAGCAGGAAAAAAAATCAAGGAAGAGGAGGCATGTCCACACTTCGTTTGGGTTTGAGGAGAATTCATGTTGGAAGTGTGGCTCAAATCTCCTGAGAATGTGTTACTCTATTGAAAGGTCTCCCAGTCTGGTTGAATAAGGGAGATTTACAAAGAAGAGGAAGAGAAAATGGAGAGTCAATTCAGAAAACAAGACCAGTCTGGAGATATTCCAGGAATATGACTTGTTGCCAGATCTTCTCAGGTTCCAATTCTCTGGGGAGCTCAAGATTTCGAAATAGTGGGAATCAAAAGCAGAATCTCTTTCAGAGTAAAAAACTCATAGAAAGCTTCATTTGTATCTGCTATTATGACTCTCCTAAAGAGACAGTAAGGGGAAAGTGGGGCAGATGACAAGGTTTGGGCTTGAAAGAAAGATTCTCTGTGACACCCTGGGTACTTGCCCCAGGACCAATAAGGACAGAGTTCTGTACCAGCAGTCCTGCAAAGCTTATGGAGAAGGGAAGAAGGTGTTCCCTAGACATATGACAGTGTCACATTGGTGGGACAGCTGTTTCAGGCACCAGAAAGAGACCACTGGGCCCAAGCTATGTGGGACTTGGTTTCCTCAATGTGGTAATTCAGTGCCTCAGCAGATCCTGAGATTAATAGTTTGTGACTCCTGATGTTCATAGGGCAATATTACTGTGACATTTTGTCCAAGGTTGTTGTCAAGTTGGGGAAAGCTTAAGTACTAGAAGTTTCAGATACATAGAACCACAGGTTTGTGGAACTGCAAAATACCTCAGCGCTCAAAAACTAAGCCCTTATCTAATTGTTGTGTTTTGTACTGTTTTATTGGAAAACGAAACCAAGTCCCAAAAAGATTAAATTACTTGGCTGGCCTTTCAGCCTTTCCCTCAGTCTCCACTCTGGTCCTTCTCCAGTTAGTTCACTCGCATGTCCAATGAGACATGCCCATCAGACCCATAACTCTGGAATTCCCTTCCCAAATGTTCTAAAGTCTGCTTGTAGGGCCTGTATGGGCCTCTTTCTGGGGTCATAGGTCCTTGACCATGTGGAACTCATGTCTATATGTGGCACATGAGGCCCCTTGGGAAAGCAGGAGAGGGAGGTGAGCCATGAGGCAGCTGGCTCTGTGCCAATGTAGCCCAGTGGGAAGCTCCATGGAAACCAAGAAGTTGGAATTTGAATCTACATCATCGTGAAGGTCATTATTTAGTAGTTTGTTAACTTCATTGATATTCTTAAAGAATTGAGACATATATGGCATGAGGACTCCCAAAAGGTGCTCTCCTCAGAGCCTTTCCCAAATCTCACCATGACACACACTCAGCTTTCTGGGCAGGTGCCTGGTATTAAGGTTCAGATGTATATGTCTTGTAGGGCTTTGCCTAAACTAGTCATCCTCTTGATCTTGTACATTTGTAACTTGCGTAAGGTATTACAGCTTACTGTCACCAACCATGGTCTTGGGGTCATGGCGAGTTTCAGGAAGCACATTTCATCTATAAGCACAGATAGCACGTGGTCAGAGAGCATTCGAGGCACCCAGTTTAGCAGTGGCGCTATGTTTGTTTTCCACCAGAGCCTGGTAATCTCTTTGGTCTCAAATGATACTGACTGCTGCCAGAGAAGCAAAGGGGTAACAGAGAAAAGAGAAAGGGTAACCTGAGGGCAGAAGAACAGAAAAAATTCACCGTTCCATTTTCTGGGAAGTAAGCTGCCGAGAAGACACTGCCTCCATCTTCATAGTGTTAACGTTCTCACACAGGGGGCAGCACACTTTCTGCAAAGAGAGTCAACATTTCCCACTTCGCAGGTCATACAGTCTCCGGTGGAAACCCTCGGCTTGGCCGCCGTGGCCCAGAAGCCAGCCGTAGACGGTACCTAACAGACTGGGTGAGGTTGGATTGGGCCCACAGGGAGTAAGCAGACTAGGATTAGAGGGACAGCAAAAGCAGCTCCGGATGCCATTTAGGGACCCCCAAACCACTTGTTGCCTTTCCCCTGTTATACAGTAGGGACTTTAACTCCAATTGAGCAAAGATAATGCTTAGGATGGAGAATGGGGATGATTTTCAAGCTAAGAAACTATCATTTTAGATCTCCAGTCCTGATGGATGCTCCAAAATACAAGATGATCCTTATTGATAACAACCGACAGCAGCCAGCCTACAGGAAAGTGTCACTGAATTTGGCTTTTTACCTGCTTCACATCCACTGTGTCTCTCATTCAATAAGATGTCGTACGGGCATAGCATCAGTTCCTGCCTAAAACAGTGTCTAAGGGCCCGGCTCCAAATATCCATGTTCGTTCCCTCAGCTGATGAAGAAACTCTATAGAAACAAAATAGCATGGTCAACAGATCGATTAATTTTTAAATTTGGGCTCTTGGGCAAAAATGTCAGAGAAGAACCAGGAAATCTGCATTTATTTTTAGTCCCCTCTTTGGAGAAAGTTTCCCTTTCTTGGGGTACCCAGTGCTATTTATCACTATAAAGATATAAGCCTTGAGAACTACAGAATGTTAAGCAATTATAAGGCAACTTTATACTTCTTTAAAATTGTAATGATCATCACTCACTGAGATTCTAACCTGATCTGTTTTCCCCCACTATAGGTATGACTTTTCTCCCCATCCTAAGGCTCAAAATCTCAGAGTCACCCTCCTCCTGCTCCTCCTTCACATTCTGCGTTTGGCCAGGTGCCAAGATGCAGCTTCCAGCGTCACTAGGTCGTTCCCAGCTGTCCCTCTTGTTTTGCTTTTATCACTGCCCTTTCTCCACTACCTTTACTACTTTTTGCCTGGGTGATGTTCCAGCTTCTAACTGGGTTGGCCTGTCTTCTCTCCCACCCATTGATTCTGTACTTTGCTTCCTAAAATTGAGCTCTTGAATTCTGTTCAGTAACCATTACTGAGCAGCTATTTTGAAACAGGCACTGTGCTAATTACTGGGAGACAAGGACAAAACTCCAGCACCACTCTGGTTGGGAAGCTGTCCCAGAAACAGATCGGGTCAATGCAGTAGGGAGAGAGTGCAATAGACTGAATGTTTATGTCCCCTCAAACTTCATATGATGAAATCCCCTAACCCCTAATGTGATAGTATTTGGAGGTGGTGGGGCCTTTGGGAGGTGATTAGGTCATGAAGGTAGAACCCTTATGAGTGAGATTAGTGCCCTTATAAAAGAGACCCTAGAGAGCCCCCCTACCCCTCCTGCCGTGTTACAGGGAAGCGACAGCAATCTGTGAACCAGGAAGTGGGTCTTCACCAGATACTGAATCTGCCAGCACCTTGATCTTGGACTTGTAGCCTCCAGAACTGTGAGAAATAAATTTCTGCTGTTGATAAGCTATCCAGTCTGTGGTATTCCATGGGAGCAGTCTGAATGGACTGAGATAGAGGGAAGAGGGAAAGGGAAGGAGAGAAAGAGAGAGAGAATATGAATGAATGCCTTAGAGGGGCCCAGAGAAAGCCCGTTCAATCCTGACAGGCAGAAAGTGGAAGGAATGGGGAAGTCTTCCCAAAAGGATCATTCACCTACTCAAGTTTTCAGATTCTCATAACCCAGAATACGGTTCAAAACACCTTGGCATTAATAGCCTTTCATTTGTCCCCAATTTACCCTTTCAGCTTTATTTCTTTTTTTTTTTTTTAAGATTTTATTTATTTGACAGAGAGAGAGACAGCGAGAGAGGGAACACAAGCAGGGGGAGTGGGAGAGGGAGAAGCAGGCTTCCCGCCAAACAGGGAGCCCGACGCGGGGCTCGATCCCAGCACCTTGAGATCATGACCTGAGCTGAAGGCAGATGCTTAACGACTGAGCCACCCAGATGCCCCTCAGTTTTATTTCTTGTCAGTCCCCATTATAATGTATAATCCAGCCAAACCAAATCCCTACAAGGTCTTCATTTTCCTATCTCCCTGTGTTTAATCATTCTCTTCCCTCCTAGTATCCAGATATAAGGAAATCCTATGATTCAATAAGATAAGACAAACAGCCCAAAAGAAAAATGAACAAGGAATATGAATAGGCACTTCACAGAAGAGGAAACTCAAATTGTCACTAAACATGAAAAGAGGCTTAATCTCACTAGTAATCAAAGAAATAGAAACCCAAATAACAGGATACTACTTCACACCTATCAGATTGGCAAAAATTAGAAAGTCAAATAATACTGCCTTAAGTCAGTTTGGGCTGCTGTAACAAAGTACCATAGACTGGGGAGCTTATGACCAACAGAAATGTACTTCTCACAGTTTCAGAGGCTGGAAGTCAAGGTGTCAACATGATCAGGCTCCGGTGAGAACCCCCTTCTGAGTTGCATTGTATCCTCACAGGCAGGAAGAGAGTGATCTAGCTTTCTAGCCTCCTCTTATAAGGGCACTCATCCCATTCATAAGGGCTCCGCCGTCACAACTTAATTACCTCCCAAAGACCCCCACCTCCTGAAACCATCCCATTGGAGATTAGATTTCAGTATATGAATGTTAAGGGAACACAAACATTCAGTCCATAAAAAATAGCAAATCTGGCAAGGTCATGGAGTTATGGGAACTCTCACTACTGGTGGGAGTGTGTGCTGGTGGTCCCCAAGGCCACCCCTGTGTTCAGAGATTGGCTAGGAGGACTTACAGGATTCAACGTATAGCTGTAGTCATGGGTAAGATTTATTACAGCAATGTAGTTTCCATTCTCTTCTTCTGTAATGACAGTCATGGCATGGTGTGTCGTTGCCCAGGTAATGACTGCATTCCTCAAGACTTGTAGTAATATGTGGTCTTGTCACTGAGGTCACTCTGACAGAATGAAGTGGAAGTGATCGTGTGCACCATTGGGACCATAGGGCCGCTCCATGCTCTCTTCCCCAATCTGCTGCCTGGACTTGATTTTGTACTAACCCAGCTTCAACCATGGAAACACACTCAAGGACTCGAGATGGTAGAGCTACAAGATAGAAGGACTCTGGGTTTAGAGAGTGTGTGTGTGTGTGTGTGTGTGTGTGTGTAAGGGGACAAGGAAGGGTTGGGGGGGGCAGAGCTGCCCAGCAATGCAGGACACACTCCTCCCAGATATGAGGTGGCCCAAATTAGTTTGCGTCTTGGTTATAGCAGCCTAGCTTGGTTGACTTAAGTAATGTGATAAAAATACCATTTTTGACTCACTGAACAGCCCAAAATGAGCTCTTCTAGACTCCAGCCAAGAAGCCAATGCTGTAACAGGCCCCCAGGCCCTGTGCATTGGCAGCAAGAGGCCCTGGATCAACTGCAAAGGAGTGTTTGCCTTACAGGGGAAGTAAACTGTGCTCTCCATCCCAAGTGGGGAAGCTTGGTCTCCCTCCAAAGAAACTCAAGCAGTTGCTTGAGTTTGCTCCCAACAGAGCAAGCCAGGAAACCCCAGCTTAGAAGCACAGATGTCCTCAGGAGAACCCAGAACCCTTCCTGCAAGCCTGGAGTCGGCTGCCGGGAGCTCAGCAGCCAGCTCCACACTAACCATTTGGAACTTTTTCTCTAGGGGACACAGGAAGCAAGATCATTGGACCCGAAAACCAGCTGGGCTGTGTCAGATGGACCAGGGAGAAGAGATTGTTTATCAAGCAGGATTGAAATTCCATAGGATTATCTTGTTCCAAACAAGGCTACAAACAGCCCCCAAGGCATGTGAGCCCCAAATCCAACCAGCTACTCACCAGATAGCATCTAGGGATCAAGGATCAGTGGGTTACATAACACACGCACACCCCACATTTTTCTTTGACAACAGACCTTGGCTTTTATAACCACATTCTACTTGAATTTGTGCAGGAGTGTTTTTATTTTTAATGACTACAAATAATGAATGTCTATTTTTGATGTTCTATTAAAAATAGGCCAGCTATCTGAAGGTGTTCAGGCAGAAGGAAACTAGGGTATCTGAGCCTGGACCTTGCAGAAAGGAATGTGGAATTTGCCCAAAGATGCAGCCGTGAAGATATTTTCAATGATTCGCATTTTCAGCAATTTTCAGCCTGTCCCTAAGGAACAGCCTGGACTCTTCATTAGAGCCAGTAAAAAAGAGAAGATTAAAGGAACTTGCCCAAGGCCAGAGGGAGACTCAATGTCAGAGCCAGAATCAGGCTCAAGTCTTGACGGCCCCTATCCTGTCTTCAGCCCACGCTCACACCTTCTGCCCTTTTAATTAAAAAGAAAAGCAGAGAAACAGATGGTTATCAAGCAAAGGCCAAAACTGCATGTGGATGCTTGTCAGACCCTCTGCTCAAAAAACATAATATTTCTATAATTACCCGAAATTGCTGGACGGAAGGAAAGAAGGAAGGGGATATGTCTCGGTGCCTAAAACACTAATGAGAAGCAGAGCCTGGGATTGGACAGTAGACGGGGAAGAGACAGGATTGGAAACAGTGCTGTAACTGTGAGCAGAGAGACCAGGTGGCTGAGGCCATGCACAGAGCGGGGCAGGGAGCCTCAGGCCCAGGACAGAAGCTGGGGCACGCGGGGACAGTAGTGCCTCGGGACACTCCCCAACAGCACGGTTCCATGGCAAATCCGATGAGCAAACCTTGTTTCGTTCAACTCTGTGATGAGGTGAAAAGCCTGGCAGATACTGGCCAAGCTGGAAAGGAAGAGACAAAAATTTAAGCAAGCTCAAGAGCATAAGTGGGGAGACGCTTGGAATAAACCCTCTGGAGCTGACATGCGCCGGGGCTCGGGGAACAGACCCCATCTACACGGGGAGGCTGCACGGGAGCTTCCTGTCAGGCTGCCGCTGAAAAGGGCAGGCGGAGGGGAAGCAGGGGGTGGGTGTTTAGGAACCCGCATCTCATCTCAGAGACACCTGCAAAAGGAAAAAGGCTTACCGCTCTAAGAGTGTCCAGAAAGTTTCAAACATGCAAACGCACAGGCCTACCATTCTGTGATCTGACTTCATGTGGGGCACAAGAGATAAAGATTTATGTGTAGCCAGAGCAGAAAGACGGATGGTGGTCTCTTTTAAAACCACACAAGCCGTGGTCAGTAGCAGAGTCCGAGAAGGGAGGCTGGAACCGGAAGGCTTGCTTCCTCTCCCTGCTCTCAGCTACGTGAGGTCACAAGACAAATCGGCAGTGTGCACCCCAGAAGAGGGCCCTCACCAGAACCCCACCCTGCTGGCACCCTCCTCTGAAACTTCCAGCCTCCAGAACCATGAGAAATACATTTCTGTTGTTTATTTAAAAAGGGAGGGTGGGAGCTTAAGAATGTTGTCAAGGGGTTTTTTGATGCCAGGCCCAGATGCCCATCCACCCATGGGTGCCATGTTCCCATGAACCACACACAGGGCCCACACCTAGTCTTCAGTGGACTGCCCAAAACAAGCCCTCATTGTCAAACCTCATCACAAAAAGCCTGCCACGCTGTCCCCAGAGCTCCTGGAGGGTAGAGCTAGCCCCACCTTTTCCAAACTTCTCACAGCTCTTGGCCCAGTTTTTATCTGGTTCCTGACTTTTTTTTCTCTTCTAAGATTTTATTGCCGCCTTCGGGACTTGGTGACGTTACTTGTTCTTAGGAGTACCAACCCTTGGTATGCCTGCCAATGCTGACCCAGACCTCTGACTCCTTTCTCCTTGATAGCCTGGGGTAAGGGTTTCAGCCTCTGGGTTCCTGACTCCCACCTATAGCCTACCCCACCCCCACCCCAGTACCCTAGCAGTCCAAGCCCAGACCTGTGAGCGTGGTTTTGCATAGTTAGGACCACATAGTTAGGAGGTGATTGCACCACCATTTGTAATTTGTTGTATATATTATGCTAACAATCTCTACTAAAGTGCACATGGTTAATCTTACGGCCTTAGTTTCTTCTGCATTAATCCCTTTGTTGTCCTTAAGAGAATTTAAATACCACTGCTACTATTTGAGTTCTGTAAGATGTACTCAACACCGTAGGCCCAAGTCTCTGGTGCCTCTAACTTGAAAACCTGATTCATTTGCAACTGTTTCTGAGCCTCCACTAAGGGCCAGGAAGTATAGTGGCAAACCAGGGGCAAGACCTGGCCTCCATCATCATGGAGCTCATAGTCCAATGCAGAGAAAAACAAGAACCCAAATGGTTATGAGTCAGTGTAAGCACCACTAAGAGGTAAGTAGAGGAGGCATGCCTAACCCCAAGGAGACATGACTGAGTACATTGTTAAAAGGAATAAAAGAATAACAAAGGAAAGGGAAGGGGGGGAATGGGAGAGAGCATGTTCGAAGCAGTGGGAGCAATATGGGGGTGAGAGACCCTAATTCTCAGCAATGCATCAATTTGGCTAGAAGCAGGGAATCTAGGTGGGCAGGTGCTTCCAGGGAGATGAGAACATAGAGACATTCTGGTGGGTCTTGTACTCCAGGCTAAGCAGTTTGGACTTTATCCTGTAATGTACTGTGGTTCTTAAACTTTAATGTATGTAAGAATCTGTGGGGGAGGGGCACCTGGGTGGCTCAGTCGGTTGGGCGTCTGCCTTCGGCTCAGGTCATGGTCCTGGGGTCGAGCCCCGTGTTAGGCTCCCTGCTTGATGGAAAGTCTGCTTCTCTCTCTCCCTCTGCTCCTTCCCCCACGCCCCCTCATGCTCTGTCTCACTCTCTCTCAAATAAATAAAGAAAATATTTTTTAAAAGAAAAAGAAAAAATCTGTGGGAGAGTTTGTTTTAACTGTGGTTTAGCTGTGGTTCCTGAACACTGCACACAGAAATTCAGATTCAGCAGGCCAGGGAGTGGACCCAGGAATCTGCATGATAATAATCACTCCCTGTGCTGGGGGAGTTTGTTGAAGAGGATGATTGGACAACACTTTTCTAAATACAGCTGTAGGAGATGTAGAGCCATAGAGAGGTGGCGTGATCAGATCTGTTTCAGAAAAGTCACTCTGGCAGAAAGTACCCCATCCGTGCTCACTCAGCAAAGCCCCCTAATCCTTTGATAATCCCCCAGTAACCTCCTGCTGCCCATGGGTTGTAGAGCTCTGAGTTGGCTCTGAAAGAAACAGACTCCTGACAAGAGAGGCCTCTGGGCCCGTCATGCCTGACTACTCCTGGACTGTTTTCCTTGTGACATTTGTAGCCTCAAGCCCAGGCAACGAGGAGTGCTGGCTGTGAAAACAGGAAAACCTTGGGGCCCCAGGTCCACTGAGGGACTTCTGGGTTCTAGAGAATACAGGCTCTGCTGGGGGCTGGGGCCTGGAATAGATCCATGTCTAGTTTACTCGGGGCTCCAGGAGCTCTGGACAGGACAGAACCTGTGCTCATTTGGTTAACAAAGGCCTAGGGGGAATTGGGTGCAGGCCAGGTCAGCTATTTACCTGAAATGCCAATTATATCATTCCAGAGAATGGAACCCACCGTGATTCATGTAGCCTCGTTTCCTGCAGCCAGTGGTGATGAACGCAATGATAAATAATTTGTGGTGGCTAAACAATGACATTCCAACCAAGAACCTGCCCACTCGCTCCTTGGAACTGCCTAATCAATGGAGCTCGATTTCTGCACAAATTGCCTTCTCATTATCTGGTGATTCGGAGCCTGGTAAGAAACCCAAGCCGACTGAAGCTGGCTGACAGCATGGAGGGCTAGGTAATGTTCCCATTACCTCGGTGCTCACTGCCCCCGCACAGCCCGGGATGAGCCGTCCGAGCCCAGCACCAGTCCCATCTTCCTTGCCTCTCCCCCTGAGTTGCATAATGCTGTAGCCAGCAACACTTCCTTTCATATTCTACCATCTCAGAGGGCAAGAACCATAAGTCTCAGGCTTCTTTTTTCTGACTCCCTGCACCAAGAGCAGCCACTCAGAGGAGCAGGTCTGAAACAACCACGAGGCCTCTGTCTGGGCCCATGTTCAGCCCCTGAGCCAATGTCCTAACAGCTCAGCTCCGCAGCCACCCAGTCACCAGCCTCTAGACCAAGACAACTGTTTCCTGAACACTCCCTAGATTTTTTTTTTTTTTTTTTTGGCTTACGCTTAACTGGACTGCCCCATCACTAGTTGAATCCTGACTGGCATTTGCTGAGACTAACTAAGCCTCATTGATACTCTGGTGGAAAGCCATTGAGGATCTAGAGAAGAAAACGGAAAAATAATCACGTTCAGTGGCTTTAAACAGGCAGTAGGAGATGATTCTGTTTAAAGCAGCTACAAGTTACCTAACTCAAATATTTTGGCTTTCTGTGTCAACTTGTCTGTCAGTTTCCAGGCCATAAACACTTAAACATCATTTGCATGTGATCTAATGACATTTGTGAGTGTGTAGTCAATACCTAAAAAATCTAAGAAACATCAACCTGCTATCATCAATCAAAGGTAAGTTTCACTACAGGTATCAAAAATATTTATCATTAACAATGAGTCTGCAGAGTCAAGCGTTTGTAATCGACTTTCAATACCATGATTAAAGCTTGAAGAGATAGCTATCAAAGACACTATTCTACTCTAAAGAACTAAAGGACTAATGTCATTACAGTTCATTAATGTGAGTAATTGAGTGGTTGGCCTTAGTGGGACCTGGTCAAGTATCCTGTGTCCTGGTACAGAGGCCAAGAGGTCAGGACAATCCAGTGATCATCGTTTCTCTGCTGTCTTGTGATGCCTGGGGACGGGGGTTTGTGACTCACCCAAATGGTGGGCACTGTCACCACCCACTGTGATCTGGAATAAAGACACCTGAAACCTCAAGAGAACTTTAAGATTTAGGATTCAGGAATTCCTTTATTTTAATTAAAATAAACCTTTAAGTAGTCTTCAGAATGCAGTCTTCAAATGCAGTCTTTTATAGCTATTTTGCCAAAAGTAAGGACATATATGTCAGATACTTTCACATACACAAAATTCATTCCATGTCATTTAATTCTAGATATTATTATCCCAACTTTTATTAAGAGGACTGACCGGAGGCTGAGAGACTCAAGATCATATAACTGGTAAGTCGCAGAGTTGGGATTCACCCAGATCCGTCTGCCCCAATTCCCATATTCTTTCTGCTACACTTTCTATCACACCATGCCTACGATACCTAGGTCTCCTCCTTTATCCAGAAGATGCAGTTGTTTCTCGATCTTATGGTCAAGAGTTTCCAGCTGGTGTAAACCAAAATTACAAAAAACCCTCTACATACCGGTTATATGTGTCCTACTGGTCTAGGATGTCCCTAGGGTACTTATACCAGGGCCATTAAGGGCAGAGCCAAAGGTCAGGGGACCCCCCTGCCACACCTCTAGCCTTCCCAAGCGCCCTCAGCTCAGGGACACTACTCAGAAGCACAGGACAAGCTTTCAGACACCCAATGACAAAAGTGAGTTTCAGGAGATCAGTATTTGCTTGTGCACACAAACAGCTGTGCTGCCCTTCATCTTCACAGCCATATACAAGGCTTTATGTGCCCCTGGCTGCTTCCTCTTAGAGACTGTGTTATCAGACAGGTTGGGCTGAGTCCTTCCCATTTCAAATTGTCCTCTCCGCTCATAAACTCCAATTGCCCCAAACTGTAATAATTGTATGGCAAAGACTGTGACCCCTTAACTGCCTCCCACCCCCACCCCATGGCAGACGGAGAAGGCTGAAGAGGCATAATAGGAATGACAGCAACACTAACATTTGTCAAGTTCCCATTATGAGCCAGAAGCTTTCAAAATAATCCTGTGAAGTAGTTATTCTAACCCTGCTTTACCCAGACTCTGGGAGATTGAATTATCTACCAAGCTCATAGAGCGAATGAGAGGCAGGGCTAAGATTTGAACATAAGTCTGTCTCTCTTAACACCCATAGGCTTAGAGGGATGTGTCCAGGGCTGTGTTTTGCTGCATGTGGGGGCAAGCTGAAGAATCTCTGTCGACCATGAGGACTGTGTTTCAGAGGGGGCCAGGACTGTCCTGCCCACAATGTCTGGCTCTACCCTGATGGGGTGGGCATGAGTTCTGAGCTGCTCTGAGACCCTAAGATCCTTGATGCCTCCTGGCTAACCTCATCAATGAGGGTACCTTATTCTATTTCTTTTTTCTTTTTTTTAAGAGGGAGAGAGAGCAAGAGCGAGAATAGAGGGAGGGGTAGAGGGAGAGAGAGAATATTAAGCAGGCTCCACATCCAGTGTGGAGCCCAACACAGGGCTCAGTCTCATGACCCTGAGATCATGACCTGAGCTGAAATCAAGAGTCGAACGCTTAACCGACTGAGCCACCCAGGCGCCCCTATGTTATTCTATTTCATGTAATGGTTGTCTCTTTAATGGTTTTGTAGTTACCTCATTTCATTTCATTTAATATAATTTACTCTTCCTCACATTGTGATGAAGGTATTGTTATTCATAACATACTTCTTTCTGACCATAGCTAAATTTATGCTGATGAGGTGCCTAATGGTGGGGCCCTACCTCAGGATGGGGGCTAGTCACCAGAAGGAGGGGAGATTAGATCTGGGGAGGGGAGAAGGGCTGAAAATCGAGTTCAATCACTAATTCCCATGATTCCATCAACCATGACTATATAATGAAACTCCATATAAAAACTCTAAACAACAGAGTTTGGGGGCTTCTAATTGTTAAACATAATCATATGCTGGGAGCATGGTGTGCCCCTATTCCACCAGGACAAAAACTCCTACACTGGAGACCTTTCTGGACCTCATCCTATGTACCTCTTCATCTGGTTCAGTTCTATTCTTTACAGTAAACTGATCGTAAATATAAGTTCCTGAGTTCTGTGTGTTGTTCTAGCAAATTATCAAACCTGAGGGGGTGGGAGGATCATGGGAACCCTCAGTTTTGTAGTCACCTGGGCAGAAATGCCAGTAGCCTGGACACCCCATTGGTAGTTGGTATCTAAAGTGGGGCAGTCTTGTGGGACTGAGCTCTTAGCCTGTGGGGCCTGCACTAACTTCCAACAGTTAGTGTTGAGATTGAGTTGAACTGTTGGACACCCACTTGGTCTTGGAGAATTGGTTGTTGGTGGAAAATGACACACTTACGCTCCTAGAGAAGTGCCTGGCACATTGTAGGCACCCAACAAATATTTGCTGAATAAATGAATGGAAGGCTGTCATCTTCCCTACCCAGAGCTGCCATTAAAGTTCTCCTCTTTGGGCCGTCATCTTCTTGGGCATCTGTACTTCCTTCCTAATGGCTCTCTGACAATCTGACAAGTAAATCTTTTTGAGGCCCCAACAAGTGCCAGGTACAGACAGGTACCATCATTGTAGAAGTTAGCCAAGAGTCATCAAGGATCGTAGGATCTTAGAGCAGCTCAGAACTCATAGTTACTTGCCCACCCCACCAGGGTAGGGCTGGACATATGGGCAGAAGAGTCCTGGCCCCCTCTGAAGTGCAGTCCTCATGGTCTACAGTGATTCTTCAGCCTCCCCCCACATGCAACAACATGAACACATCCAAACTTCTGATGCCTGGACTAACATCACACAGAAAATCCTGGCTCTAGATGTACAAAGTTTGAGAGTCATTCTCAGCGGGAAGCACGTGGAACCACAAGCTGACCAAGAGCACAGTCCTCTCTGTTTTCAGCAAACAAGCTCCCCCCACGCAGGGCATCCAAGAGCCAGCTCAGTCTCTTGGTCTAGCTCTTTCATCTCTTAGCCTCTACACCCAACTCTTTAGGGAATTTTAAAGATTTTATTTGTTTCTTTGTTTGTTTGTTTTAGAGAAAGAGCACGAGGGGAGGGGAGAAGCAGAGAGGGGGAGGGAGAGAGAATCTGAAGCAGACTCCATTCTGAGCATGGAGCCCAATGCGGGACTCGATCTCACAACCGTGAGATCATGACTGCGCCGAAACTAGGAGTTGGATGCTTAACTGACTGAGCCACCCAGGCGCCCCTGGGGAATTTTAAAGAAATGCCATTTACCACACAACATTCACAAGAACAATTTCCAGATAGATGAAAGTGTTTAACTTAAATATACAACTCCTACATTACTAGAAAAGAATATTATTATAATCTTGTAGTGGAAGAATCCTTAACACGCAGGTAATAAAGGAAAAATTAGGCAGATTAGACTAAATTTTGAACCTTCTGAAGGACAAAGGATAAGACTAGCAATGTTAAAGATAAACTGATACAAATATTTTCAATGTAGATTAATAGTGATAATACGTAAAGGCTAATAATATACAATACTGATAATACATAAAGAGCTGCTGTAAATTAATATAAACCTTTTGAAAACAAAGGACAAGAAAGAAGAGACTTTTCTTTGTGAGGGTGGGCAGGGGCAGAAAAAAGGGTAAGGAACAATAAAAAAGAAGAGCATCTCCCCTTTAACTTGATGCCCAGACCGAATTTGAGGCCCTTACTGGAGTCATTAACAGCAGAAATTGATGGGACCATTCAAGAGAAATGTCGAGACTAGGGATCGAAGCAAAGCAGCCTTGGGGTCCCCAATGACAAAGGGTGGTTGGCACATGGTGAGCAGATGGCCTTGTCCCCATATCTTCTTAAAACTCAGTGTCCCAACTCTGCCAACCAAGGATTGGAAACTTTGGAGATAGGCAACCCATGACATGGACTTCGGTGTTTGGCTTCTGTGAATTTCTTCAAGCTTCTGTGTGCAGTGGACACACAAGAAACACGGGAAAGGGGACAGAGAAGTTGCTATACGGAGGGAGAACTGACAGGTTTATGGGCCCAGGTGAGGCACCCTTTTGGGGACTTCCAGAAAGAACTGGAAGACAGTTTAAGGGGCCAGAGAGCCTGTTTTTGCATGAGATCCTGCAATAGAAAATGTCTGGGCGTACATATATACACATTCCTTTTAAAGTCTGGAAGGATAATGGCTTTCTTAGGGAAATGGGATTATAAGAGGAGGCAGGAAATTCCACTTTCTATTACATACACTTCTGGGATGTTGAATTTTTCCGTAAGGAACATATATTACTTTCATAATAGTGACATACAAGAAGACTGTCCCAGGGGCGCCTGGGTGGCTCAGTCGTTAAGCGTCTGCCTTCGGCTCAGGTCATGATCCCAGAGTCCTGGGATCGAGCCCCGCATCGGGCTCCCTGCTCAGCCGAGAGCCTGCTTCTCCCTCTCCCACTCCCCCTGCTTGTGTTCCCTCTCTAGCGGTGTCTCCCTGTCAAATAAATAAATAAAATCTTTAAAAAAAAAAAAAAAAAGAAGAAGACTGTCCCATTTAGAAAAACAAACAAACAAAAAATACACTGGCTATAGCATTTGGCTTTCAATGATTGAAAGTGTGCTGGTGACAGACGGCACGAGCCCACGATCACATCATCGAGTGTATGTTGCAATGTGTGGCAGGGAATAAAGCACAGAGCAGTGGGATGCACGGGAGTTTCCATAGCCCCAGTGTCTGGAACTGAACCACGTCCAAGGGCAAAAGCTGATTTGGTGGCCAGCATGGAGTGCCAGGTTTAGTAATTATCCATGGCGTAGAGGCCCGGACTTGTTCTGCCTCCAGAGTTTAAAAAAAAACACCTTCTTTTGTGGGAAGTCCCCATAGGGTCCAAAGGGTTTCTCTCTCACACACGCTTAGGCTGCAAACAAGAGATAGAATCCTGCTGCTCTTATGAGAATGTCTGATGTCTTCATCAATTCACGAGGCATGGGCCCTGACTTTCTCTCCAGCCTGTCTCTCCCCTCTTCCAGCAGTAAACCAGGGGCTGTCCCCAGACTGTCACCGTGCTAACCTGCCCCTTCACTCCTTCTTCCATCCCCTGCTGTACTATTACCCCCTTGCAGGGGGTCCTCCCGACCCCCCCCCCCACTGAGTTCGATCCCATCAGCTATGCTCCTGGAGCACCCTGGGTCACCCCCAGAAACATGGCTAGTCTGCAGAATGGTTGCCTGATGACGTGCCCACGGCTCCCCCCGGACCTGTAGCCGTGTCCTGGCAAGGGTGATAGTGTCACCACAGTAACTGGTGCCCACACTCCAGTCTGGCATCAGGCTCCGTAAGTATTTGCTGAATGAGTCACCTGCTGGCCTGGCCTGACCCTTCAGACATCTTCAAGTCAGGTGCCACTGTGCTCTCAACAGCTCACCTGTACGCTCCTCGGAGTTCCCCAGGGACAGATGGTGGCAAGACTCCAACAAGTAACCGCACTTGCTCACGCGTCCCGCGCTGGAAGAGAAACTTCCACACCACAGGAGAGTTCCGTACCAACAGAGGCAGTGGGACCGCGGACCTTCGGCACAGAGTTCTCCCTGTGGTAATTTACCAGGAACCAAGAGGAGTTACAGGGCCCTGGCAGCGCAGAGAACGGCATAGCAAGGGACTGGAGTTCCGATTCTGACTTCCCCCCACAGCACTGTGACTTTGGGCAAATCCCTCCACCTCTCTACCTGTCCCCCCGGGCCTGTGAAGTAAAGAGCTGGGTCAGGTGCTGGCTAAAATCCTGGGAGGGGAGGTGGGAGAGAAGCTGAGCGATCTGAAAAGCACATCAGTTGGGCTCCACTCAGCCTTGACCCCAGCCCCGGATAGGATACAGCCCAACTCAAATCCTCCTCCCTGAAACCAGCCCCCCTACAGTGCACATTTACAGTCTGCACCACCGGGCAAAAATCCCACCAAGGCCCTTGCAGTTGGTGCTTTTTACAAACAAGCAAATCTAGACCAGACTTGTACCTTTCCTTTAAGAGGGACACATGCTTTCTTGCACCCCATTCCCCACAGTACAATTTGTGCTCCGACCTTATTTCTACCCAAACCAGGCAATTACCAGCCCCACGGTGCTGGGCTGTGTCACCAGCCTGAGCCTCCCTCCCCGAGACACCTCTGGAGGCAAACTCATGCCGCGTTTCCAAGGCACTGGGGTTGGGAGGCTGATGACCACTTTATAAAGAAGAGGGGAGCACATCTATTCCCACTGATTTCACCAAGCTGGGGGGGGGGAGGGAGGAGAGCATATGCTGATGTTTTCCCTCTATCCTACCAAATGCACCACTTGGGCATTGATCAGTTGTGCGTTCGAGTCCCGATTCTGCCACTCTCTACTTATTTACCTTTGGACCAGTTACCAGCGTCTCTGCATCTGTTTTGCATTCGGTGGAGTATGCCCCCCCAGAAGGCCTACCTGGACGGGCTGTTACAAGCATTAAATGAAATGCCTGTCAAACATCCAGGACGGGGCCTGCAAGTGCACACGAAGTGCTTCACAAATGCTAGCAGCCTGGAAATGTCTGGCACGGAGCAACGGGGCTTATGTTTCTAAAAGAATTTCCCCCATGAATCATGGTCAGAACCAAATCCTGATCCCACAGCCCAGAATTCTGGAACACTGCCCACTCCCTCACTGCCCCCTAGTGGCAGCTACTTGTGATTACACAACTGAGCTCAGAATTGTGACATGGAACCCCCCTGCAGAGACCGGCCTCCTGCTGACCACCACGGCAGGCCCCCAAACCCAGGAGTCCCCATCGCTCAAATCTGCCCAGACAGCACAGCCCTGAGATCAGGCGGCCCAATTTCAAGTTCCTGACTCGGGGCCTGTGGTGCCTCGGCCCCAGTGAACTTTTGCTTACTGGTAGCAGAACCTTCAGAAGAGTTACTTTTTAATCTCATGAAAAGTCCCTGCAGCCTGCTTTGTGGGGGAGTGGTGCGTACCAGGAAGTGAGGAACACCTTCGGGGTGCATGATAACGAATGGCCCTTGGACAGAGAGGTGAGTCCGCAGGCGCCTCTGCCAGCTCTGGGCCAATAAACCTTTTTGTTTTGTTTGGGTTGGTCTCAGTTTCTTATATTTAAATAAAACCGAAGGATCGAGGTGGGGGCAGGCAATAGGTCGAATAAAGACTAACGCCCCACATGTCAACAAGGGTCCTCAGCCAAACGCTCCTTGGCTTGGTTAATAAATAAGCCAGGGATTAAGCTGCTCTAGCACATTCCATTCTGTAGCTCAGAAGGGATCCTCCTCATTACAAAGGACATAGACATTGGATTAGTAGCTTCAGTCCCTTTCCAGCGTCCCTGGGTCTGTGCCTGGATAGATGACAAGACCACCTCTGACCCCAAAGTCACTTCCGGGACACCTCCAGGACCAGAAAGGATCCAGAGGCCAAGAGAAGCTTCTGGGGCCCTGCTGAACCAAGTTGGCTCATGAGGGCATGGTGTATGCCTGGCGGTATGCCAACCACTTTCCATATATGTCCTCAGTTAATCCTCATAGCGCCATACTGTGGAACTGTTACTAGTATGAAGGCTCAGAGAGGTTAAGTGGCATGCTCAAGAAACTGGCAGAAATAATCTTAAGCCCCACAACCCGATGTGGGAGGGTATCCTATAACACTGCCTTCACCATTTTACTACAAATTACAAATGATGTAGTCTTTCCAAAAATTAGGAACTTAGTGAGCAGTGGAGTGTTTGGGGAAGGCTTGGAAAAGGGGGAGGATTTGGAGGGCCCCAGGGGGAGCTGAGGAAGCAAGCACCCCTGTGCTGGGAAGGAGCCCTACATGTGCAAGAGGCAGGGGTAAGACCAAGCACAGACTTTTCTACAGCAAAGTTGTATCTAATCTATAAATTAAAGGCTGCCTGAACGTGTGTGCATGAGCGCTGTCCCACCATCTGTTAATCTGAGCCCCTCCTACAAATGCCTCGCCCCGGCACTCAGGATGAGAGAGCCGTGGAGTGGGCATGTGTCTTCCCAAGCGGTTCTCCTCAGCCAACCTCTGCTGACATTCCGTTCCCTCCACAGGCCTCACACATTGCGAAGTAGGGCGGCTCATGATAGCTTCCTCCACGGAAGCTCTTTAGACTCAAAATCCTTTTTTATAAAAAGTTCCTCTTTCTTTGCTCTTTGGATATCCCACTGTTCAGATGGTTCTGCAAGTTTAATTTCTTCACTCTCTGGCACTGAGAGAAAGTCTTGCTTTTGTTTTTAACAGACTTCTACAAATCGAACTCTTCATATTTCTCTTAAATTGAAGTCACCTGGGTGACGAGTTCAAGATTCAGAACAAGACACGTTCCAGGTTGTCCTGACACAACCAGAGAGGACTGTCACTGCGTGACTGAGCCTCCAGCTCCCTGTGGGGGAATGTTGAGGCCAGGCAGTCAGCCCCCACCTCCCACATAGCATGAGCCTCTCCCTCCTCCGCAGGCCCTCAGCCCCAGGTCTGTGCCTTTCTGGAAGTCTCTGCCTCTGACCTCATACCTCTCTGTGACCAGACCACCATGCAGGGAGTTCCTGGAGGTGAGTGTCATGCTTCGTCCACTCTTCCAACAAGTATGCCTTATTGCCTTCTAGTGCAAGGAAACTGCTGGGCCCTGGAATACAGCTGTAAGCAAGACTGTCCCGGTATTGGAAAGGCATCTTACTTAAGAGTATAGACTCTGGAGCTAGACGGCCTGGCTCAGAACCCCAGCTCTCCCACATGCTAACGTTGTGACCCTGGGAAGGTCACTTAACCCTGTGTCTCTGAGTTTCCTCATGTATACAGTGGTCATGACAGCAGTGCCTATACCTCAGAGCCATGAGAGAGTTAAGTGAACTCACATCTACGCGGATTCATGTGTAAGTGAATTTACTGCAGCGCCTGGGTGGCTCAGTCAGGTAAGGATCTGCCTTCGGCTCAGGTCATGATCCCAGGGTCCTCGGGCTTCCTGCTCAGCGGGGAATCTGCTTCTCTCCTCTCCTTCTGCCTCTTCCCCTGCTTGTGCTCTCTCTCATGAGCTCTCTCTCGCACTCGCTCTAATAAATAAATAAAATCTTTTTTTAGAAGTTAAAAAAAAAAAAGTGAACTCCCTGTGTTCATGATTAGTAGCCAGTGCGTCCTATGGATAAGTTAGTACTGCAGACTGTGGTGCTAAAGGAACTAAACCGAGAGAGTAAAATGTAGGCGCTCTCTACAGCAAGGGTCAGTACAAGACGTTTTAGGAGGACACAGGAGGGATGCAGAACCCAGGCAGAAGGGCTCCCCAAAAGATGTCACATTTTAAGCAGAGACGGAAAGAATCAGATAACCATAGTGAGGGGTTGTGAGGAAAGGGAGAAGAGTGCTCCAGAGTGAGGGAACAGCATGGGCAAAGGCACGGAGGCAAAAGTCCATGCTTTCCTTGGCAAGTTTGCTTCATTTAAAGAAATAAACCATAAATCAGTCACCAAATGACTGTTATTACACAATTTGTAATGTGCTTTACCCATCAATGAACCAACAGCAAAGAATTCAGACTCAGATGACAAAGAGCAAGTCTGAACTGAATTTATCTTTGAAGGTTATACCAACGAGGTCAGCACGGCTCATGAGGTTCTCTTTATTTTCAGTAGGAAACAGACATTTATGGGCCTCACACTTCTGGGTTAATTGGATCATTTCTTGGCAGATTTCTGATCATAGCAGTCTTGATTTTTACTCCGCACGTCTGTCCCCAGCATAGCACCCCAGCATGGTAGTTACACAACACATGCATTTTCTCTTTTACACCCAAACGCACTGAATTTTAGTTTGTATCCTAATTGTTTTTTTTTTAAACAAATGCTTTTTAGACGGCGAATGTTACGATGAATTTTGCCAATGCCCAGTGCTTCTCTTCCTACTCCAGTCACACAAGGCAAGTGTGAGCCCGCCTCTGATCTCCAAGATGACCTCACGGCAGAGCTGTGTTTTATAATCAGCTAACAAATCTCAGCATGAACCGAGAGCGAAGGTTAGAAAGACAATAAAAATACAAACAAGCCATGATTGTACAAGTCAAGTCAGTTCAGAGAACCAGCTGGACCTATAATTAGATTTTAATTTTAAGAAAACTATAGGAGGAGAAATCTTCCAGCAGGCAAGAATCCCTCTCAGAAGGCCAGCAAAGCCTTTTTCTTTCTTTTTTTAAATATTTTTAAAATTTATTTATTTGAGAGAGAGCGAGCGAGCAGGGGGAGGGGCGGAGGGAGAGGGAGAGAGAGAATCTCAAGCCGACTCTTCACTGAGGGAGGAGGAGCCTGCCACAGGGCTTGATCTCATGATCCTGAGTTCATGACCTGAGCTGAAATCAAGAGTCAGATGCTTAACCAACTGAGCCACCCAGGCGTCCCTTCTTTTTTTTTTTTTTAAGATTTATTTATTTATTTGAGGGGGGGTAGGGGCAGAGGGAGAAGGAGAATCCTCAAGGAGACTCCCCACTAAGCACCGAGCCCGATGTGGGGCTTGATCCCAAGACCCTGAGATCATGACCTGAGCCGAAATCAAGAGCCAGCTGCTTAACCAACTGAGTCCTCCAGGCAGCCCCAGCAAAGCCTTTTTCTTACTAACGAATAAGGATTTATAGTTCCTGAGATAATAAACAAAGGAAAAGGATTTTAAAATTATTCTAAGCCATGGATTTTCAAACAGGTTTTGCCTGAGGGAGCCCTTTGTTCAAACTAGATATTACCAAGATGTGTAAACAAATAAAACACACCAAGACAGAGCTGTTCTGGTGAAAGGCAGGATCCAGGCCCCAATTCTAGGTGTGGCCCCCCTACCCCTGAGCACTTGTAAAACCACTCATAGTAGTCTAACCCACTGCCCCTGTCATTTTTCAAAAGAAAAGCCTGAGGCTGAGAAGAAAATATTTGACTTGTCCTAGGTCACACAGCTGGCAGAGCCAAGATGAGTTCCTAGGTCTACTGCTCCAAATACAGTGCCCCTTCCAGATGGGAGGGGAAAGCTGCTTACTAACATGGGGAGGGGGGCTGATGGGAAGTAGACGGAACAGGAGGAGGAATGCCCTGTCAAATGCACAGAGGGATACCTACTTAAATGAGAAGACATCATATCCCATCTTTCTGCTGGACAACCAGCCCATGATGACTTATTTGCCTGTTCAGGTCCACAGACATTAGCCGAGCTTCTTCTATTAGGTGCTGGGCAGCATGCTGGGTACCGCAATCCAAAAGCAAGTAAGCCACCCACCATCCCAGAGCTCCAGGTCTAGTACAGAAGACAGACTGGAAACCCCAACTAGAGCGAGTGTGAGACTGCAGTCTCGGACCTGCGGGATAGCTACACAGGTAGAGGGAGGGGCAAACAGATGAGTTCACTAGGAGAAGCAAAGATGGCCCAGAAGACAAGACACCCGTGCAGGGTTTCCAAGGGTGAGTTTGTCACCAGGCAGACAGGAGGGGAGAGACTTCTCATTCAGATAGTACAGAAACAGGTTTTATTTATTTATTTTATTATTTTTAAGATTTTGTTTATCTATTAGACAGAGAGAGAGAGAGAGAGAGCACAAGCAGGGGGAGCGGCAGAGGGAGAGGGAGAAGCAGGCTCCCCGCTGAACAGGGAGCCCGATGTGGGGCTCAATCTCAGGACCCTGGGATCATGACCTGAGCCGAAGGCAGACGCTTAGCTGACTGAGCCACCCAGGCACCCCTAGAAACAGGTTTTAAATAGAGGCAAAAGATGCCCATTTGCAGTATAGAAAGATCACCAAGGTGGCACGGTGGAGATCCACAGCATGAGGAAGCTTCTGCACGGGTTGAATGGAGGGGACCAAAAGCAAGGATGGAAAACGGTGGTTTGCACAAAGAAAATCAGCATGGGGGGTGGGAGCTGGAGGGCTCCCCTGGCTCCCATGTTTCCTGGAGAAACTTCTAGAAGGTGGTGTACGACGTGAGATACAGAACAGTTTAGGAGGGAAAACAGGGAGTCAGCTTCAGCTGCCAAGAGTTGGAGGTGCCAATGGGTCCTCCAAGGGAAGGTGTCCAGTAAGGAGATGGGTGTAGGATTGTCCGATGGGGCACACAGCACAGAGCTCTAACTTCTAAAGGACGGACCACTTGCAGGTTTCCCCTTGTGTGTACAGAGCTTGTTTTAGCCCCCTCTCCAAGGGCTTTTAATAACTAGAATTTACTGAAATTTTGTGTTAGGTGTTTTCTTTTTCCCTAAGCTATCTAGCAGAATCCAAACCCTATCAACTTTTACCACAAGTTAGCTGGAGGATGCAGCCACACCCCAGAGAAACCGTGTCTTCTATTACATCGTTATTAGCAAGCACATTTATTTGAAGCAATAATAAAAACACACAACACTGAAAAGTGTAGAGCATCTGTCCAGTTTCGCTTTGTCCCATTCTTTTGTGGAATAAGATTATCACCATATTGCAAGCAAGAAAAGTAAGATATAAAGAAGGTAAATATATAGTTCCTAAACCAGGGAATCCTGCAATTACTCTGAATTGAATTAAGTAACACCATTAGTCATTCAGTCATGTCCTCGCCAAGTAACCTACTGCATTCAAATGGTCTGGAACACCAGAGGATGGGAGAGATTAGGATAGAAGCAGTGTAAGAAATAGCACCTCAGCTCCAGGAGCTAATCATTGATTGGCAAATACAAAAGAGATTTTAAGGACATACATGACAAAAGTTAATAGAATTTAAATGTCACAGAAGTTCAGAGGTAGGAAATGGGAAGTTTGGGGGGGGTTTGAAAAGTTATTTTTAAGTCACCTCTATACCCAATGTGGGGCTTGAATTTACAACCCCAAGATTAAGAGTCACATGCCCCATCGACTCAGCCAGCCAGGCACCCCCCTGGAAATAGAAAGTTTAGCCAGAGTAATGAGGAACCTTTCCGTGGAGAAGAGGTGCCATGGAAACTTAGCGTGAAAGGGGGAGCTGGGTTCAACGTCAAATAAAGGGGAGGGCAGCTAGGGTGGAGGGGAGAACAAACTGGGTGTTGCAGGATACAGAGAAGAGAGAGTCTGGTTGGGGCAGAGGGTTCCCATGGGGGAGTGACCTGGGACAGGACTGGAGGGGGTCTGAGGGCCTCAGCTCTTTTGGACGTTATCACGGTGGTCATGGGCAATCCCGGAACCAGCTCTGAGCAGAAAAGGGCAGGGAGCATCAGAGGCCACTGCTAACCAATCCTACCCACAGGGAAGAAAAGAGTGGGAGCGTGGACGGTGTGGTGCAGAACAGAGGCGAGGGGGGCTTCACAAAGAAGAGGCATGTGAGATGGTTGGAGGTGGGGCTTTTTTGGATGTTGAGATCGGAGAGCAAAGTAGGGAGGCTGGAAACATGGTACACAGAGTCCAGCCGCCTTAGATGTAGGGTGCACCTAGGAGTCAAAGGTGCAAGGCCCATAGAGAATTTGGATTTTGCCCAAGAGGCAGTGAGACTCCCTGGAAGTGGGTGGCAAGAGGATTTACTGGAGCTGAAGGAGTGTGTGAGCAACCCTGGTAATGGTGGCCCCACTGTCGCCCTTGGCGGTGGTCTGGCGGTTCAGCTCAATAGTGAGGAGGATGGTAAGTATGGCCAAGACAGGGGCGCCTGGGTGGCTCAGTCGTTAAGCGTCTGCCTTCGGCTCAGGTCATGATCCCAGGGCCCTGGGATCAAGCCCCGCTGAGCAGGGAGCCTGCTTCTCCCTCTCCCACTCCCCCTGCTTGTATTCCCTCTCTTGCTGTGTCTCTGTCAAATAAATAAATAAAATCTTTAAAATATATATATTTTAAATTAAAAAAAAGAATGGCCAAGACAGACCAGGGAGGGGCGCCTGGCTGGCATTCTGGGAAGAGTGTGAGACTCTTGATCTCAGAGTGGTGAGTTCAAGCCCCACCTTGGATGTAGGGATTACTAAATAAATAAATGAATGAATAAGCTTTAAAAAAAAAAAAACCAGACAGACCAGGGAAAGCTACTGAGGTTGGGCAGAAGGAGTGGAAGGAGCTGGACACAAGGCAGTGCTGGCTTAAATCAGAGTGTGGACACCGGTGGGAATGGGAAGGAGGGTCGTGGGGGACATCTGAGGGCCTGACCTGGAAGTCTGAATGTGTTGTGGGAGAGGAGGTTTGGAGGTTTTGAACAAACACCCTCACAGACCTTCTGCCTCTGTGAACTATGAACCATTCCAGAATAATATAATGTTTATATCCATCTATGTCACCCAGCCTTCCAAAGGACAGTTGACCCTTGAGTAACACAGATTGAACTGCAGGTCCGCTTATATGCGGGGTTTTATTTATTTTTTTTTTCAATAAATCCAGTATAGTGCTGTAAATGTATTTTCTCTTATGATATTCTTTATAACACTTTCTTTTTTCTAGCTCACTTTATTGTAAGAATACAGTATATAACATATTAATCGACTGCTTATATTATCGGTTAGGCTTCTGGTCAACAGTAGGCTATTAGTAGTTCAGTTTTGGGGAAGCCAAAGGTTGTGTGTGGATTTTCAACTCTGTGGGGGTTCAGCACCCCTTACTCCCATGGTGTTCCAAGGTCAACGGTATAAGGATCCACCCCTCTGGCTATTTTAAAAATCCTCTCTAAAAAAAATGCTTGAAAGCTACTCTGAGTGCAGTAAGAATCTCTAAGATCTTTCCTAAATTGTGAGACATCTTTACAGAAAAAGTAAGCAAAACATTGGTGCAGCTTGAATTATTATAAGGTGAACCCCTGTGCAACCTTACCCAGGTCAGAAAGTTAAATGCCCGCAGTATTCCAGAAGCCAGCAGTGCGTACCTCTCAATTCTCAATCCTGCTCTCACTCTCCGAAGTGACCACTGTCCTGAATTTTGTGACGACCGCTTCTTTTCTTTACTTTCTCCTTTTAATACCTACGTATGCATCCTCAAATGGTATGGCATAGTTTTATCAATATAAGTGAACTCATACTATGAGATTAAAATAAATGAAATAAAGTAACATGAGAGTGTGCCACTGGATGGAAGACAGATCAAAGAAGAGAACTGAAAGACTAGAAACAAACCCAAGTATGTATATGAATTAGATGATACCTATTTCATATCCTATATCCAAAAAAAAATCCAAATGAATAAAGATTTAGTTAGAAACTGGAACAGTGAAAGTACTAGAAGAAAATAGCAGATATGTATGTTACCTTGTGGTACAAAGGCCTTTCTAAACATAATACCAAAGGTTGAAGGTTTAAAGGAAAAGAATGTCAGATTTGTTTATAAAGAAACAAAAAGCTTCCATAAATCAATAAACACAGTAACCAAATCTAGCAAGAAAATGCCAAACGGGAAATTATATGTGACATAAGACTAACAAAGCAATTATGTCCTTAGTTCTTGCAAATCAGTAAGAAAACATGACAGTAGAAAAGTGGCTAGGGCATTGCATCAGTTAGCTATTGATACCAAAATCAATAATAAACAGGCCCAGAATTCACTGGCAAAAAACAACATTTATGCTCACTTCTGTGGTGTAGATCACCAAAGCTGTCTGGGCATTGGATGCAGCTGGGCTTATCACAGGCTGCAGGTTGGGTCCGGGTCCGTTCCACGTGTTTCTCATCCTTTTGGCCAGGAGGCTGGCCACGGCATGTTCTTCTCACAGTGATGGCAGAAGACCAACAGAGCACTCCCCACCACCCAAACACATTTGAGACCTTTAGTCCCATATCTTCCACTAACATTGTATGAACAAGTCACATGGCAAAGTCTAACCTTAGTGGGGTGTGTAAACAGACGCCACTGCTTGGGGGAGGGAGAGCCATCAATATCTGATGAGTAATCCAAACCATGCCCAGTGCTGTAAATTGAACGCTGTGTCTCCCCCTCCCACCAAATTCGTATGTATCCTAACCCCCAAGGTGATGGTATTAGGAGGTAGGGCCTTTGGAAGGTGATTAGGTCATGAGGGGGTAGTTCTCATGAATGAGATGGATTAATGTCCTTATAAAAGAGATCGCAGAGAGCTCCCTCACTCCTTCTGTCCCCTGAGGACATTAAGAGGGCATCTGTGAACCTGGAAGCAGATTCTCACCAGACACTGAAATGCTAGTGCCTTGGTCTTGGACTTCCAGCCCCCAGAACTGTGAAAAATACATTTCTGTTGTTTATAAGCCCCCCAGCCTTTGGTAATTTGTTATAGCAGCCTGAATGGCCTAAGACAGCAGGTATCAATAAGGGACATTAACAGGATACAGAATTATGTGATAAAAGCAAGAATTTAGAAACCATTTTGAAATTGGAGATGATGAAAGAAATTATACTAACCAATGCTGTCAAGAATATATAGTAAATTTTATGTTGTGTATGTATTACCACAAAAACAGCAACAACAACAAAGAGTTAAGCGTGCAAAGGCTTGGCTACAAAGATAATCATCAATATAGTTACAAAAAAGGTCTTAACAATATGAGGTTGTTTAAGTCAATTATGCCTTCTCCAGAAAATGGAATATAATACTATTCCATCACTAAAAATATATAGATGAATATTAACATAAAAATACTTACAATATAGTAAATACAAATAGATTACAAAACAGTACAAAAGTATGTTTTGTTTTAAAAATAAATATGTGCAAAAAATACGTATATATATATATATAATATATGTGCAAAAAAAAAAAAAAGTCTAGACAGAGATATATCTTAGTACAATGGTGATTTCCGGAGGGTAGGATATGGACTTTATTCTCTTTATTTGTATATTTCTATAATAAATAGGCATTAATTTTGTCATAAAAAAATGATGGTTTAGAAATGTTAATGATGCTTAAAAGTAGGTTTTCAAAAAAGATTTATTTACTTATTTTAGAGAGAGAGAGCATGTGGGGCAGAAGGAGAGGGAGAGAGAGTCCCAAGCAGACTCTGAGCTGAGCGCAGAGCTGGACGCAGGGTTCCACTCGGGGCTCGATCTCATGACCCTGAGATCACTACCAGAGCTGAAATCAAGACTCAGCCGTGTTAACTGACTGCACCACGCAGGTGCCCCTGCTTAAAAGTAGTTTTAATGACATAGGGAAATGTCTTCTGTGATATTAAGTTTTTTTAAATAAAAGAAGATAGTTGTTGACAGTATGAATGGATGTCAGGTAAAAAATGTATTTAAAAAAAACAAAGTAGGTACCTTTGAGTACTATGATTTTTCTTCTTTCTACTTTTCTGCATAGCCCAAATGTTCTGCAATGAAATTACATTCTTTTTATAATTTAAAAAAAATTAAAGAAAGACACTGGCAAAATAATTAGGATTCCTTAAAAAACTGAATTGTCTCTGTGGTCAATTGTCAAAATACATATAGAAGACCAATGGTTCTCAAATTGCAGGGACCCTAGGAGACACCTGGAAGACTATGACAATCCAAAACAGCAAAATGTGAATATGAATAGCTCAACCCAATATCTTCTAATAAGGAGCAATTTCTCATTATATCTCTAAATACTATAATACTGTTCCTTTTTTTTTTTCTCTGAATTTTAAACCTTGTGATAATAAACCTTTGCTTTCTCAGTTGCCAGTTACTCAGAAGAGTCCTTCTTTTGGGGAAATGGGCCAGTCCTTGGGAAACAGCATCATCCCATCCAGTTCCTTTACTTCACAAATGAGATTCTAACAGCACCTGCCCGAGCTCCTTCTGCTGCCTGCTGCTGGAGCCCCTGCCCCTGCCCTTGGTCCTGCTCCCCAGGCCCCAGATTCCCCAGCAGCTTGGGGGTTCTCCAACGCCTTCAGTTTTATCATGGTAATTCTTCATTTAACGGTAAATAGTTTATTCTGACTTTGGTCTGTGTTCACCTTGGGATGAGGTCGTTGTCAAGGACAGTTCAGACAGAATCTAGGCTACCACATCCAGCTGTGCACTGGCAGCTTGGACTTGATCCCCAAGACCACGGGTCCCCAAACACATCCAGCAATTTAATGAAAGCCCAAAGGCAGCTCAACGCTACTAGTCAGATTTTAAATATAGCCTGTACAGAATTAGCAGGTATTAGTAAGTTTTGAATACATTTGAAGGTAATTTCTTTTATCCTCTAGTATTTCCTTGGGGATTTTGGATGAATCTTTGAGGAAGGCAGCCAGCATACCATAGATCAGATGAAATAATATAGAGAAACAACTAAAACTAGAAACCAGTAAGTATAGTTTCCTTGCCAGAAAATTTTAGAATCCTTGTCCTAATAGTCTTGTGTTCTCAGTAGATTATGCAAAAAATATATATGTCCCTATGATAGTTTCCATTTATTAATCTATATATGCCATACATTATGCTAAGAATTTTACATATATTATCTCATTTACATAACAACTGTATGAATTGAGTGCTAGTGTTAGCCCAATTTTCTGGATGAGAAAACTGAGGCTTAGAGAGAATTAAAAACTTACCCAAACCTCTGCTGCTGCCCAGCATTGGAGCCAGGCTTTGAACTAAAGTTATCTGATACAACGTTCTTGCTCACATCCTAGGTCATAAATCAGGTCTCAACCGGTACCAAAAGATTGGGATCATTCCCTGCATATTTTCAGACCACAATGCTTTGAAACTAGAACTCAATCACAAGAGGAAAGTCGGAAAGAACTCAAATACATGGAGGCTAAAGAGCATCCTACTGAAGAATGAATGGGTCAACCAGGAAATTAAAGAAGAATTAAAAAAATTCATGGAAACCAATGAAAATGAAAACACAACTATTCAAAATCTCTTAACAATTCTACTAGATGGTTTCTCGGGGTAGCCATCATCTATCATTCATCTATCTATGAATATAATCCTCAAAATGCACATCAGAATTATGAGTTTTGCCCTATTTTTAATCTTCCTAGAACTTTGCTATCATATTTTTATATAAAAATATATTTAAAATATGTGTGTCATAGGGGTGCCTGGGTGGCTCAGTCGGGTAAGCGTCTGCCTTCGGCTCAGGTCATGATCTCAGGGTCCTGGAATCGAGCCCCGAGTCGGGGCTCAGTAGAGAGCCTGCTTCTCCCCCTGCCTCTGCCCCTCCCCCTGCTTGTGTTCTCTCACTCTATCTCAAATAAATAAATAAATAAATAAAATCTTAAAAAAATATATGTGTGTTGTACTTATGGCTGCTCTTTCCAGTACACAAAGTTAGCACCTTGACCAAATGTGTAAACTTTTATAACAAAGGACACTTAAAAATTATAGAATGATGTTTATCAGAGATGAGAAAAAAATTTTATTTTACGTTTTCAATGTAGTAATACAGTTCAAATGTGATTATAAGAACAGAAATGGTATCAGCCTGGGTTCAACTGCAGGAACAGAAACCACTCTATTTTAAGCAGAAGATATTTCCTACAGGGAGTTAGGTGCTTACAAAGCTGAAGGTTGGACAAAAAAGCTCTGGACTTGGCCTCTAGGAATAACTCTGAGAACGACACTGCTGAACTAAGCGTCCTTCCAGGAGAACTCATCCTGTGTCATAATAAGAAGGGGGAGCCATCAGAAGACTGCCATTGAATTACTCTTGCTTTGATCCAGGGATCAGTAAGTGGCCGAAACTGCCTCCTGACATCTGTAAAGCTGGGGACTAGACATCAGAGCGTGGCTGTCTCAAAACTTAACAGCTGAAGACGCAGGAAGATGCTCTCCAACACACTTCTACCTTTGAAATCTAAAACTAGCACACGGAATTGACATAACCTAATTTTTACCTGGAAGGAGACCTGCAAGGGATGCTGAGAATTACAGTGTTTAGCTTCCAGGCTCTGTCGTACAGGAAGTCACTTCAGAAGGAATTTGGGGATTGAGTGCCAACAGAAGATCTCTACCACAGAGCACATTATGAAACAATGTAGCATGGAGTTCCTACAGCAGCAGTGAGGCCGACCACAGTCAGGGTCCCACTGGCAAACCACCACCTGGGTAACTGAACTACAGCCTCCAGCCCTTAGTGGAATGTTGTCCAACACACCCCATTGGAATTGCTACAGAAACAGAAACCAAGAGAGAAAAAGCTTGGCTTGTAAATTTTTTTAAACATGTCTAAATTACTTCTTGCTAAAAGCCTGTTCATCTCCAGGGGTTACATACTGGCAACAGACATATGCTAGCTGCCTGATTAAACATGTTTTAAGGCCAAAAAAAATTGACAAGAATTAGCTATGTTCTTGTCTGTGTGTCAACAGAGACTGGAAAATAATTCAGTATAATAACATAAGAAAAATGCTTATGATATAATATTAATTTTAAAGGCATGCAGAATCACATAGAGTATGATCACAATATATCATAAAACAATGAAATCTTACCAGTAATCAAAGAGTAACAAGATACACTTACCCATCAGCTTGGCAAAAATTGAAGAGACAGATAATATCTAGTGTTAGTGATTGTGGGAGGAAATAGGTAGTCTTACACAATTTAGATTTGAGTGTAAATTGGTTCAGCAGTAGCTATTAAATATGCACACCCTTTAAGTTAAAAAAAATAAAAAAATAAAATAAAAAAGAGGAAAAAAAATAAATATGCACACCCTTGAAGATAGTAATATGTAACACGTAGGTATCGGAGAAAAATGTTCCCCCATGTACAAATAGACAAGTACTAAGAATGTGTATGGTCACAGTGTTTATTCTAGCAAAAGCCTAAAAGCAAGCTACCTGGCCGTCAAATACAGAGATAATTTATCTAAGTAAATTATAGATATTCATATAATGGAGTATTAGGTTGTTTTTAATATGGATGAGATAAACATCTATGTACTATATTTTCTGTTATGAAGAATAATATAATAATGTATTATTAAATTTAAAATCAATTGCATAAAATATTAAACCAAAATTTGATAATTTAAATCCATTTTACCTTATTAAGAGTAAGATGCCCCAGGTGATCCCTTAATAAGGTAAAATGAATTTTAGTTCTCACATTTTGTTTATTCTTGTATAAAGTGAAACAGACTATGAATAAAAATGTGATCACTTCCTGTAATAACTCATCCATGAGATCATTTTTGCTGTTTGCTTTAAATTTAAGCATTTACAGCTCATGAGCTCCTGTTGGGCTTCCAACAGTTCATTATGATTTTTAAAATTGTTCTGTGATCAAATATATTGAGGAAACCAGGGTGCAGTGTATTATAAGCCAGTTGAGGAGAGTGGTTCTCAAAGGGAAGCATGGACAGTAGTATCAGATCCTGGAGAGGTCAAAGAGAATGAAAAAAAGAGCGGTGGATGTTAGTGACTTTTATATTTATAAACATTTGCTGAAGAATTTTAAAGCACGTAAAACCTAAATCACACTGTTCCCAAAGATGGAAATGTCAGCAATATTACTCCTCCTCTATAGAAAAGATTCCTTCAAAATAACTGTATACAATAAAGCTCTCTGATTTTTCATTTTTTGTTTTTGTCACCAAATAAATTTAGAAGATTATGTTTCCCTTTCTCAAAACTATGGATCTATGACAAGGGTATCAGTAAGTATCATATATAGTTTAAAAAAAAAAAAGCTGTACAGGCATAAAAAGCATATGAATCATGACACACACATTCAAGAATTAAAATCACCTCAATAAATATACTTTTTGTGTTAAAAGTAAATTGTAGCGTGCAAGAGTAAGGAGTTTGAAAATAAGGGATCTAGGTTTTGATTGGGGCCCCAACACTTACTAATAGTGAGATTTTCAGTAAGTTATTTATCTGAATTGCTATGAAGAGTAAATCAGTTTACAAAATGTGAATTTTAAAAACATAACACAATGCTGCTGTGATTTCATGTCATGAATTTGCCAATGTTATGAGAACTGGATTGTAAGGGGGAAAGAGCGGAGGCATTAATAATAGGAGCTCTCACTTACTGAACCTTTACCATGATCCAAATACTCTACTAAGGTCTTTTGGTAAGCTAATTCCTCAGTCCTACTCAGTGTGGTAGATACTATATCAGGTGGAACCTAGCCATTTCTGTAGGTGAAAAATGGTCAATTATCAGCAATTTCGTATGGTTTAAACTAGCATCTGGCCCAGATTGGAGAAAGTGAAACAGACTAAGTGACCTAAGTTAAAATAGCCAGTACCTGGTAAAGTCAGGTTTTCAAGCCACACAGCTTTATGTCCATGACCAATATGCTATATAAATTCCCAGCAAGAAAGCAGGTCTAATACTTTAGGAGGTACAACCTCTAATTTTTTATTAAAGATTTTATTTATTTATTTGACAGAGAGAGACAGCGAGAGAGGGAACACAAGTAGGGGGAGTAGGAGAGGGAAAAGCAGGCTTCCCGCTGAGCAGGGAGCCCCATCCACGTGGGGCTCGATCCCATGACCTGAGCGGAGGACAGACGCTTAACTACTGAGCCACTCAGGCGCCCCCAACCTCTAAGTTTTAATCACGAATTATTTCCGTGGTATTAGAGAATATACAAGTCAAAAAAATAATGCCACAGAAAATTCAGCATAAGGATCAAATATTTACATTAATTAAAATATCCCATGCTTGTTCCTGCTTCTGTCATACCCTTCTCTTCAAAGAATTCTTACCTTCATTCAGCCAACAAATACTCACTCAAAATCAGGCTCAATCTCTAACCACCTATTAGAAGGAGCTTCTTTTCCACTTCACCCTGAATTCTTACCAACTGGAATTTATCCTTTATAATAGCGTTTTGCCTTTTAATATATCTGATTTCTTTTAACAAAGGTAAAAGCTTCTTGAGGAAAGCTCAATAAATGTTCAATCTGAGATTCATACCAAGTCTACCATACATGAAATTTAATAGGAGTAAAGAATCACAACCATCTCTAAGGGAATGGCTGATAAAATCTTCCCTGATCTCACCGGATGAAGTGTTCTCTTTAATCTGAACTCATTTGGAAACTGCCCTAAGATACTCTTTCATATGCTTAGGCCTTATCTTTGGAACTAGAGTTTTAGCTTCTCAAAGGCAAAGATTAAGTCTTACTCATTGACTTCACACACTGTCCAGCAAATAGTGTTAAGTCCTGTAATCAATGAACATGGAGAAAAACGCGCAGTTCGCGGGGGGGGGGGGGGGGGGGGGGGG